>NC_090935.1:335252770-335555800 GCF_040938575.1 Ambystoma mexicanum
GTTTGCCATCGAGAAAGCGTCATCCATTGTGATGGGATGCTCCATGACATTATATGTTGAGCACTCATTATTTGCCATATTGGAGAAGCCAAAAGGCACCTTGACTTCACATAGAGCATCCGCATATGAGGTGATTATCTTAAATCCATTGATCAAAATAGTGAGATGCAAAACTGTGAACCCTGCTATGTTTATTGCTGAGCCAGTCACAGAGGGAGAACCTGGGCATGACTGTGCCAATTATGAAGAGTTTTATGATGAAATCCCCAGAATAGGAGAGAATGCTCTGCCAGGCGGAGAAGTGGTCTTCATTGACGGGTCATTGAGAATTGACCAAGAAGACGGGCAACGGTATACAGGCATGGCTGTGATCAAACTCATGGCAAATGGAGAGTTTCAAGTACTTGTCAGTGCACGAATACCATCCCACTATTCAGCACAGGCTGCAGAAATAGTGGCATTGATACTCACCATTGAGAATCACGCAGACCAGGAAGTAACAGTGTACAGTGACTCCGCCTATGTGACCTCCACCGTGCACCCAGGCCTGGCACGATGAAAAAGGAGGGGCTGCCCCAGAGCAGACGGCACACCAGTGCAACATGCAGCCTTGTTGGACAGGCTGATAAAAGCACTACAGCTCCCAGTGTGCATAGCGGTCATCAAGTGCACCGCTCACACCAAGGGAACAGATTTCGTGTCACGTGGAAACCATGAAGCGGACATGGAAGCCAAGCGCATGGCATCCTAGGGTGAGACAATCATGGACGTGGAGGTGGCACGTACCCATGAACGAATGATGATAGCCCGAGCCACTCCAGAAGCCTTTAGCAATATGGGGCAGACACAGTTAATGGAACTCCAGGGGGAGGCACCTCAGGAGGAGAAGAATTTATGGAAGTGTTGAGGGTGTTCTTTAAACCCCTCTGATGGGTTATGGAGGCAGGACAGCACTGGTAAACCAGTAATGTCTGTCACCCTTCTAAACATCGCGTTAGAACAGCTCCACTACCCTTTCCATATGTCAAAAGAAAATCTTGCTGCAACGCTCTCAGAAGACTGGTTCACGCCGAATCTAGCGGAGCATCTAGCGGAGCATGTTGCATTCTTTATGGTCAATTGCATAATTTGCCAACAATTGACCTCTGGGCACACATTGAAGGTGATGAGAGGAATCATTCCCAGACCTGAAGGGCCTTTCCAACACCTGCATATCGACTATGTCGATATGATTCAGATTTGTAATGGGTACAGGTATTTAATTGTCGTGGTGTGTCCATTCTCTAGATGGATAGAAGCAGGGCCCTGTACACACCCTGACGCTGCCTGTGCTGCAAAATTCCTGGTGAGGGAGGTTTTCCCCAGGTGGGGGGTGTGTGAGGTTATGAGGTCAGACAACAGGCCCCATTTTGTAAACTCAGTATTTGAGCAGATTAGCTTGTTGCTTGGTATAAAGCACAAGTTCTCGTCGGCGTATCACCCAGAAGGAAATGGCATGTGTGAACGGCTCAATGGCCTGTTGAAAGAAAGGATAGCCAAATTTAAGCTCACATTAAAGAAGGGATGGCTGCACTGCCTACCACTGGCATTATATGCGCTTCGGAACCAGCCAGGCTCCGACCATCACATCACGCCGCACAAAATTATCACTGGTAGAAGAATTAGAACCCCTCTTTCCCCCCGAGATAGGGCTAGATGTGATGCCCAGCCTGCTAGGGAGGTCCTGGGAGAAGAAATGAAGAATTACCTTGACTGCTTTACCTCTAGTACATCTGTCATTTCAGGCCAGCTGCAGCGACGGCGTAAAGGGAACAGCACATCTCAAACCACAACAGACAGTGCTGAGACAGGCACAACACACAGTCTTTGTGCGCCACTCATCTTCCCTGGTGACAGCATTTTGGTGAGGAACTTTATGAGGAAGAAAGGGGACGAACCACGATTTAATGGCCCTTCCATCGTAGAGGACTGCACCCCGTCCGCTGTCAAGCTCCAAGGAAGAAGAGCCTGGATCTTCCTGAATGACGTCAAGCCCTTTATAGAAGAAGGCACTCCCACTACATCTACTGCCGAGGAATCTGCAGACAACGGAGAAGAACCTCAGCACGTGCAGACAAGATCTATGGCAAGGAAGAAGGACGCATGAGCAGACAAGTTACAAGAACGAGGAAAAAAATATAAAAGTGAGACTTTCAAAACAAGACAGTTCTTCAAACCAAGTGAAAGGTGATAAAGGGACAATTAAATGAACATTCAATGTAGCCAACAAAGAACTTTTGTGAAAATCTTGTCCACACTGAACCTTTTCTATAGGCATAAAAAGACAATAAGAAGCAAGCAAACATCCTGTGCAGCCCAAGGTGCAGGGTAAATGAAGGAAAACACGTATTCATATCAGCAAAAGCGTTAAGCTCATGAACATTTAAAAGCCACACAAAGTATTGAAAAACCTAAGACTCTGGTAAGCAACAGAACCGGACATTCTGAGAACTGAAACTGTTATCCTGAAAGCATCCAATATCTAGACTTTGTTCACAAACTTATGGTACTCCCCAGCAGAAGCCTTAAGTGGGATGTACTCACCTACTTCCAATTAGTGACATTGACTTATCCATCACTCATAGGGAGAGAAACAAGTGTCACAGAATTCATCCAAGATCCAGAAAATAAGAAAGTAATCAGGCAACTATTGACTGTCATAGCAGAGGTCTTCGCCGAGTTGCCTGAGCACAGTGACTCAAAGACCAATGCTCCCGCCTCAAGCAGTCATTGAGGAAGTGACCTACAAGTTATTCTTTCGAATCATTGAGGAGTGCCCAGAACTTGTCGGGAGGACCACAGATACACTGACGTTCATCAGCGATCCCCGAAACAATCTTTTTCTAAACCAGATATGGAGTAAACTAAATAATGTGGTAGCCATCCACGCAGCAGGCAAGTGAAAAGACTGCTCAAAGCAAATGCGAGGAGTGTGATTGAGACTCTGCAAAACAAATAAATATCCCTGTCCCCTGAGGACAGGCTAATAGCCCACAATGTCCTCTTTGGCTTAGTAAATGACTTTCCGGAAATGGTAGGGAGACCTGCCGAGGTTGACGCCCTCACCTTCCTCAGAGATCCTGCCAATGCGAGAAAGATAGGAACACTCTTCTATAGCATACAGCTACAAATGGAACTGTCCAGCTTTCAGAGGGAGTTTCTGAGAGAATTCCAGTGAAATTAGTCGGCGAGGGACAGATCGAGAAGGCAAGGACTGATCACACTTAAAAAAAGACCGGTGATCTAAGAGACAGAGAATCAGAGCAAATGTCATTATCACCTGAAGATAGCAGAATTGCCTTCACAGTCTTCTTTCACCTCATCGAGAACTTTCCAGAGCTAGTGGGTAGACCCATTACTGTCGACGTGCCCACGTTTTTCTGTGATCCAGCAAAAAATGCACAACTCAACAGACTCCTGAGAGCTATTGCATCACAGCTGAGAAGCAACTATGGACATCCACTGCTGAGGCGAGCCTTAGAAAGGAGAGATCCAAGATAAAACCCTTTAGACGAACCAGCCGGGAGCAGAGCAAGGAAACAAAGACACAGTTCTTCATGCTTCCAACGTAGAACGAATCGAAAGGGGATAACTACATCCTGAACTTCTTTTCCTATTTTTCTTATTTTTCTCTGTTTTTCATCATCATCCCGCAGTGGAGTAAATGGGGGGGGAGAGAGACTTTGCAGCAACTCGACCTCGAAGAACCAAGCGAAAGGAGCAGAGCAACAAACTTCACTGCCGTGTTTACTTTTTCAACCTTTTTCTTATTTTTTCCTACCTTCTCATATGTTCACTTTTATTTTTATTTTTGTTTATATTTTTTCAATGGTTTATCTATACGTGATGTGCAGCGAAGCCACCCTTTTATGGTGTCACTGCAAACAAATTCCTGCATGTCTTCAGGGACAAACAAATTGGGAAGGTGCCCTGGGAATGCGTTGTATATACAAATGCAAGAAGAATGTGATGTGCAAAAAACGGTAGTCTAACCTTTTTCCATAGTCTAGCAAAGGATCTGTACTCCATAACTAGAGACTTCCGTCATCATTCGCAAGAGGGGGGACATTAAACTGCACCCGCCACTTTAGTGTTTGCTGAACTTTTTAAGTAACGAAATCAAGATAAGAAAAGAAATAAACTATTGACTATGGACTTGTTCGAGATGGGGCCCAAAACAGTAATTTAGTTGTGCCACCAGTGGATGGGCGCCCCTGCTTTCCTGGAAGGAGGTGCTGCAAACTGTCCTTCAAGGCAATCATATGTATATACATAGTGATTATTGTAGTATTTTTGTTGTTAACGATCAGAACTGCATTTTTTATTGGTGCACAAAGCATCCCAATGTCCGTGCATCCACCAGGTAGTGAGCGTCTGGGCCCCACAAAGGCACCCAGACCTTATATTGTCATCCCTGTTCCAAGAAAACCTGATGATAAAGCAAACAATTTACCGTTGAAAGTAATTAGCAGTAATACGTACACACTTGAAGTAATGAATGGTGAGAAAATCTGGAGACAGGGTCAGCACGGAATGAATAACTTAGCACTGTCCACGGCATGCACACATACACTGAGTGCACATGAGCTAGGGCAAGTGTCAATGGCTGTGAGACCCCAGGCCGAACCGACAGAAAACAAAAAGATACCTGTGAAACGAACAGCTCCAGAGAACAGAGAACCAAGCGAGCAACAAGACAGAGATGGCATGACAAAATCCCTCAAGAGAACAGAGGAAGCCACAAAAGAACTCAAGGGGAAAACACACGGGGTAGTCAAGTATGTGTGTCCGCTCGTACTAAGAGCAAAGTAGCTACACGAAGAGCTGAGCAAGAAATCTGCAGCAACTGTGATAACGAGCACACCTGCTCCAACACCAGATATAACGACCAAGCTTACGACACTGCCACATGTTGGAAGGATGATGAGCCACATCTGGATGGAGGTCTACGAGAGAATGCACGTGGGAAGGAGAAGAAACACAAGACCTCCCCATAGTACTGCAGTGCAGGAAATGAAACCTGCCCCTCCAAGGATAATACCCGAGAAACTACCTGAACGAAAGAGCAGTACAGACGCATTCAGAGACATAGTGATAGCTAATTACAGGAAAACGTTAAGAATCAAGAGAAGCCCATATGAAATGGACAATGAACTAAAAGACTACTTGGACAGCACAGCCCATCATGGAAACAACATATGGTACCAGCACATGAAGGAAGTTGGACGAAGCCAATCAGAAGGGGAATGTTTCGTCTGTGCACTCCTGCCATACAGCATGGGAAAGTTCAAGATATTCGTGGATGTAGAAGAAGATGTCCCCACAGCACACTGTATGTCACACGTAGCTATGTGAAACATCAGAGGAAAATTCATGGGAAGAGATGCCTCATTGATATGGGCCAACGAAAAGGACTACCCTGATGAAGGCGGGTTTATTCAGGACATCAAAACAAGAAACAGGGCGCACACCAAGAATCACGTTATTAGATATGAAAACCCTGACGTCAAAGGATCAGGAATAAGGTGGGAAATAAACTCAAGACTGAACGTCCAAGGAAATACTGCAGAAGAGGCTCAAATCTGGATGAACAGAGGCCAAATGCAGATCTGGGGGTCAGTAGTTTCCCCAGACGGATGGGAAGAGAGTAGTTATTTGCCGAGCTTGGATGGTCCTTGGAGCCTGTAAAGAAGCAATAGAGAACTCACAGAGACTATGCAGACCATTGTGGCCATAATTGGTAAAGCTGTTGACATGGGTCGAAGACAGAGGAGGACCCTTGCAGATAGTACCACTGGAAAACCCAAAACTGTGCTTTAGAAGTAATGGTACAAGGAAAATGGGGGAGAATCAAAACTGCGGACGAATATATGAGGCACCAGGAATGGCACAAGGAACCGCAGTCCTGATGGACCGCTATTGGGCGTGTGGATCCAAAGCATACATAAGACTGCCAAGAGATTGGGGGGGCAAATGTACATTGGTCACTGTCCATGTTCCCGCAAAAAACGATCTGAATCTGGACAGCTTCCCGAAAGCAGATGCTCATCTGGGAAGGAGGAGATCCGCAGAACTGATATCCAGAATATAGAGAGAAAACTACTTTTCTGCCAAATCAGAAGAAGCATTCTATGTGATTCCATACGAACACAGGCCGTTCAGCCTCACTACAACAGTATTCACCACAATGCTCCTACCACACATCCAAATTGGAGTGAATGCTAAATGGTTGCAGATAACCAGATGGGAGTTACTGCAGACAATCAACACCACAATAAAAGTATTCAATGCGATCAAAGAAGAGCTGAGAGCGGTTAGACTGATGACCCTCCAGAACAGATATGTGCTTGACATGATCACAGCAATGGATGGAGGTGTTTGTGCAAAAATCGGAGAATCATGTTGCACATTTAAACCATCACACGACAAAGAAAATGGAACCCTCACAGAGGCCATAAGCATGTTAACGACCCTGAAAAACCAGATGACTGAGGAAAGAGATGAAGTAGATGATGACAGCTGGTTTGGGAACCTATTCTCATGGGTCCCGCAATGGATGGCCGATATATTCAAGTTTCCGCAAGCTTTGCTAGCAATGGTGCTGCTAGTATTCTGTGTTATCAAGATAATCATCACACAGTGCCAGAAAACTGCAAAGAAGGACATTGAGATGAAAGTAATGATCGATGTCGAACCAGGCTGGAATCCCAGAGACCTGACAGATAAGGAGATAAAAGACTTCGTGAAGGCCAGTGAATTTGCACCAGAGGGAAGAAAATTCACTTATCCCAAGAAACGAAGAAGGTATGAAGGCAAATGGATTTACTGCAGTCCAAATGGACAATGTCAATTGATGACCTGGAATAAAGATGAGCATGTGAAAACAGCAGGAAGCTTGAAAGGGGTGATAAAAATATGGACACCAAAATTGCATACTTTCACGCCATCTTGTGTAAACCCAGGAGACGATGAGCAAGAAGCTGAGGAATCAAAGAAATTGAATATAAAGGAGAAATTAGGAGTGGTCGATGAACCGACCAGAGGGGGGAGTGTAGAGGAGGTACCAGATACGACCTGCACCCCTGCCCCCTATTGCGAGTTGCCAGTAAGGTACTCGCCAAGGTATGTGCCGTACGAGGAGCAGCTGAACCAACAAAGGGCTGCAATGGGCCTCTGCCCTGTGTACATTAGAGGATCAATACCTGTAGAAATGCCCATAACCAGGCAACCCTGGGCAGCACGGTACCCAATCAGACAACCGTACCTGCCATTGGTACGAAACAACGAGTATTTACAGACTGTCCACGAGGAAACCCCGTAGGCCTTAATGGAAGGCCAATGGAAATAGACTAAGTGCCTGGGCAGTCCCGAGAACAACCAGAAGTGGCTACTGAAAGCTATGCATGCCAGTACCGACAACTGCAGGGATAATTGTAATGGACGAAGGGGAAAGACACTGTGAAAAACATATGAGAATGGTGCCATGAGACAAGATGGAAGCAACCGCCTTATTGAACATGTGTAAATAAGCTTGAAACACAAGATGCTAAGTAATCGCGTCTGCTTGCAATGCTTAGTAGAAGTTAGAGCGGCAAGCGCCAACTGTATACATCTACCTCAATACAGCACAATGTACATGTGCGACTCCATTTTGTATAAACAGAAGTACTCCCAGTCGGCAAAGGCCTGACTGGCCAAGTTTCATATCCAGGCCCAAGCAGAGGAAAAGAGCAGGATCGAAACTTAACAAAGGATGGCTCATGCCAGGGAAATCAAGGTCAACCAGAGAAGGGGAGGTGAGCATGAGCTCACGAGGCTCCAACTTCAGATCACGCCAGCACGCTCGTGAAGGTCAAAATTAGATTGGCCCATGCAGGTGGCCAAGCGCATACAGAATTAAATGCACAAAAGGTTGGAAACTAAAGCAGATTCACAGTGGACCAACACGTGACCAGGCAGGCGTGAAGATGTACCACCGCCTGATGTCATCCAGAACCAGAGGGTGCCATAACTTTTTCTGATAAGAGACTACAGATCCGAGGCAATACCCAGCCAACTAATTGACACATAGCCCTAAACCACTGATTGATGGAAGGGAGGCAGGGTGAATCTTGGGACACCAGGCACCGGGTGTCTATTCTTCATGCTGCTAATTAAAAGTGGAGATTTATGTTTAGGGTGTAACTCGCCCAATCACAAGGGACCATGTAATCTAGGGTCCTATAGACATTGTAACCAATGAGACATCATACTTGTAGTGATGTCAATCACGTGTGGTGTAGAGGGATGGGCATAGACGCCCACCCGATAAGAGTTATCCAATCTGTATGCCTTATTTTTCATATACAGATATAACACCTATACTTAAGTTACCTTTCCCAACCAATTATATTGCATGAGGATTTTTATAGAAGTGTACGTCATTGATGACAAAGTTTGCCCATAAAAGAGGCTGTTGTACTGAAGTTCTAGGAAGTCGGGGCGAGACAGGTGTTTGCGATGCTGCTGATTTCCATAAGCTGATGTATGTATCATTAAACGGAATTCCCTTTGCCAATTTACTGAGTCCCTAGTATTGATTTGTGCTGGAGTATTTAAGTCCTGCAGCCTGTCCTCACACCGTGCAGCTATGTTGTATTACAAGTTTTCGAGGGTGAGTGCTGATCAATGGGCCCCGTCAGTAATTACCTCTCCTCGTCAACACTGTTCCCATAATGTCAATAAGTATCCCAATGTATTACCCAACCCTCTCGTCATCATATGTGCCCTCTGTGCCTGTGTATCACTGTGCACTCTGCTTTCTTATCCCCATGCTGTTACTATATATCCGTATGCACCCTCCTGTCACTGTATGCCCTGCCCACTATCACTGCATGTCCGTGTGTCAATAAGACGAACCATCATATCATATCACATCAATACGCCTACTGTCTACTATACACCATCACTCAACTAGAACACAGCTATACCCCTGAAAAATTCGGCCTAGCTGTTCACATATGAACACTACCCCATGAGCACCTCAACACCCTAATAAAACGCAGCTATCCGATGACATTCTGGCCTAGTTGCTCACATAAGCTTCCACCAGGCCTAATGCAGCCAATTCCAATCTGGATGTCCACCCACCTGACTGCACACATTCCAAATAATAGCTTCAACCCCACATGTAACGCTAGGAAGAAGCTACCATACACCTATTACATCGGCTGCACACATAACTGATGCACCCACACACCCTAAGACACCACCTCTCTCTACTGACCAGAACTGCAGTTCCCCGAGGGCGTTTAACCTACCAGCGCTTTGAGGTCATGCCAATGATATATTGGGCCTCATTACGACCCTGGCGGTACGAAGTGAACGGCGCCGTAAAAGGTGCCGGTTCCATTCACTCCGTACCGCCGCATTACGAGTTCCACTCGCGGGACACGGTAAGTACGCCTGTGAAAACCAGGCGTGCTTACCGGGTCCCGCGAGGGAAAGAGGGAACAAACAACGGGCCATCTCGTAACGGCCCGTTGTTTGCTCCCTCTCCCATTCCCATTCAGCCCTATGGGGGCTGAATGGGAATGGGGAAGGACCGTGTCCGGGTCCTTGGAGGGAGGAATTACCGGGCCTTCCGAACTCGGAATGGCCCGGTAAGTCCTCATTCTGAGGACCCGGACCCCCGATGCGATTTCGGCGGCAGCCATGCTGCCAATAGCGGCATGGTTACCGCCGAACTCGTAATGAGGGACATAGAGCGCTATATAAATGGCAAGTAACATAACATAACCATGATGGCGGAGGCTGATATCTCATCAGATCTACTCATAACAAACCCTAATCTTGTGAAATTGAAATTGTGGCTCTATGATTGGAACTAAACTTGGGATACCTGTATGAAATATGAACATGTGAAAACTGGATACTTTAAAATGAAATCCATCAACCCATCAGAAACGTATCTAATCAGGTTCCTGGCACCCACATCCAGAACCTTATTTCTCTGGTTTCGGTTAAACTTGTGGTCGACAAGAGAAGTCTGCTGCATTAGAGCAAAGCTGACCAATAAGGGGAGGACCTGTAGATATTTCAATGATAGCTCACAAATTGAAACCTTGAAAGATCTAATGGTATATTTTCAAGCCTTGTTGCCAAGAAGAAAGAGCTTTCTGCATCACTTATTTAAGGACTGTTGTATACTAAAACCTGAAACTATGTGGCTGATGAACTTAAGTGGACATCGAATAGCAGTCACCCTTGCAGCTATGAAATAATAATAAATATCTCAAGTCCTTGCAGTTGGAGTGTTTGACTTCAGGTGATATTGAATGATTACTAACCAAATACTGTGAGCTGCTGCTATGCATCACTGTACAACAATGTTATTTAAAGTGTGGTATATTAATTGTTGGATGAGAATTATTGTATGTCATGCAGGAATTGTAATAACAATTTTATTGAAAGGTTGATGTATCAACTATATCAAATAAAAAGAAAAAAAAATGATACACTTGATTGTCCCAGAATGCTTATGCAGTCTTTAATATTTCATAGTCTGATCAAGTAACAACTTTCTTCTCATTCAATTCTTTGTAATTGCAGCATTCATTTGGTTTCACTCCAACCAAAACTTTCCTATCGCCCAATATTCAGTAAATGTAATGGTGTGTTGTATTTGTCAGGATAACACCTTTCACTTGAGTCGGTTTTCAATAAATGTAGTTTTTAGTTGTGCTGACTTGAATGTCACCTTTCATTTAGTTTTGTATTCAATACATGTAGTTTTGAGTTATGTATGTGTTAAATAACACTTTTCATTTAGTTTGGTATTTAATAAATGCAGTTTTAAGTTGTGCATGTGTTGGATAACACCTTTCATTTTAGTTCGATATTTAATAAGTGCTATTTTGCATTTCTTCAGTGGACATTTAAAATGTCCATCGTCCACTGGAGCGCAACAGCGTTCCTAGTGCCTCCCGACACTTACTGAGTCTCTGCAGCTTCATTCGGCGGCTTCTCCCCAAACGAAAAAACCAACTCGTCCGTTCGCTGGGTATTCCACTCCGCACACACCGTCCTTTTCGCTTGGATGTGCCTCTGGTCCCTGGCAGCGTCTGCTGTACGCCTTCGCTCACAAGGGTTCCCAGATTTGCACAGTCATCTTGGCAAGACTCTTGGGATCTCAGTTGGCATCTCAGAATTTCAGCTTCTCGCTTATCAGCACAGCAACTCCTCGGTTCTGGACCATTCCTTCTGTGACTGCATCTCTCATGTGCTTCTGATTTCCACCTGGTGAAAAGAGGTATACTCAATTGCCTGACCCTGCTTAAGCCTATTAGTGTGACATCCCCAATCTTTATTACTACATGCCTTCAGATCACTCTTCTTCGCCCCAGTACAAGAGTGGTGTTTGTAATAGTAGCACTGCACTACTCCTGGTTGTTTCTTCTTCTTCTCAGTACTTAAAGGAAAACTACAAGGTGAGATGGGATGAGATCTGCAATAGGCCATAAAGGCTAAGGGAGTTAAAGGTAGGTCACAATCCATAAATGGGGCATTCCATGTCTCGCCTTCAGGCACCCTCTCTCCAATCCACAAGGACCCTCCACTCAGGTGCTCCTCCTTCACTTGTCCACCCCCAGGGTTTGGATCCGAAAGTGATGACCCTTGCCTGGCCACCTGAACAGAAGATCCTTGGGGAGAAGATGTGAGAGTACCTTCAGGTTTCTCACATACCCTTCCGCAATGCGGGTTAGGCTGAGGTGCTTCACAAGGAAACCGAGAGAGAAGAGTTACTTTGTCTGGTTCTTGTTCCTCTCGAGGTACCCTTGTGAAATCACTGCACTTCAGGTCCAAGTAGACCTGCATTCTGTCAAGGTGATGTTCTTTTAATGGAGTTTTTTACTTTTTTTTAGGGGAAAAGGTTCCTCTTGCCTTCTTGAAAGAGGGGGAAATATCAGAGGGCGCTAGTGAAGTTATTGGAATAAAGAGGAGAATTCTGGGAAGTCAGTACCAATAATAATCTCCTCGGGGAGACCTGGTATAATGGCAGATGGAACTACATTACGGGTACCTTTTATTTAAATGGCAATAGGTAATTTTGGATACATTTCTTGATCGCCATGGACACATGTTACTCTCGCCAAGGATGCCTTTTTCAGATTTTCGGAAGATATGAGATCAGCTTGTATGGCAGTCTGCTTACTCCCTGAGACTGTAAAAGCTTTCACGGGTACTCCTTTTATCATGGCTGGTTCATGAGTACAGTTAGATGGTTTCCCACAAAAACAGGCAGTCTGGATCCCGATTTCGTCATATGGGTCTCTCCCCATTCTTCTTCTCCTAGTAAACAGCTAATCTCCATGGGTTCTTCCTTTTTTATTTGGGGACAATTTCGTGCCTTAGCCCCTGAAGGTGTGACGGTGATGTGCTTTGTGTGCTCCACAGGCTTCACTGTCGCTCTGCTGTCACAATGGTTCAGTGTAGAGAGTAGCCTTAAGTGCGGCTCAAAGGGCCCAGGATGTCCTGCAGTCACTGCTAAGGTTGCTGGATTATGGAGTTTGCCTGAGAGGTTTGCCTCCAACAATCTCCCAGTAGCAGCAAAAATCTGAATGCACCTTGAAGCACTTATGTATGGGCGCTTTATATATGACCTATCAATCAATCAATCAATCAATCAATCACATCCAAAGTAACCCATGGAGCAATCATTTTCTCGTGATGGCCTACAAAAACGTAACAAAGCGCAAACGAACATTGGTTGACAGAAGGGAGGCATATTTCAAAAGAACTATGAATTTTGAGCAATGTTGCAGCCTTGTCACAGTATGAATCTAAGACTAGCAGTATTCATGTAGGTGGGATACCGCTGGGGAAAATCGATCCCACCGTGCCAGGCGACCACAGGTGGGAGTTCTAGCTGTAGGCCCACCAAAGCTCTGGCAATAAATCTGGCTCCATTGCCAGAGACCTTGAGGGTAATACATCTTGCTGGAATACATAAGTGCCTCATTCTACCTCATGTTGTGGTCATTGCTGCCTCTGCACCACCCGCAAATACTAAGAGAATTTTGGGGCATTTATTGAGGCTTTCCAGGATGCCAATAAACACATGACCCCTTGATATGAAAATGATGGCCCAACAGTGCGCGAGAGTACAGTTGAGCAGTAGCAAGCAACACATTTAAGAAGATGGTTTGCAACAAAGAAATTGCCAATTGGGACAACCATAAAATTAAATCAACAACTGTTTTAGAATTGCCTGTAGGAAAAAATAGGCAACACATTTCAAATACACCCATTTTAAGTTTACTAATGATAATTTGCATGCAGAGTACACAAAAGCATGATTTGTATCAATATTAACTCTAACTATGGGGTATTCAAATGTTTCTTTCTCCCGCTCAAACTGCACATCAACGATGTTAGCCTTTATTTTTATTTTTTTAGCCTGCCTTATTTTTGTATAGCCTTGTCAATTAGCGGATTCAGCCTGCATAAAGTCATGTTATTATACTTTTCCCTGTTCCTTTTGTTAAGACCTTGCTAAGTGGCTGAATTAAAAAAAAGTGACTAATCTGTGATAAGGCTCAAACTGAGCTCGTTTGACTGTCCGCTCCCCTGCAACCGCCACACACTCTCCCACCCGTGGGGTAAGTGCACTGGTCATGACATGAACCTGGATGCCTTGGTGCTTGAGAATGTTGCACCAGTGTGCTTTTGCATTGGTCAGGAATATGAATGGGCTGGACCCCATTGGATAACAAAGAGACCCCCAGTGGTGAAATCACAGACAATGGGCCTCACTACAAGGTGGACGGAATGGGTTTAACAGCGCCGGTAATGGTGGCGGTGCCGGTAAACCCATTCCGCCCTATTACGAGGTTCCCTTGCGGGACCCGCTCTGAACGTCTTGTCAGACCAGACGTTCTTTGCGGGTTCCGCAAGGGGACCAGTGAGCTAATAACGGGCCCGTTAATAATTGCCTTGTTATTAGCTCCCTTCCCATTCCCATTGAGCCCTATGGGGGCTCTAATGTGAATGGGGATGGGTTTTTTGAATGAGGAATTACCGGGACCTCCAAGGTTGGAATGGCCCGGTAATTCCTCATTCAAGGAGCCCGGACCCAGATCCGAGTTTGGAGGCAGCCATGGTGCCTGGCCACCTGTACAGAAAATCCTTGGGGAGTAGATGTGAGAGTACCTTCAGGTTTCTCACATACCCTTCCGCAATGCGGGTTGGGCTGAGGTGCTTCACAAGGAAACCGAGAGAGAAGAGTTACTTTGTCTGGTTCTTGTTCCTCTCGAGGTACCCTTGTGAAATCACTGCACTTCAGGTCCAAGTAGACCTGCATTCTGTCAAGGTGATGTTCTTTTAATGAAGTTTTTAACTTTTTTTTAGGGGAAAAGGCTCCTCTTGCCTTCTTGAAAGAGGGGGAAATATCAGAGGGCGCTAGTGAAGTTATTGGAATAAAGAGGAGAATTCTGGGAAGTCAGTACCAATAATAATCTCCTCGGGGAGACCTGGTATAATGGCAGATGGAACTACATTACGGGTACCTTTTATTTGAATGGCAATAGGTAATTTTGGATACATTTCTTGATCTCCATGGACACATGTTACTCTCGCCAAGGATGCCTTTTTCAGATTTTCGGAAGATATGCGATCAGCTTGTATGGCAGTCTGCTTACTCCCTGAGTCTGTAAAAGCTTTCACGGGTACTCCTTTTATCATGGCTGGTTCATGAGTACAGTTAGATGGTTTCCCACAAAAACAGGCAGTCTGGATCCCGATTTAGTCATATGGGTCTCTCCCCATTCTTCGTCTCCTACTAAACAGCCAATCTCCATGGGTTCTTCCTTTTTTATTTGGGGACAATTTCGTGCCTTAGCCCCTGAAGGTGTGACGGTGATGTGCTTTGTGTGCTCCACAGGCTTCACTGTTGCTCTGCTGTCACAATGGTTCAGTGTAGAGAGTAGCCTTAAGTGTGGCTCAAAGGGCCCAGGATGTCATGCAGTCACTGCTAGGGTTGCTGGACTATGGAGTTTGCCTGAGAGGTTTGCCTCCAACAATCTCCCAGTAGCATCAAAAATCTGAATGCACCTTGAAGTACTTATGTATAGGTGCTTTATATATGACCTATCAATCAATCAATCAATCACATACAAAGTAACCCCTGGAGCAATCATTTTCTCGTGATGGCCTACAAAAACGTAACAAAGCGCAAACGAACATTGGTTGACAGAATGGAGGCATATTTCAAAAGAACTATGAATTTTGAGGAATGTTGCTGCCCTGTCACAGTACGAATCTCAGCACCATGGCTGCCTCCAAACTCGTAATGAGGCCCTATGTCTGAGATGACTATTTGGGAGGCCAAAATAATAGCGAAATGGCTGTTCCGAGTCATAGAAAAGAGCAATATGGCCAAATGTCACACTCAAGAATACTGTTTTACGTAACATTGTAGCTTTGTTTCAGGCTTAGCAAACTGCATCAATGGTGCACGCCTGAAGACCAGATGTCATAGCAGGTGTAAGTACTCACAGCTAGGCTATCCTTATTGCTAACACCATCCACCAGTTTTGGATTACTTTAGTAAGGGACATTTCTCACAAACAACTGAGATGCTTCCGAATCTTAAATCTTTATTTGAACTACAATTTCAACATTGGCCATTCTCTCTAACGCACAACATTTTAATTATCTTTGAACCTGTATTCCTAAGTAAAATGATGTTTCAAACCTCACACCAATCTTCTTAAAAAACTGCTGCACCGAAAATGGATTGTTATATTTATACTGTATGAGTGTGACCCCTGGCAATGTGGGTAAATTACAGAATGGGAATGATGGTAAATGGACCCACGGTGACCAAAACTGTCTAGAAGATAATGCAGTCCATGACCTGGGATGACCAGAAAAATGGGGAGGTCCAAAATAGATTGGGTTTCCAACACACCCATAGAAGATCCCCACCATCACTGATGTTGTTGGTTGAGGCTGTGACCATTGTGTAAAATGTTAATGTATTCCACTGCTGAGAAAGGCTGTGTGCAAGCACTCATTTGCACAGTTTCCCCCCACAAATGAAACACCACCAGCCCCCAAACCCAAGGCACATATCTAGAGGAGTGAAAGTTGTGGCAACTGCATACTGCTAGCTCATGTGCACTGGCACGTAGAGTAACATTATAAAAATACAAAAAAATATATTGTTTTGATATTCTTTTAGAACGTTTTACTAGCGCAATGTTTAAAGGGTTATTGCAGTTTTTACGAGGTTGGCATTGGATCTACAACATATTTTAAATTAGATGTGGGGTTCCTTACCAACTAATAGTTCCAATTGATCTGTTTAATCCAAATTCTAAAAAAAGCAGAAACACAGTTACTTCCCTATAGGTTTCAAGCAATGTGGTTCTGTAGGCAAGGCTGTGCTATGGATGGTGTGTCCTTGTGAGTGCAAATGTTAATTTTGGGTGGCCAATTTTCTCATCACTGGTCGCCTGTCCATAAGGTGGAGTTAGATTGCACTTTTAACATTATTAATTCAATCTTTTGAGTACTCTTAGCTTATACGTTTGTTTTAAATTTACAGAGGTAAGAACTGGACAGCTGCTTCATCTGAGAATGCCTATTGGGTCTAAGCTGACATCGCCTGTGAGGTTTGTGTGTTTGCACTGCCCTGTTCAATGGTAAATCTCGCTCTCGTCAAATAACATTTCAATATGTTAGTTCCTGAAGGTCTCTGTTGAGAATACAAAATAAGGATCTTGCAACGTTATGATGCTTCCTGAATGTTTTCTGAAGGGGTATTCTCCAGCTGCACACACAGTGTTCCAAAAAGTTGTAATGGCTTTGTATTGTGAGAAACCTGAAGGTGTCTCACCCGCTAGTCCTCAGGGATCTGTCATCCAGGTGGCCAGGACATGGTCATTGCTTTTGGATCCCGTTCCTGGGGATGGACCAGTGCGGGAGGATCACCTGGATGAGGGGTCCTCTGGGAGTGGAAGTGGGACACCGGAGGGTGAGACGTGCTATCCACTTCCTCACAGACAGTCACAATGAGCAAAAATGAACTAACACCAGAGCCGTATACCTGACATGTCCCAACACCATGGACAGGCAAGGTCAGGCAATTAAGGATTATTTGAAATTGTAATTGAAAGTGATTTTGTATTTATATGTTTGCATATATGTAATTTTTGAAAAGTTGATTGATTTCAGCTGTATCAAAATAAAAAAAATAAAAAATAAAAATTAAGGATTATTACACACACTAAAGCACACTCTGAGCAAAGGAAACCACATGATGAAAGAGCAGTTCCAAGATGGCAGTTTAATACAAGGAGAAAGATGGCGAGACCAGAGAGAGTCCCAAATTGGGAAGATCCTTTGACCGCTAAAGACCGTTATTTTCATGAGCCTTGGAAAGTAAGAAACCGAAGACCAGGCCCTAAGGCTGATCAAACATGCACAGTGTGTTGGAGGTACCCGGGGCTCTCCCGCATCGATAACCAAGGCGGGACGAGCGATTGCCGCCATGGTACTGTTCTTGGCTCCTACAACAAAGCAGCGTCGGAAAAGACGGCACAGCCGGTGAGTCGTACCAACTGATATCAAATCAACTTGTGTTTTGAACCAAGGTTTCAAGCGGCAAAATTGTACAAAGAGAATAGTGTGTGGAGTGTTTGCAAAGAGCGACGTGAATATATTTGGAACTAAAGAAGTCATTGAACTTTACATTTTGAACTTTAGGACGCCAACAAAAGATACCATACACAGAGTGGTCCGGCGTCATGTGTGTGCTCATTCAAAAGTCTCTGTCAGGAATCCAACTGAGGCTGAGTGTGAGAAAAAGGAATAACGGAATCCAAGTGGTCATGCAATGGGTCCAGCTAAACCCTGTGTACATTCTAAAGTCTTCGATAGTTTAAGGTAAATCACAACTGGTCCAATCCCAGCTGAGGGAGACTAATTACCTGAGGGAAAGGGATCTGAGCCTGGCAGAGGGGGATCCGGGGTGAACCGTGAGTCACCCCAGAAAGAATTCTCTGAACATTGGTTTAAAATGGACCTGAGCCCGGCTGAGGTTGATCCAGGGTGAACACCCAACTTTGAATACATTTGAAAGAAAAATAACGTTTACATATTGTTTTTGCACAGCAGGCCAACGTGGGGAAGGGAGGCCAACAGCCCAATTATTCTGAATTATCATTTTGTGAACACTTCTTTCTTTTTCATGAACTACACCCCACACTATTCGTATTTTGCAGTACGGATTGGCAATAGGTTTTTAAGTATAGGCCCTTTTTATTTTGACGAGACTCCACTTGGACTGCATTATTATTATTTTATGGTCGTAGCTTGCTTCCATCTTTAGATTTAAGTTTAAATAGGCGTTTATGACACCCCTGCAAAAGTTCAATAAACACCTTTAAACTGTGGTCACTTTTTTCTGTCTTACTGTTGATAACATGCCTTCCTTACAGTATACCCTAGTTATACACACGTTACTGTGCATTGGAGCCATTACAGGATGCTGGCAGAACAGATGTTTAAATAACTACTTGCATTTCACCTTTATGGAATTTATAGTGCCAAGTCCTCACTCTGATGAGGCCCTGTGAAGACCCAGAGCATCTTTGTGTGTAGCTAGTCAAATAGCTTATCCAGTTGGGCCCTAGATATCTGTTTGCTGTTGAAATATGCAGCCACTCTGCGTGTCAAAGCAAGACGCATGCATAATTTCATCCATTTGTTTCAAATCACAATTGAGTTCCAGTTAATGGGGTAATGCCAACACTTGATATTTACAGTGTCGCAGGCACTACATCGAGTTATCATCATTATAGAGCGTATACTTCACGTGTGAAGGGATGATTGACCAGGCTATTAGCTTCAGTTCATGAACGAGTACCTCCTACCCGGCGCTGACCGCATGGGATTCTGGGATACACAATCCACCTCAAGAGCAAGGGCATGGGAAAGTGGAAAAACCTTCCTCCACTACTTATAAAAATGAGAACCCCCCCCCAAACCTGACCGAAAATCCTCTGCTATCAACGGGCTTTATGTGTCTCCGAGCAAAGCTGCATTCGGAGCCGCAGTAACTGCAGCCATGCAGAGCCACTCGCAGGAGATGTGTCTCAGGAGAGCTTCTGTGCATGGCTGATGGACTTGTGTTTTCCTTTCAGCCCCTCTAGGGCAACGCTTTCTGAATGTACAATCCATCTCCCTTTGGCGCCTGGAATTGTATTGACATGCAGGATGTGCGCCGTCACTGCCCATCTGTAGCTTCACTCGTGGCGGGAGAAGTAGTTTTCTTTGTGATTTACATATTCTCTTTCAGGCCTTTGATCTTGCTGCTCTCCTATCTTAACCTAATATCTGTGAGCGGAGAGGCAATTACATCCTGGCGCGGCGGCTGCATGCGGATCAAATGCCCCTAAATATTTCAGTGGTTCAATCAGACAGGCCTGATCATTCCCCTCTTTGTGATTTTATAACGCATACTTAGTATTTGGAAAGGTAACATTGATGCTGTCAAATGAACTGTGAATGATAGTAATCATGGCCTCACACTATAACCTAAGAATACCCTTTTAGAAACATGTAATTACTAAAAGGGAGACGCTCAAACATGGTTTCCACACTGTATATTCACAACCCTTGGGTGCCCTCGGCATGGCACAAAGATGAAACGTACTGTACTAATATTACTTTCATGGGGCCATTGTGCACTAAAATGCACGTTTCATTAATCGTTCTCTTTCCCCTCAATAAATGATATGGGACTGATTTTACACAGAAGTTAGAATGAATACCTCTGAATGACTAAATCGGGGGCAACGCAGAGTTTCTCCTCTGCTATGAGCAATTCTGACTTGTTTTCACTGTTTGATTGGGCGTGTTGATTTACAAAGAAATTACCATGAGTAATTCTGACCTATGCCTGATTTACGTGTGGTAATTTAGCATGAGTAATTCTGTTTTACGCCTGACTTACTTGTGTAGTAGTAAACAAGATTTAGTTATAGTCATTTCTTTGTGAATCAAATAGCCCTCTCTGAAACTAAATCAATAGTAGATCAGAATTACTAATTTTAACGTCTTGGCAAAACGGCCCCCTCATTAATTAGTTACATTCTCAATGTGTTGGATGCACATTTAAAGGGAAATCCTTCTGGCAGTGCAGAAAACACCAATATTTCCAATGCACCTATTTATTGGTTTTCATAGTGTGCCAGTCACTTTGTAGCATCTCCAAAGAAAAAGGGAGGGGTAAAATGAACGGAGGATAGCACAGGGGCAACGAGCTGTCTTGGAAGCAAGACCGCGCAGAGCAACAGAGATTCAAATCCTGAATCCGTGCTTAGAAACCAAGCTCAGGTATGGTATTAGGTGCATAATAAAAATTAAAAAAACATACAATTTAAATATAGGATGATCTGACCTCCACAGGTGTGAACACATCAGGTGGCTTTTAATGACATCATTGTTGCCGCACCTCACTCTCACATCCCCCCGCTTTGAATTCCTGTGAACTGGAAGGCACTTACTGTTTTGCCACTGGTGAGTGTATCAGATTGAATCAGATAAGATTGAGGGGAAGGTGGGGGGATTATGTGTAAGTGTAATGGTTAAACAGCCTACTATGCCCTACACAACCACTAAACCAGCAGTGATCCTAATCATTGTGGTGAAACAGGCACAGCCCAAAAGATATGAAACTTTGCCTCGTTTGGGAACGTAGGTAGAGAGCAGGCCATACTCTTCAGCAGAGGTATGAGCTGTCACAGTTACAAAACAAACAACAAAAGTACCCTGGTACTAAACTAAAGGAATGCCCAACAAAGGTTCTACAAAAATAGTAACTTTATAAAAGACTAACAATGCAAACAATTCATTTTAAAAACCCTAAATACCCACCCCAATAAGGAGAGATAAAGCACACAACATTTCAGAGCAAAGGGGCAACCTTGCTGAAATCAGGGATGCAGGCAATTGATTCAAGCAGCGAATGGCAAAACATTTAGGAAACATCTTAAAAAAGGAAAAAATGTCAGGACTTATTCATTGCTAGGGCCCTTAAAGGTGGGCTATGGGGACAAGGTCACTGCAAATACATTGTTCTTGTCTTTGGGACCCAACAACATCAAGGCAGGGTTCATGGTGCTTTTACTGGGTCACGCCAGGGTCAGGGTGTTTCAATTTAGTGGTTCCTAGTAGGTCATGGTTGTCCAGACAGTTTGCATAAGCTTGAATGGTCCAGTGGTCCGGTGGAGTCTCTGGCTCCATCAGTTTAAGTGCAAGCAAGTGATCTGCCGAGTTGCTTGAGTCCCAATCCAATTGAAGCAGCCCAAGGAAGTGCAGTGACAAGTGCAGTGCTTCAGCAGCAAATGGGCCAAAGGTGCTGGTGATTCAAAAGGTGATGAGTTAAGTCAGCGACTTGACAGCTGAACGGCAGATCAGAAAGCAGCGAGTACCAAAAACACCTCATATTGGTCACAGCAGCTCACAAGGATTCTACAAGTATTAAAGCGGGTAACCGGATTTAGAGCTGCACCTTGACTTCTTGGTACTGTGGAGACACAATCCAAGTTGCCCACGGACAAGGAGAGGACTTTTTTTCACCTCCTACCAAGCAGGTTTCAAGAGCACACTTGCTGGGTTCTGCCATCTTCAGTGAACATGGTCCCGGGTACCACTGTCTCAATTTCAGCAGGCCCAGTCCAACCAGCTGTTCACCCCAAGCATGCCTTTTGGATTGGTTGGGAGCAGAGGTTTCCTCTGCCTTAGAGTCTTCTGGCTTCATCCCTATTGCAGAGGGTTAGGGAATATACTGTATTCCCAACATCGTTCCAACGTTGTTTCTTCTTCTGAGAGTCCGAAGGTGAATTTACGAAAGGTAGGATTGTGTTCCTAAAGTGGATTGTTCCCATGGAAGCCTGTTGTCAGGGTTTCAACTTCACAATTACCTGTATCATCTTATTTGTGATTAAAAGGTTCAGGCTATCCCAAACTCATCAGATTGCATTCTGCCACAATGGGGAGGTGAGGGATTGAGCTGGGATGGGTATTAAACAGAAGTTGGCAGACCCATGCTTGCAGGTTCTTTGGTATATTGAACTTGAGATTAATACACACAAATGTCTGTGATAAAATAATATTTGTAAATCTAATAAGCAGCCAGTTATCAATTACAGGATAACTGGGTTTGTTTACTATTGTACAAATAATTCAACTTAACATGAAGAATTAATATTTCAGAATGTCCTTGTTTTTCCTGTTATTATTTGCAATACATGTTAATGTAAATTGAATAAATTATTAATGACGATCGATCCTAAAGTTGCTTTTACCAATTTTTAACATGACTTATTTGTATGCATGCAACCCAAAACAGGCAATTCTTTTTCAATTTATCTTTGGATTTATTTTATTTGAATGTTTAAACAGTGAACCAAGCTTGGGAGCAGCAGAGGGTGTGAGCAGCCAGCAATTTGGGATGGCATATTTTAACAGTAGCACAGTACTGTGAGTTGTGGTATGTACATAAATCTGTATGTTTTTGGAATTAGTCCTTGTTGAGGTGTTGTTGGAAAAAGCCAGAGAGGAAGTGTTTGAACGATTTGCAAAATTGGAGAATTGTGGGGTCATTCGGGCCAAATCAACTATTGAGTTCCGGAGGGTGGTTGTGTGACAAGAGAAGGATGGTTTGCCGGTCCTCTCTTTGCAGACGAGTTGTGATTTTTGCTAGTCATTGATTTGCTGCATTAGGAGTGTGTGCTAACAGATATGTGGAGCTTAACCACCAGCTATGCTGGTGTACTACTCATGGCTAAGGTGTAGATGATCCATGCAGTCTTGAACAAGCCTGGAGAGAAAGCCAATGGCATTTGCATAGGACGTGGTGATTCGGCCCAGTTTCTGCTAACCCGTAATAGGACATGCTGCAGTGTTGTTGGGTGCTTTAAGGAGAGCCAAGTGAGGGTCTGGGGCCCCCATCAGGAAGGCTTTTCCGCCATCAATGTGCAGGACCACAGGGGCCTGCACTATGGTCTGGAAGTCCTGCAGTGGAATACAGGGTTTCATTTTGTAAAGGGAGGTGATTTGGAGCTAGCTCGTTTGGGCCTTCTTGGCTTTGTCTTTCGGAAGGCCACATTGCTATCAATGGTGAAGTCTAAGGAGTTTGCTGAATGCAAGAGATGCAGATCAAATCCTTTTAGGTGCAGATCATTTAGCCATTGTTGAGCAAATTGTTGGTATTTGAGACTCTACATTTGGCATAGTAGTTGTGAAAGAGGGATAACAAAAAAGCCATCCACTGACTCATTTGTCATACAAAGGGATCAGTTGATTAATTTACATTTTAGATAATAGCTAAAGACATTTCTTTCTTTTTGAGTTCCTTTTTGTACACACTGCATACTCTCACAAAGTAAGAGAGCCACAAAAGAAACTGGAATGTGCTTTGTAATAGAGTTTCCATCAAGTAATTGTAAAACCATCCTCTTTGTGTTTTCTGAAAGAATCCTCATAATTTCTTCTCTCGCCCTAAGCATCTGAGCAAGCCTCGGCAGAAAGAGCACCAAAAAATATCTTACATTATGGGTAGTACTCATTTTTTTTTAAATTGCATACAGATTACAATGCGTTTATACCAAAACATTTCCAAAACTGTGTTGCTGGACGTCTAATGAGAAAGTCAGTTTGCACCCGGGAGAGGATTTCATGTGGCACCCCCAGCCTATCAGAAAACACATAAGGTGGACTATACCACATGGTATTTCCCGCATTGCCAGGCAACCCAGTAGCTGGAGGCCAACATGTGCCCTCCTGGGCAGGTAAGCCCTCGCTGCGCCATGCTCCCTTCTCCTCACCATCACACCATTTTCACCTCCCACACCTACTTCAATGCACACCCCAACGCCACTTACCTGTGCTCTTCTCATCTCTCACGTGATCCAGGAATACTCACTCCCTTTACCAGCACTTTGCGGCAATTGCCACCATAAAACTGGAGATGGGACTACATGTAGTTTCCCTCTCCCTTTGCCATTTTTGTTTAATTTTGATTTAATTTCAGAAAGGACAACCGCACTGTTTTTCAACTTTAATAAAAACAATCTGTTAGCACTCCTTAAAGAATGCAGGGGTCCTAATAGCAACACGCCCCTTTGTGGGTGGGCATTACCAATCAGCTAATGGTCCCATTGCCCACGTTAAAGCCCTTACAGCATTCTGCCTTGCAACTCTGGCCCTGGGCCATTACCTAACAAGTTATGCCCACCAGCATTGGGGTGTATTGCTTAATTATTACCAATTCTTAAAAAAATCTCTCTTTACTGTGTCAGTGTCTGATCTGATACTGCTTCAAGGCTGCGCCTAAACTTCCAGCACTCCAGAGTGCAGAATCCCCACAGCAATAGATTTCAATGGAATCCACATGGTTTCTCCTAACAACATCCAACATTAAAAACGTTTTCAAAATGCACTTGTCATTTTAACGCGAAGCCACAAAGTCATGACAACCCTTACCAGAGTCGAATACTAGATTTAGTATTTACCTTGTCTTTTTATAGTATTTGAAGGATATAGCTATTTTTTTAGTATTCATCTTAAGCAGCATACTATATGAAGACTGTTCAGCGTGCTGAAAACTATTCGATTACTAATGGAATACTAAACACATGCCTGTTTCCAGTCTTTTAGTCTTCTATTAGTATTGAATACTACATTACCACTATTGACCGCTACTGAGAAGACAAAAAAAATATGAAAATAAGATCATCCATTTTGGTGAGGAAGGTGTCATAAAAAGAGGTATACAGATCCTCCCTGCATTCATAGATTAATGAAATGTCTCTTTAGGCACCAGCCAACAAATTTATCGATGTACAGATTTTTGAATCAGTCAATAGAAGACAGAGATCGATTTATATGTTCATGTTCCTTTTCACTGTGATACAACACTTGTGCTTGGTACTCATTGATAAATAGTGAAAGACAATTGAGAGGTACACAGAAATAGATACAAACACCAACACAAATAGTGAGACTCTCTTACAGACACACAGCTCAACAGACACGCATAGTTATTGAACATTTAAACGATAAATGCCTCAGAACATAGTGGCACATGTGGGGATCTGGCAGAAATGTGACCCTGATGTTTAATAAATAATAATAATACATGGGAGGGGAGCATAACAATGCATTCTATCTGAAATCAGGACTCTAGCAGATGTCATTGCAGTGCATTTTCTTTCACTGTGAATTAAGTTTTAACGCTCATTTTCTTTTACTGTGAAAACAGTTTTAAAATCTCTCAACCATTTGGAGGCTTTTATTGTGATCTCATAGTCAAGATGGGTGACATAAAGATATCATCCTATTTTTGAAGTACATTTTTCTAAAACAATTTAAATATGTCACGTTAGTGCCTTTTGCACATTCAGTACTTTTAAATGTGTTGCTATACAACTATTAGTTTATGTTTTGAAGCCAGTCCATAACAAATACTTACTTGAATCTCTGACTGGCACAAATCCTGCTTTTACCACTTGAGCTAAGTGTGTGATCCGGGGTAAATCAATTAATCTCAGTGTGCCTTAACTGCAAACATTGGGGGTTTACAATGAAGAAACTCTCACTAAAAATGAGGCCGATTAGGTGGTCATTTTCCAATCTCCCAGAGTTGTTCAGCTCATCACGCCAGCATCTGATCCGGTGATGGCAGATATGCATTAGATTCATATTTAGCCCCTGGGAATAGCTGGCGGATGCCATAGGAATGCATGTAAATACACATACACGCAGTGCAAAGGATGCACCAAAACTCAAGTTCGCCTGAATTTCGATGCATTCGCCCATCGTTGTGCAAGCAACCAAACTTCCATTTTAGTGAGAGCAGTCCTTTATGCAGAAACTGCAGGCATGATTCACACAGCATTTTTCTACTGGATGGCCACATTGTAAAATAGTTTTGTAAATCAGGGCTTCTGTGTCTCCCAGCAGGTTTTAATGGGAATTGTGAGAGTTTAATGGTGCCTTTTTGTATGAGAGCACCCTGGTTTGGCCATATATCATACTTATCCATATAGTATTACTTGTCTTTCTGATTCTCTTTTCCTTCAAAGCCCGCCAACGTGTAATCCTAAATATAGCAAAATCAGTCTGTGATTGATGGATGTTTTTGAGAGATGACTGAAATAGACTGACAAAATCAAATTTCAAGTGAATTCCTTAAAAGTGCACCACTATGCTGAGCCTTTGGTTGGACTCGCTGATTGTAATGATTCAGTGTGCCCGGGTCCCAATGGACTTACACATTGAGAGCAATGTGTATCTTACCAGGTGTGAGCCCTGGCCCAATTAAAGCCTATATTGGTAAGTACGTGCACATACATTTTTCAATGTAAAGCACTGGAGGACAGCAGGCATAGTTTCCAAATCAAAAATCATGTTTGTAGGATTTATCTTCGAATGGCTTTTAAATGCATGTATCACAGCTGACAGACTTTAAAAGGTAACCTTTCTAAACTGAAATAAGCAGAAAAGGCAGAGCAGCCACCCTCCATCACGTTTGCACCTCATGATGTCTGGCAAGGCGGTGGCCCACTCCCGCAGTTCCAGTGTGTTGGCATATTGCGAAATCTTTCAAAAGAATTTAAAATGAACCATTTTTCAGACCGCACACTTCACCAAACCTGACATGAGGGCCAAACTCTGCAAAGCAATCCCTGCATGTAAGGGAATCCCTTGCTAAGTCATCCTTCTAAGGGCAAGCGTGGCGCACTTGCCACCTTCAAATTCACAAATCTGAAGAAATGTTGTGCCTCTGTCATAGACACAGAATAGTGGCGGAATTTGCAAGTTCTCCTTTTGGACGGGCAGCCACGCGTTTCTTTTAACTCAGTTAAGTTCTCGTGTGCTTTAAAAAAAAAGTGTGCCATTAATGCCCTGTGTAACTGTATCACCCTGATGACCCTCCCTTGCCTTGTAGGGGCTGTCAGCAGGGAAACACGTCACTGTAGAAATCATTAACCGTAGACGTAAAATGCACTTCTGGCAGCAAGACAGTGCAACTGTCATCCGACCCTAAAGAACCACGCTATAATACTTCAGCTAAAGCCAGGGTGACCAGATTTTGAAAATGAAAAAACGGGACAGCCCACTGACATAGAAGTAGGACTACCGTGTCAGCAGTGAAACTGTAGTTCTACTTCTATGTGGGTGGTCTGTCCTGTGTCATGCTGCAGGAACAGAACACGTATTGGGACCCGGAGTAAGGTGGATGTTTTGTGACAGGGGGTGAAAATCGAGTGAGGAGTGCGCCCCAGGTCCCAAGACTATTTTAATTTTAAAAACCCTGTCTGGGATTTGGGGATGAGTTGGATACCATCCTGGTTTTTGGCCAAACCAATGGAAAAATCATGATATCCGGCCATAAACGTAACAGATATGTGACCTTCTCAGGCAAATCAGCTTCATCCAGCGACAGCGATCAGGGCACCTCGCCAATTCAAGTAACAACATTAGACAACAACCACAACGTCCTTTTTTTCAGAGAGGAGGGCAACGGGGACGACCCAAGAGGAGGCCACAACCATCAGGACAATGGATGAGGACACGCCATTGATATATGAACCAATGAAGGATGATAACATCCCCATTTTCAATCTATTCTCACATCCCATTATGACGATGGAGCACAGCCTACTAGAGAAAGGTCTTTCTTTTGCACCAGCCACACATGCCAATGCCTTCAAAACTGAATTAGAACTGAAGAGATGTTTCAGAAATACAAGATTGAAATATTTTTTGGAGGTTTACCTCCCTGAACAGGTGACCAACGAGCAAGAAGAAGGAGCAACAGTAGCCAATGCCTGCATCAATATAACTGGGCTAAAGGCCAAATCCTCTTTCAATCCTGCACCGCACTCCATTCCAGTGGAATTTGTGGCTTTTGAAAATGTAGTAACTAGAACAATACTGGAGAACA
The DNA here is from genome assembly GCF_040938575.1 of Ambystoma mexicanum. Taxonomy (NCBI): domain Eukaryota; kingdom Metazoa; phylum Chordata; class Amphibia; order Caudata; family Ambystomatidae; genus Ambystoma; species Ambystoma mexicanum. Next base: position 335,280,810 of record NC_090935.1, read on the forward strand.
TCAAAAAGAAAAACTACTATTAAGACACCCTCTCCAGAGAATAGAAGCGAGTCCTACTATCTGTAAACAACAGCAAAATGATCATTATAAAACCAGCTGATAAAAGAAGTGGCATAGCGATCCAAAACACTAATGGCTATGATAAAGAATGTACATGGCCTTTGTCCAACACCAAGGCCTACAAAAAACGCAACCACAATCCAACCGTACGGCTACAAGAAATAATTCAGAGCCTCACACGCCACACTGAACAAGAGGATTGGATTTGTGAAGACGCACATTTTATTCTCAATACAATGCATGCCAGAATTCCCTACTTCAACCTTTTACCAAAGGCTCAGAAAAACCTGATTAACCTGCTTGGTCTTCAGATTGTCCCAGCCAGCAATTCACTTCTTGAACCATTGTCTCTATGAACTGTCCTTGATACTAGACCTAACAACCCAACAGTTCCAACTGATTTAATCTTGGAATGTACTAGGTTGGCCATGACCAAAAACTTGTTTCCATTCAAGAAGCAGATATACAAGCAAACCAAAGTTGTCAGCATGGGAGCCACTTTGGCCCCTGACGTAGTTAAACTCTACATGGCTCAATGTGAGACAGACTATAGCTACACAGAGTCCAACCACTTCCAGATTCACATTTTGATCTGACGTCGATATATTGATGACATGCTCATTATTTGGACAGGCTCTGTCAATTAACACATGCTCTTCCATGTTTGGTTGAATGCCTGCAATAGACATATCAAGTTCACAATCCACTGGAACCGACACTCCATCTATTCCCTAGACCAACAGGTCCGGCACTAAACTCAAGAAAGAACTGTTGCTGAGTTACCATCCCACACAATTAAGGAACAATCTTCTCTATGGGCAGTTCCTGAGGATTCAAAGAAACTGCATGGACAAGAACAAGTTCTCACAACATGCAGAAGGCCTCCAAGAGAGACTCATCCAAAAGGTTAACCTAAAAAAGCGGTCAAACAGTCTAAAAAAAGAGTAGCCAAAACAAGCAGAGAAACATGCCTGGCTCCAAAAACCAAAGAACCATTCTAAAGGCTGGTTTGTGTAACCACCGACAGCCCTCTAAGCAACATGATCAAGAGTACATCAACAAAATTGCCACCTGATTAAGAACAAAGGAACACTATCCAAGAAACCTTTTTTCACATTAAAAAAAAAATCCAAACCTCCATGAACGCTTAGTCCACACTTAGGTGGAACCAGTCAAATCATCAAACCCTGAAACACTATGGGGTTTGCCTCCAGTTAAAGGACACTATAAATGTGGCCACCGCCTGGCCTGTGCATTCACAGAAACCAAAAAACCTTTTTGAGTTTGGCAACATACAGTGGCTCCTTAGAGAACATACCAATTGCAGCAGCAAAATGGTGATTTATATCATAGAGTGCCCATGTGGCCTACTGCATGTTGGCAAAACAATACGAGCAGTAAAACAATGGATCTCCGAGCACCTGTCTTGCATCAGAAACAAAACTTCTGAGAAAACTCTGGTGAAACACTACATCCAGAAGAAACACTCAGACAAAGACTTAAAGTGTTTTTTTCTTCAAATGCTGACCCCACAGATAAGAGGGGGTGATGCCAATAAACAACTAACAATCACTTGAACAAATGTGGGTACACCGTTTAGACACTGCCAAAAATGCCCTCAATGTCATGGTGGAGTGGAACCACTTCATACTAGCACGATGATTTCTTTACCATTATGCAAAGAATCTAGATAAAAAAACACAGTATCAATTGGGTTATAACTACTCTTAGTTATCTGTTCACGATATACGATCATGAGTTTTCTCAAATATTATTCTGCTTTTGGTAGACAGCTGTGCAGTAACATGATGACACCGCAACCATTCCTGATGCCTTAGCAAGAACACACACCGTAAAAAACACAGAATTACAGCTGGTGCTATTTCTTTTTATAGACCAGCTCTCCTGTGTTTTACCTCGTTTCCACACACACGGCCGCACACTGTTTACATGTGGATTTTTACATGTGGAGATTTCCACGGGGTGCACTGTTACTTAACACCACACCGGAGCGGCTCTAAATTACCACACCTCCCTCTAGTGCTTTTGTAAATTCAAAAAGCACTAATACCTGTCTTTCATGTAGTGGAGGTCAATCCTCACAGCCATGGGTGGACTGGAAACCAAAAGAGACTCTGGAAATACATTTTAAAGTGGCCCCCTATTACACATGTTCAGCAAGTCCAACGCTTTTCCTACGGGGAAATGTGGAAATACCACACAAAAGTGGTCCACGGTGCACAGGCCTATCGGAAATCTACAGAGTTCCATATTGGACAGTCCACCCCTGCTCACCGCCACTATTACTGTTGACTTACATGGTAACCCCCTCCAAAAAGTAAAAGAAAAAATGCAGAATGCGCACACACAGTGCAATCGGCAAGAACAAAAATGTAGAATCTCATGATACTGAACGGGGGTTGCAGGGGTGTTCCCCGCACCCCAAGTTCGATATCAGGGGTTAAGGGGCTGTGGAGCTGCCCCCTGCTTTGAAAGGAATGAGTGTGGCGACGGGTAATAATAATGTAAAAAAAGACCCTGCAACGGAAGTCCCTACCCAGTTTAGGGGTAGGAGACAAATGTCGCAGGAGGATAGGCGAGAGGCAGATCAGACGGGAGAGATGGCAAGTAGGAACAGACAAAGGTAAGTAGGGAGCGGGGGTCACAGGTAGCGGGAAAGTAAGACTAATCCACGTGCTCACTGGATGGCTCCGTTTTCGGATTCAACATTTCCAGATTCGAACAAACGGGCCGTGCAGTGACCACGTAGAACCGACTTTCCTTGTATCTGCGGAAGAAGGGAAGAAATGGAGTGTCTAAACCCCTGCAACATTGAAAGGAAATTGTTGTGTAACAGGTGTGCACAATGTACTTACCGGCCAATCACAGTGTGGAAAGTTTGAAGGGACCACAGCTATGAACTGGATGTAAATCGGCAAGCTTTCTGTCAAATTTCAGTGGCATTACCATGGTGGAATTACTGCCGTGCTAATTCTGCCAAAAATCCCCAATGGGTACTGTGGACTCCAATTAATGGGAACTAGCACCGCCTGCGCCACTTGTAATCTGGCAGTGATACCACTGGACCAAGCGGTGGTAACGGTAATACAGTTTGGTGACATCTTAGTGGGTTTACCGCCAAGATTCTACCAAATTTATAATGAGGCCCTCGTCTCCTATAACCTTCAATTGTAAAGTCACTGGAAGGTTGGCTAAAGACTTTAACTGGCCGAGAAGTGCTATTACTGAGGAATATATATATTTCTTTGCTTTGTCTATTACAGTTTACGCAAATATCAAGGGGGGTCCTGGGAGTCCCTCTGCCAGACATTAGTCCTAGTTTCAAGAGTCTTACCCAGAGTCTTTAGCTCACTATCTTTTACAGAAGAGAAATATCCCAAACCTATCGGTCTTTGTCCTGCCCTGGGGCAGTCCAGCACCGAAATGCTAGGCAATTCTCCTCTGAACAAGAGTACCAACAGCAATCCCCGACACGTGTTCCTGTCTGGTTGAACCTCATCAGTAGGGTGTAGCTGTGCCTCTCTAAGAATAGTGAGCAAGGGGTCCACGACTGGAAGAAGAGAATTGCTTAGCATTTTGGTGCCCAGGACCCCCCTTGTTAATTTTTATTGCAGTTTACGGACATAATAAATATTCAGAGGGAAGCCCAGGTCCTAAGAAGAGAAGAAACAGAGGTGCCAATACCACTCTTGCTCAGCAGGTGGGGACATCTCAAACGACTGATGCACTCGTGCAATGTGTGGCAGCCGCAGAGGATTACATCCCTATGCCTGCCCAGAAAGGCAGGAGTGCAGTGGAGGCTTCAATCCACGGCACCTGAAACAGACTTCGGGTTTCTATCGTTAATTGGTAAGGACATTAGCATCCCATCTCTCCTGTGCAGGTGATGCTGCACATGTTCCCGAGAGGCGCCCCTGCGCCAACGCTAGTGGAAGGGTCCCAGAGGATACTCGCCGCCAAAATCCCAGCGAAGTAGAAAGTTAATTCAGCCAACGGCGCTATCCCTATTTGCCAATTATGCAGACTAGAGAAGCATGCAGGTGGCAGAGTGCTGGCGAATGATTGGTGCTGCCATGGCTCTTTCAGCATGCTTGGCTGGAGAGGCCTTTTGTCAGATAAACTGTTGGGAGCAAAGCCGGCTTCTCGCTGGCCATCATATTCCGTGCATTAGACAGAAGTGAGGGCAGGAAAACATCTGTGAAAACAGACGAGCCCGGCACGTGAGCTTAACCGACTATTTAACGATTCAATTAGCGAAGAATCCATAAACACGCGCTGATGTCCACCACATCGCTCACAAGTCATTATTAACTCCCGAAACTAAGCAGTACATGGCGGATTAGAGCTGGACTCCAGGACAAGGTCAGTGGGAATGCGAGCATCGACTTGTACTTGATAAACAAAGCAAGTCTGAAGAAATATCTGTACAGTGGTTGGGGGGACGGTACTTTAATATTTGCAAACCACCATTATAATGGGGCGGAGTTTTATCATGAAGGAACAAGTACAACATACATATTAAAAGAGGATAACATGGCTTTGTGTGGCACATATTTATATTGCATGTTTTTTGTTTTCCTGTGTGCTATGCCATGCATGAAAGTCTAAATAACATGAGCCCTGGTGCTGCACTGTGGCATACTGTGCAATACAAACACATCACTCGTGCATCGATTCAGTCATCTATTGCTTGGCATGTATAATCACACCGTACTCCTTGTTGATCAACTGTTTTAGTCTACTTCTCACTGTGTCTAATCTATTAGTCTCTGTTTTTAGTCTACTTGTCACAGTTTCTCGTCTGTGTGTCACTTTTTATGGTCTACTTGCCACTGTTTCTAGTCTACTTGTCACCCTTGTCAATGTTTTTAGTCTACTTGCCACTGTTTCTAGTCTACTTGTCACCCTTGTCAATGTTTTTAGTCTACTTGCCACTGTTTCTAGTCTACTTGCCACTGTTTCTAGTATAGTTGTCGCTGTTTTTAGTCTACTTGTCACTATTTCTAGTCTACTTTTCACTGTTTCTTGTCTACTTTTCACTGTTTTTAGTGTACTTGTCACTGTTTATAGTCCAATTGTCATTTCAAAATAATACGAGCACACCCAATTACCATATGTTTCGGCACACACCTTGTAAATTATAAATTTATTTATTTATAATTTGATATAGTTTAGTTTACAAACTTTACACATCGTTCCATATAAACAAAAAGAATACCTAAAATGTGATTTCGTTTAAAATAGTTGAATACAAATAACTCAACAGAAAAGAAATCATAATTGATTAAAGTCATGCAGATTTAAAAAAATATAAAAGAACAAGAATAAGACAATTTATCAATAATACAGCTAATACAAGACAAAAAATAAAATGACAGATTCCAAAAATAGACATCCGTTTATCACAGAGAGGAATTTCCCAGCCTATACATTATCTCAGACCAATCCATAGGACGGGTCAACAGCTTCAACACTCTGTTTGGATCTTGCCAATTAGCGTATGAATAATGATTTGCTCAGCAGACGTTCAGTTTTACACAGGTTCTACCCAGTAGCTCTCCAAGTGATAGGGGAACCATTCATCAAATGTCCCAACCCTCATAATGAAATACTTAATTTGTTTTCAACCCTTAGCCAGCTATTATAGAGGGTGGTTAATAGATGCATATTCCTTGTATTAGTGCAATAAAACCAAAAAGACATTTCCCCAATTGTTTCCCTATTGTGGGCATATTTGCACAGATGATACTCAAAAGGGTTAGCCATTATATGGCATTCAGTCAATAGGTGTTTAGCTGATTCTAAAATTACGGGATCTTTACAAAGACGGCAAGACCTTTCTTCCAAGGGTACCTTATTTGCAGGTCCGGTCACCGTCAAAGTGTGGAGCTGGACAATTCTTAACAACAGTATAAACCATCTGAGCCTCTTCGAAGGGCAAAGGTCAAGATAGCCCTGGGGCTTCTTAAACATATACGATCTGTAATGGCCGAATTGGTACGTTTTAAGCATATTCAGGTGGGCATAATTCTCCAGCCAGTCTCATAATTTGATGCGTTTAACTAAAGCCTTTTGTATTTCTTCAGAATAGGTCCCCACTTTAGGTGACCAATTGATCTCTGAAAAGAATGTATCCATAGTTATTTTCAATAACCAGGTAGTATGCTTTCTAGATGTCTCCTGGAAGAAATCTTCCAACAATAAATTCTTAGTGCCGCAAAACATCTTTAAGTAAAAGATAGCCCGTTTCTTTAAGAGCAAGCCTTAAGGGAAATCAGCCCCAATTCTAACCTGATCATAGCCATTGGAACACCGGGGGATAGGCCTAAGATCTTCCGCCAGAATTTCCCCTCTAGTACCTGGAGCCAATTGAGATCTAAATGCAGTAGAGCTTCCAAGCCATATACAATCATGGGGGAAAAGACTTGTATATATAGTTGACGAGTGGCCCACCAGGTAAAACCCCCATGTGTCTTGGTGAATTTGTATATTAACCCGGTAACCTGAGCCGCTCTTATGGTGCGCATACGTTTACATGTGAAATAATCACCACTGGGTTCAAATTCGATTCCGAGATATTTATAATATGGAGCGTATGTGATTACTGCATCGTGTAGTTTAAGGCTTACACGCGCAGTTGTCTTACTGGAATTTCTAATTAATTGTGTCTTATCCAAATTAATGCCAAGACCATTTTTGTTTGCATATTCCCAGAGAGCCAGGGAAGATCTTAGAATCCCACTAAAGGTATGGTCAAATATGATCAAATCATCGGCATATGCTAAAACCGGACAGGGCGCCAGACCAATTGTGGGAGGACAGTTTTCAGCAGCATTGATTGCCTCAGGGATATCGGAGACATAAAGATTATAAATTAGAGGTGCAGTGACACATCCTTGCTTCACTCCCACATTCTGGATTACCTTGTCTGTCATATGCCCTGCTAAATCTAATCGGGGAGTAACCGAAGTATTTAAATGCAGTAATCTCAGATCGTAAAGCAATCCCTCCAGGCAGCCCATGTTCTGTAGCTTAATCCAAAGCCTATTTCTCAGAATCGAATTGAACGCAGCTCTAAAGTCCACATATAATGCATATAAAGGAGGATTACCAACTTTCTGTGCTCCTGTACGCATGGTGTCCATCACCATAAGATTATGGGTGGTAGAATACCCCTGCCTAAAGCCACTTTGGAACTTGTCAAGGATATTGGCTTCTTCCACCCATGTTTGTAATTCATTGAGCAGAAGAGAAGCAAAGAGTTTGGCTCTCGAGTCAAGCATTGAGAGCAGCCTGTAGTTTTTTGGGTCCAAACGATTACCCTTTTTAAAAACAGGGATAAGAATAGCTGTCTGCCACGGTTTATGGTCATAAAACCGAAATTAGAAATCTCGAAAAAAAAAATCACGAAAAAAAGGCTGAAAAAAAAAATATCGAATTTTTTTATGACTTTTTTTTTCGAAATGGGGGGGTTCACCCCCAACCACCCTTTTTTCTATTTTTTTTTTATTTTAACCCTTTTCTTTACTTACCTGACCCAAAAAATACATATATATAAACAAATAATAAATTCAATATTTTTTTTTTTGGCCTTTTTTTTGAGATTTTTGTTATTCAGGATTTTTTTTTCGGCCTTTTGACCGACCGCCGTCTGCCACAACGAAGGTATATTGCCTTCTACAAGGATTTTTTTAAACATAATAGATAGAAGACTAGCCCAAAAGACGGGCTGGGACTTAATGACTACATTCGCCAGCCCATTAGGTCCTGGTGCTCTGGAAGATTTGAACAACTTGATTTTACCTAAAATTGACTCATATGATACATCTATCGATGTAGGCCAGGGAGCAAAATCCAGAGTGAATGGCTGTTCCTCAATCGGGGGGTGTTTTGGCTCTCAAGAAAATGTACCCATTCGACAGAGTCAATAGGATTAATCTGCTGAGCAGATGTAGTGCCCCTTGCTTCGCCTATTAGAGCCCAAGTGCTCTGCGTGTTTTCAGAGCATATTGTTTGTACTAATTTCTGACAAGAGTTCTCATAAATCTTCTCCTATATTTAATCGCCGAACTGTGTCTGTTCTTGATATTCCTGACTGTTGCATAATATGACTCCAAGGGGATATTCGCATTTTTTGGATGGCGAAGCTCAGCTCTAGGCTTCCTCTTAATATCTCTGATTATTCTATCGAAGGGAAGAGCCTTCTCAGCATCGTTAGTCATTGAACTGACAGAAGAGGATGCATATAGATCAGAGAATGAGCTTATCCACTTCTCCATGGAGTTTATAGGCATAGTCAGGAATAAGGACACATTATGTGAATCTATTTCCGCCAGTGTTTCAGCTGATTGTTTTATGTTTTTATCAGACCAACTAATTCTGGAACCGGCCCCATTTATCTTTAAGTTTCCCAGGAGCATTGATGCAGTGTAAGGCCTAGTAACATAGAAAGTGCACAACAGGGCATCACGGTCACTCCATACATTGGGCAGGACTTTCATGTCTCTTATCAGATGTGTAATTTTCGGACAAGTATATAAATAGTCCAGAGTACCATGCCTCACTTGATTCATCCATGTATAATTTCCAGGGTAATCGCTTAACGTTCTCCCATTGATCATAGTGAATTCCCAAAATTCAAAAAATGTGTCCCATCCTTGTCCCTCTGGGTCGTTTTTAGTATGGAGCATACTACATTGGGCTTTAGGTTTGAAGTTATTAAACTCACCACTCTTCCCAGACATGTGGCAATTAAAGTCTCCAACTACTGCCACTGCTTGGTTTCCTGGGTCAATCACCCAAGTAGCCAAGAGATCATGGAGAGCATCCTAAATCTGTTCTCTCAGGATAGCTCCAGGAGGATTGTATAAACTGATAAGAAATAGCTGATCAGACTTCCCATAGGCAACTTCGATTGCTGTCACACTTAGTAGTAATGTGCCGTGAACCTACATCATGAGCCACCCCTATGAGCAGACCACCATAGGGTCTGCCTCTTTCACCCTTCAAAGCAAAGGACTGGTGGATCATATATCCATCTAAACACTGGCATCATGGCCCAAGTCCCTGGTAAACATATCCATGTATATTTAGTGATGTCTTGTACAGAGCCATTGGGATCCAATAAGTGAGAGAAACCACAACAGTTCCAGGAATAAATTGTAAATGCTCAATGTTTACTCATCACTTCTGGCAGCGAGTCTGCTAACCACTTTAACACATTCTGCACATCGGTTAGTTCAATGTTATTTCCTTTGGGAAGTGCAGGAAGAGAGATTGTGTTAGTAGAGGTGTCTATAACTTAACTAGACCAACTAGGATCTTCCTCATTGGGGTCGGTGTCTATTTCAACGTCCACTGCCTTCATTTCATCCTTATACGTCCTAAGCATTTGGGCCGTTGATAAAAATTTACAATGGATTGCATTGACGTTAGGATTAGGACCTGTCAGAGATTCAACAAATTGGACGTCATTTGAAGTAAGAACTCTTAGTTGGCGGACTGAATGGAGCAGACCAGGAATTGCGTCCGAGACAGCTATCTGCGTTCTTTGCCTCGATACGAGTTTTTTATCAGACAGATGCGATTAGCCAGAGTTTCCTCCATATTAGCCCCCATATTTGCTGATGTCTTCACTGGGGCACTCTGTATTGGCACCCCTCACTGGGGGTTAAGCAGAGGCTGCAAATTACTTTCTGCATTATATTGAGAATCGCTGATGGAAATTTCCAAGTTTTCCTCCAATAATGAATCAGTACCTTTTTCAGATAACAGCCAACTGGTTAAACAACCTTCTCCAGTAGCAATCCTTTTTTGAGCCTTGGCCGCTCTTTTCTAGCCTTTTTTAGAGCGCACTAGTGGAAGACCAGATTCTGCAAGTGGTGAAGCCATGACACATGGCCTTTTACCGGTTTGCGCTCTTTTGGCCAAACGGCGCTGTTTACGTGAGTACAATGCCCCTTCACTGTCTGGGAGCATAGGGTGAGGATCCACCTGTGGTTGTTATTCTATCTCTTGTACCATATCAATAGCTTCAGACAAATTACAACCAGCCCCCTTCATCGCCTTGTCACTAGTTTTACTAGTAGCAATAATGCATCCAGACATTTGAAGCAAGATCTTGAGGGCGAACTGAAGGGCCGCCACAGAAGATTGTATTTCTGCAATTTCAGCTGCTCAAACAGCTAGACCTCCCTCAACTCCCGTTTCACTTTCAGGTGTACTCTGCCTTAAGTTTATAGCTAAATCCGGAGATGCTGATAACCTGTTTGCACTCAACGAATGACAAGAAGGTCTTGAGGTAGTATCCAGTTGAGGCTCTTGGTGATAGCTCTCATTGGGACCAGATAGCATAGGAATCGCCGTAGTCATGCTTCTCTGTATGCTTAAGCAAAGATCGAGCAGTGAGTTGTTATCTATGTCTCCAAAGTTAATGGAATTCTGAGGCGTGATACCATTGTTGCCGGATGGGCCCGCTTCCTCTATTATGGTTGAATACATTTCTGGCAGAGGGTTTAATGGAAAAAAACCTGTGATGACTCCTTGGTCAGAGGGCAATGCTTTCTTTAAATTTTTGTTTATCTTGGTTCTTGACACATTAGGCTCCTCGTTCGGGATACGCTGAGATTTTGCTAAAGTCTTATGTTTTTGTAAATTATATATAGAATGGGGAGCCTTTCTCGTTGGTGGCATTTCCAATCTGCGCTTATGCCTCTTCATCACTAATATATGCTGTAGGGCAGGCCACCCATAGAGCAACCATCCCCAGTTATTCAGAAACTACCACCAATGCTCCTTATGGTGGAAATATTAGTCATGAGATGTAAATCCAGGGATATTATGCCGCAGGTGTCAAGTACAAAGGCACTTAGGTCCCTCCGTTCACAGTTTTGGTAACAATTAATCCCTAGGTGTCGAACCAGAAAGAATATACCTTAAAGGGTGGTTCCACCCTTGAGTCGGGCTGAATAAATGAAGCCCGTCAATGATGACAAATTTTCACCACATCTCAGTATACCACCGCAGGAGAACAGATGTAAGCCCTTTGTTACTTAGGGCTAACCAAGCGGTGGTGCCAACCTGATGTCGAGGGGAGAACAAGTGTTCCACAACCACTTCCTTCTCACCCCCTTCTTCCTTCTAAGGGGGAGCAAAGCCACCAAAACAGTTGGGAGAGCAGTCCCACCTCGAAAGGAGTTTATGCACCGGGCTGTAACTAATGTTCTTCAGGATGATCCTGGCTACCCAAATAGCCCAGAGTACCAAGATTTCAAGGTCCCCGCTCTTCTCTCATAAGGCCAGTGGACAGTCTCCTCGGACACAACCAACTACTGGGGAATAGCTTATGTGTATACACCCAGCTATCGATTGTCTAAGGAACTCACAGACACAAATAGGGAGGACAGACTACAATGCTGAAGTATCGATAACCAGTGTATCACAGTTCCTCCACTGGCACACTATACCTTCGAGGAGCCTCCTTCAGTGCCTCCTTATGTTGCCGTCAGCTTCACCAGTGCTTCCTCCACAGCTCAATCCACGGCACGGTTCAAATTTGGGCAATGTGGTTAGATACGAGCAGTAGGCTCCTTGGCTCTCGCTCCTAGCTTCCCCGCTTTCCACAGACGCAGGGTTAGAGGAAAGAACATTGCAGTCAACGAACCGAGTCAATCCGTGCTGTGTTACTGCGAGACTCTCTCTCTCACGCTCACAGTCTCGGTCACCACTGCCGCTTCCGACTCACTCACACTAGTAAATTATTATTGATCACACAGGTGCATATGGCATACACTTCAGAAATTATTACAAGTATGAAAGTGCATATATTGCTTGTCATCAACATTTCAAATGTGGTCTGACATGCGATGTATCCTTTGCCTTGGTGCAATACCCTACATCTCAGCAAGCCACTTCCCACACATGTGTTTTTTTTATCCCCATAGTTGATATGTCTACAAGATAACCAACTGCACTTCTCCAGTCTCTCCACAGTTTGGCACTTGATGCAAACATCATTGCCCATGTGAAAAGTTTAGCCAGTGCCAACAGGTTTTGTTATCAGCTTTCGTGCAGTGTAGGTACTGAATGCCATCCGTAAAATGACATCAGACCTTTGGAAAACTGATCAGAATTGTGAGCAGGGTTTCAATCGGCTACCAGTGATCTACTTTGTTTCCTTCATATTTTCTTTTCATGTAAACAGTAATGAAATAAAACCGCCTCGGGTTAAAAAGCATTCTTTAGTAGAATGTGTTCTATAGAATTTTTTTATACAGATAAGTGCAGTACAAAAAAATATATCAAATAAGGGTTCCATTACAGGGAAGTGCTAAAAAAGAAAAGCTGCAGAAGCGGGGTTCAGACCTCAGTGCCAGTGCTCGATGGTTTACATCTTCATTAGGTTAGGCACCATGTCATAAATGATGAGTCAATGTTATGTGCCACCTTAAGGTTGGGCGGCCTTGCAGTGATGTTGTCATTCTTGCATGTTATTGCAGTATTGCCTGAGGAGCACACCCAAACGTGCACCTTACAATAACATATATGCCAACATGCCCTACTGCACATATCCCACAATGCAAGCAACACAATGCTCAGGCCACCTAGCCCCCACTTCCCTCACCTCCCACAGTGTCATGACCAAAGAAGTGGAGGTGTTCACACCAATGCATTCTGTGAATCAACTGAAAAGGAAGCATTCTGATCTCCATCAGGAAAAGCAAGCATTCTGATGACTGTGAAGGGCCATATAGATCTCTGAGGCGAAACATTGATACTATGAGTGGATGAAACAGCCCCATTCTAGGTAAGAACAACATGGTATATCAAATAGTTACTATCAAATACATGTAGCCATTATCAGCCAGAGTTTCATAGGACTAACTTTGTGACTGCCGTCTGTGGAAGGCTGTCTCAAGGCAAACTACCTTCATCGTGGGGGAGGGAATGAGATGAGCAGTAGCAAGTCATGCTTCAGTCCAACTCCATCCACTGCACAAGGCTGCCCCCTGACCCTCAATGAGTCCAATCACGTGCTTTCCCAAATAAAGGAAATCAAGAAACATCAATTCAGTCTTTGCAATGTTCCTGAAATAATTCTACCGCAACTGCTCCTTAACTGCATAGAGGAGTTGTGGCCGCGAACATGGCATCATACAGCCATGGTGTGAGATATAGAATGGTTCGGCTGCAATGTAAAGTTCTGTGACATACAATACTTGAGAAACGCACCCAAGTTGTGGCCTTTAGACTACAGTATTTTAGAATGACTAAGTTGTGCCGGTGAATGGTGAAGAGTATTGCCAGTTTACAAAAGGTGTTGCGTTGTGGACCCTCACTTGTGCATGATCTGCCAGTCATGGAACGGGTTGCACTGTCTGGTGGTGTTGCTGTTGCTTTTGTGTTCAAACATGTACAGGCGTAGTTGGGTCCATAATATAGGTAATCCCACCTTGGTCTGGTGTATGCTGCACACTCTACTGTGCACAAGCATACTCTACCGTCTCATATTACCCTGGTATTCAATGATATCATGCCAGATGGAAAGGCCATGTCCACCGGGGCAGTCGTTCATTGGCTCCTGTGTAAGATGATGCAACTTATGCTTTTTTGTGGAAGTAATAGTGCACCATCCCCACCACTGCTGCATCTGTTGGCATGTGATCATGACTGCTGTTCTGCCTAAGTTGTAGCATGTTTAGATATGGCAAATGCGGATGCTGCACAATGTTATTAGAATGACTTCCTGTGTTGTTGCAGAGGATACAATGTCACTTCTGGTTGCACAGTTCATTGTAATTCCTCTTCATTTGAGAGAGTGGATTGTAAAGCAGAATCCCTGAATTTCCCACACTGTTTTGGTGGTTCCTAAAAGTCCCTCTACAGCACTGGAGTCCTTCTTGTGTTCAGTTCTTGCGTCCTGCTGCAACTCTGAAGCCAAATGGAGTTCATGGGCACGTTTAACGGCTCCCTGCTCTTTCTCCCACTTGATATGCTTGTTCAGTCGCTCATCTGAAGTTCCTTCTCCAAGAAGTTTTCTGATACGACGTCCACAACTATGAGGGAAGCTGAGGTTTTGGTGCCAAAGGAAGCAAACATGCAGCGGGTTAATGTCATGGGCATGGGATTAAGGTCAGCACAGTATACAGAGTAAGGAAAGAAGGTGAAGACAAATGGCTTTGGTAAAGGATACGATTTGAGTCATTGGCCAACAATCCTTTTTGGGGGTGAATGAGGATTTGCTTGAAGGGTAATTTAACTGATAGCCAAAGGGTGAGTTGGGAGAGTGGAACTGAGAATAGGCAAGTGTCATTCTCAAAATGTGGATGATTTGCAAAGGATTATCCTTGGTATATAAGCAACAACCAGTTGTGTTCTGTGACAAAGTCGCCTGCCTGACCTTGGATGGTTGGCTCTCTAAGGGGGCTGGGTAATGCCACAAACCATGTGAGGCAGAATGAGGAGGATCACTTGGCTACTCCACCATGCCATGCATGGGAGACAAGGGCTTGTCAAATTACCCACTAGTAAGCACCTGCCCCTTTGAGGGAATGAAGGAGAGATGGTCTTGTGCAGGTAGAGGCATCTGCATACATGGCTACTCTGTCACGGGTTCAGAAATCATATATTAAATTACAGGGTGGGCTGCAATTGGGATGAATCGAGAATTGTTCAAACAGGTTTTCATATATCTAAGATCAATGAGGCTATTCAAGTCCAATCTGAGGGCAGGGTCACGGTGGGTAAGGACCTGCCTTGCAGATGCTCTAGGCAATACCTAGACTCTCATGAAAAGTTCTCCATAGGTGTGGTGTGCATCAGTCCATTACCATCCCAGCAGCATATGTAGACAAACCAGAGTTTCAGAGAGAGGCAAAAAGATGGGGTCAAGGAACTATAAAGGAAGGGGTTGCAAAAGAAGGCTGTGGGAGTATGGAGAAGTAGCTTGTCTGGAAATAGCTAGTAAAGAGTGCAGAAAGATCTGAGACAGGAGGACGAAGGAGAGATGTGGGAGGTTGGAAGAGAAACCAGTGAGACCGAGGATAGAACGATTCTGGAGACTGGAAGATTAAGACCCAGGAGAATGATGAGGGGAGACTGTGGGAGAGATACAGGGGGACTGATAGAGAGGAAGATCCAAAAGGCTGGGGAAGGAAGGCCCACATGGATGAGGAGAGGCACACCCAGAAAGCTTGGCAAAGAGAGAGACTCCAGCGATCTACAGAAAGAGAGAGAGTGGTTTCATGAGAATGTGGGAACAGAGGTTCGGGTGGAGCGGTAAAACAAGCAAAGGGGGTATTGGTCAGGCCAATTAATGAGAAGATGCAGGCATCTTTGGATACAAATGGAGAGACATTTGTGAGGAGGTGGACAAGATCAGGAGGAGGAGTGGATGGGAGAATGAAGAGTTGAGGAGAAGAACAGTGTCTGAAGCATGTACCACATGCTTACGTCATGTGTAAGGAAGGGGGATGGAGGAACGAGCAGGTGTCTGAACCATATTAGGGTACATCAGGAGGCAGAACAACCCAAGAAGGGAGAAGAGATATTATGAAAGTGACCCATTTCTATGAGCTATAAAAGAGATAGCAGTACGGAAAGGCTTGGGGTGAAGAGCCAAAGACCGAAGAATCTGAAGGAGGGGGCAGCTGGACCCCCACAACGATCCATCAAATAACTTCAGCTGTTTTCATGGCATGGACTGGCTAGTATGCAAACTCTTGGACTCCATTTAGAGCTTAATTCAAAAAGGAGATGAGGTCTTGAAAATACTGTGTAAATAGTGGAACTTGGATTCTCTCTTATTTGTAAGTGCTAAAAGGAAAATTGTCATGCCAGCAGGCATGTTATCATGCAAATGACTTTATTTTTGCTCAAGTGGCATGCAATGAAATGTCCACTAAACAAACTTCGATAAACATCCAGCAGGGAGTTAATTCCTGTTTACTTTGAAGCAATGCCAGCGCAAAGTACCCTTAAGGACCCGAAGACTGTAGCTGTGCTCAAAGCTGGAGTGTGCCCCTGTTAGAGTGGAGCTGAGCCATAGGTGATTTTTCACTTTCTGTGAAAGTGATATTAAGCAGTGTTTAGGCAAAATGGCGACACCTTAAATAGCTGTGTATAGAATGTTTCCCTCAACAGATACTGTAAAGTTCCTACTTTATTGTTCACAACCTGTTGGCTGACTTGGATTAAGTTACAATAAAACAAAAAAGACATAATTTACATTTATTGAACAACATGTGTTTCCTTAGTCTGGCAGATCATATTTATGCATATTGACTGGTGGAAGGGCTACCTCCAACAGCTTCACTAATTCCCTTTGAGTCGCATAAGGTGAATTCAACGGCGTAAATGTATGAGTTTAGGATGTCGATGACATTGTAAGGCCTCAACCAGTTTCCCAATACCACCGAAACACCTTCTGATTCAAAGTGAGTCAAAACATGTTCTACCTCACTAGAAATGTACTTAAAAACAAACAATCTGCATATTTTACACAACATCCACAATATCAAGATTGGGCATTTGATAACAACCCCTTTCTAACATTTAGAGCAATCTTCTGATATGAATGTAGAGACCATGCAATGACTGGGGTATTTGCCAACAGAATACAATACATTGTAGGTCTACATTGAGTTAAATTATAATTACGATGAAGGGGGATTAATGTACATTTTACAAATGCAGTGATAGAGTTTGCAGAAAAACAATAAATGCAATACATTATCCTGTCACCTTCACAGAATTCACATGCATTGCTGGTGGTCGAGCCAGAAGATGACCATTTGGAAGAAACAGCCCTTAACGCAAGCAAATACAATGGGGCTCTTGTTATCAATAAGTGATCCCTTGTGAAGTGTGAGTGCCTATATAATGTTGCATCAAGTTGTTTGATATAATTAATGGGGGATGATTGCCTGCTTTGTATAGTTCGTTAGTTTCCTTAGTTTTAGAAATCGTCTTAAGCAGCCATTTCTTCCATAACAGAGATAGTTTATAGGTATGACCTGTCAGGAGCTGCATGAAAGGATGAAGCTACATCTCAAACCATAAAACAGACTTCCTCGGTACCCTACACAGAAGAAGATGGAAGCCCAGGCACTAGAATATGCTTACATTTCCAGTGAGAGTTCTAAACATAAATATAGGTTTCAAGACAAACTATGGTCAAGTTTGAGCCCAGGGATAGCAAGGCAATCAAATCAATAAAGGAAGAAGACAGCCTTCCAATACCAACTCTCACCAACACATGTTGGACACTACTGTCCAGAATCCCTAATAGATGAGGACACATGACATTAAGCATGGAAACCTTTGGCATCTAAGGTCAGATGGTTGGAAACTATTAATGAGTAAAGAAAATAAAATAAGACCCACTGATAAAACAGCGAATACTGCATCATTTAAAAATGGTAATGCATTATATAATTGTCACATTGTGAGCAAGCCAGGGAGCCAATATGAAGCTTGAGGCATGCTGAGGTAACACTGCACACTGAACCATTTAGAGTTTGAGCACATACTTTGCAGTGGTCAATCTGGGCACATGCAAGTTAACCTAAGCAGCTGAATTCAAATCACTATCCTGACTCTACATAGAGTCTGAAAAACATATGTTTGACTCTCTGAGAGTCACATTCAAAGCACACCCTGCTTTCTAAGTGTGTGTTGGAAATCTTTCACCTTCAAATGTTTCTAAAATGATATGCATAACATTTCAAACTGACCCAATGTCAGACTCCCTCTACCTAATATTTACAACATATTAGATTTAACAGTTTGTGTGAATAATTTGTATTTATTTATTTATTGTTTGCATGCTAAGTACTTATACAGCAAGAATAATACTGTTTCAAAGCGCCCACAGGGTTAATGGTGGGTACAAGGGAAGTGAAACAAATTAAAAGCAAAATATTTGAGAGCAGTGGGAGGAAAAAAGGAAAACGGATGAACCTACTATGCCTTGTGAGTATTCAGAATGTGCAAGTGCAGCAAGGAAGAGGGCAGAGGGGGTAAGTGCTGGGGAGTCCGAACTCATGGGTGAGCCACAGATGTGCTAGGATTGTTGACTGCTACACTGACTCGGGCTGCAGGAGGTGTAAGTGCAAACCTCCAGGGTGGAGGGTGTGCCAATGATAGTGCTGAGGGTAGACAGGAGAGGGGCTGATTGGGTGTGGGAGGTTGGGGCCACAAAGATGCATAGGGGCCCCACCAATCACAGCAACTGTGGCATCAGCAGAGGAGAGAAGGAAGGAGGAGGTAAAGAGGTGAGTCTTAAAGAGCTTCCGGAATTCAAGAAAGTCCTGCTCAAGGCGCAGAGGGAGAGGGAGGCTTTCCCATAGGAGGGAGCCAGCAGAGGAAAGTGAACAACCACCTACCCACTGTTTAGCAAAACACTTTGCACACAAAGAGTTTGTGCCAGAGGAACATAGCAGGGAGAGTATTTAGTAAAATAGATTTGAAGATAGTGTGGTTCCTGGGCCCAGACAGCCTTGTGGTAGATGCAGGGGGATTCGGATTTAATCCAAGCAACAACCAGGAGCCAGTGAAAACTTTTTAGGGTGGGAGAGATGTGGTCCCTGGGCTTAGTGCCAAGGATAAGTCTTGCTGCCCTTTTCTGGATTAGCTGGAGCGGTCGCAGAGTGGAAGATGGTAGATTCATGGGGAGGCTATTGCAATAGTCAAACTACACAGAACCAGGGCTTGGGTAACATTGAGCCTCTGAGGAAAGCAATGTCCCGAGTGTGAGGGAGGAAGGAGAGAGGGGAGTCGAAGATGACTACAAGGTCTTTGGCTGCAGAAGAAGGAGCAGAGGGAGAGCCAAACGAGGAAGGCCAGAGTGAACAGAAGAAGAGGGAGCAGGTGTCCCAATGCGAAGGATCTCAGTTTTACAGGTGCTGAGGCAGAGATCATTGGAGGTGCACTAGGACTGGATGGCAGAAAGGCAGTCAGGGATGACAGAGGGTTCCAGAGGGTCAGAGGCAGTTTAAAAAAGAGTTGAGTGTCATCTGAGTAACACTGGAGGTTGGAGGAGAAGGAGGAGATAAGGCGTGAAAGCAGAACAAGCTAGATGTTGGAGAAGGAAGTGGGAGAGGAGATGGTGCCCAGGATGACTTGGGAAGAGTGGTCAGTAAGGAAGGATGTCAGCCAGTGCAGTGCCCGTTCCAAGATACCAAAGGTATCATGGAGCCTTTGTATGAGGATGGAATGGTTGGCTGTGTCAAAGCCAGAGGAGAGATCGAGAAGGATGAGGACAGCTCGGGAGTTGGAATCCAGAGATACAATCAGTTCTTCACCGGTGTTCAGAAGAGCAGTTTCTGTGCCTCTGAATGCTCAGAATCCAGATTGATGGTTGTGGAGACCATCACAAGTTTGGTGTGTGAGTTCAGTTCGGTTAATGCCAGCTTCTCCAGCAGCCTCCCCCAAAAGAGGGTGATGGAAATAGGGCAGTAGAGCAGGTAGGATCTGCTGAGGTTTTTTCAGGAGTGGGCGCACAAGGGAGTGCTTAATGGAGGAAGGGAAAGACCCAGTGTAAAAAGAGTGATTGCATAAATCAGTGGGTGAAGGGTCAAGAGAGCTGATGTTATCCTTGATGGTCCTGGATGAGCAGGGGGAAACCTGTTTAGAAGAGACCTTCATGGAGCAGTCAACTCTGGTAACTTCTTCAGGTGTGACGGGGAGAAGGAAGGAGGATGATGGGGGCCAAGGGAGGCAAGGAGGTGTGCGATGGGTTGTGAGGGTGTATAGCAAGGTTGATCAGGATGCATTAAGTTTTGGTGGCAAAGTATGTGGCCAGTGCCTTGCTGAGGGCCTGGGAAGGAGAAGGGGAGGAGGAGACTGCAGAAGGATTGGCTAGTTCCCTGCAGATCCGGAAAAGTTCGGCCGTGTTGTTGGATGCACCAGAAACCCAGGCCTGTATGCAGGCTCTTTTCTTGGCACGGATAGAGAGTCTGTATTGTGTTTGGAGCAGATGACAGGCCAGTTTCTCAGAGGATGAGTCTGAGGTTTTCCACATCCATTGTGCCATCCTGCACTTTCGTTTTAGGGCCGCAAGTTTGGAGGCATACCAGGTGTTAAGCTTAGAGTCAGGTTTTAGGCAGATCATCATTACTGGGGCAATAATTTCAAGAGTATTGGTGATGGAAAGGTGGAGGTTGCTGAGGGCAGAGTCAGAGGTAGAACCAGAGGTAGGGTGATGAGAGGGGATGACGATGGAAGTGAAGGCAGTATAAATCTTTAAATTGCAGCTTCCGTAAATTGCATCTTCCAACATGACCATAAATGTTAACTTTTTGGGTGGACACTGTTATGTGTTGTCTGACACAAATTGTATGGACCTTCTGATAAGGCAGTGAGCCCAAGGCTGCATACCATAAATACTATCTCTCAATTTGTTTTTCTTTTTTGTTGTGGATCTTCTTTGCTACCCATTTCCATCTGCATCATCTGATGAAGACATTTATGGGAACTTGAAAGTATTATTCAGAGGTTTAGCAATGCATAAGCTTTAAGTTAGCCCAATAAAAGTGATCAAAATCCACATTTTGTGTGATTTTAAAATGGGACAGTTGTCAAATTTTCCTTCCCTTACAGAGAAGTAGACTACAAGTATCACAATGGAAATTCGTGTAAGCCTAATACATCTTTATGTTTTTTTCAACTCTACTTGCAAAATCCACAATGCATGATACTGTTATTTGTTATTTGCTATGTTATTTGGCATTTATATAGCGCCTTATGTATCATTGGTATGATCTCAAAGTGCTGGTAGGTTGAATGCCCTCGGAAACCATAGTTCGAGTCAGTAGAGAGAGAGAGAGTCATAAGGTGCGTGGGTGCACCGGATATGTGTGCAGCCGGTGTGGCAGTTGCATGATAGCTGGTTCTTAGTGGTAGGCGTGGTGGTGGGGTGGGCAGTTGTATGTGTTCAAATTCTGGAGGGTGGACACCCAGACTGATTTCTGGCTGCGTTAGGCCTGAGGAGATGCTTGAGCTAGCGGTGTGTGCTCAGCTAACTGTGTTTAATTAGGATGATGAGGAGTATTTGCCCGTGTTAGTATGACAACAGCTATACCGAATGTGTCATAGTATCGCTGTGTTCTAGTTGAGTGGTAGTGTATAAGAGAGAGTAAGTGTGGTAGTGTGATATGGTGGTTATCAGTAAAGTGCTAGAGATCGAGTACTCCATCTGTACCATCTATTCTATCAATTTTATTTACTCTGTCTATTCATTCCACTTCGTCTGTTCATCCATTTTGTCTGTTATATCCATTTAATCTAATAGTCCTTCTATCCATTCCATCCACTCGACACTTTATCCACATGATCTACTCCATCCATTCCGTGGACCCATTTCATCCTTCCCAACCATTTAATGTGTTCTATCCGTTCCATCCTTCCTATTCATTCGACCCGCTCCATGTGTTCCATCCACTCCATCTGTTCCATGTACTCCATCTGTTCCGTCCACTCCATCTGTTCC
The DNA here is from genome assembly GCF_040938575.1 of Ambystoma mexicanum. Taxonomy (NCBI): domain Eukaryota; kingdom Metazoa; phylum Chordata; class Amphibia; order Caudata; family Ambystomatidae; genus Ambystoma; species Ambystoma mexicanum. The sequence goes on from NC_090935.1 coordinate 335,302,378, forward strand.
TATCCACTCCATTTGTTTCATCAACTCCATCTGTTCCGTCTACTGTATCCATTTCATCCACTGCATCCGTTCCATCTACTCGATTCGTTCCATCTATTCCATTTTTTTCATCTGTTCCATTTGTTAAATCTACTCATCCTTTCCATTTGTTTGATCGGTTTGTTCATCTCGTCCATTCATTCTACTCATCTGTTCTATCTTTTCCATTCCTACCATCTACTCTGTTTGTTCCTTCTACTCCATATGTTCCATCCACTCTGTCTGTTCCATCTAGTCCATCTGTTCTATCCACTTGTCCATTCCATCCACTCTGTCCATTCCATCCACTCCGTCCGTTCCATCCACTCCTCTGTTCCATCCACTCCATCCGCTCCATCCACTGCATCCGCTCCATCCATTCCATCCACTCCATTCATTCCATCCACTCCATCTGTTCCATCCACTTCATCCATTCCATCCGCTCATCCATTCCATCCACTCATCCGTTCCATCCACTCATCCGTTCCATCCACTCTGTATGTTCCATCCACTCCATCTGTTCCATGCACTCCATTCGTTCCCTCACTCAATCTGTTCCATCCACTCCATACGCTCCATCTATTCCATCCACTCATTCCATTCCGTCCACTCCATCTGTTCGATCTAGTCCATCTGTTCTATCCACTCATCCATTCCATCCACTCATCCGTTCAATCCACTCCATCCGTTCCATCCCCTCCATCTGTTCCATCCACTCCATCCGTTCCCTCACTCCATCCATCCCCTCACTCCATCCGTTCCATCCACTCCATCTACTCCATCTGTTCCATCCACTCTACGTGTTTCATCCGTTCCATCCATTTTATCTACTGCATCTGTTCCATCCACTTCATCTGTTCCATCCACTTCATTCGTTCCATCCACTTCATCCGTTCTATCCACTTCACCCATTCTATCCACTTCATCCGTTCTATCCACTTCATCCGTTCTATCCATTTCATCCATTTCTTCCGTTCCCATCTGCTCCATCTGTTCCAACTTCCATTCGTTCTATCTATTCCTTTTGTTCCATCTATACCATCTGTTCCATTCCATTCATTCCAAACAGTACGTCCACACCGTTGCATCTGTTTCATCTGTTCAATTTGCTCCATCGGTTCCATTTGTTCCGGGCAATGCATCCACTCCATCTAGCATTCAGTTCCATCCACTCTAGCTAGTACGGCCACTCTGTTTCATCTGCTCCATCCATTCAGTCTGCTCCATCCACTCTATCCGTTCATTCTGACCAGTAGACTCAGTCCAACCAGCTCTCCGTTCCTTGTGTTCCATCCGTTTCATTCACTCTATCCGTTCCATTGATTCCATCCGTTCTATCCACTCCATCCATTCTATCGACTCCATCTGTTCCATCTACTCCCTCAGTTCAAATCATTCACCCTTTCCATCCATTTCATTCCTTTATCCACTGTATCATCCACTCAATCCTTTTCACGCATTCGATCTACTTTTCCGTTTCGTCTACTTCATCTGTTCTTTACATTTCATCCGTTCGTTACATTTCTTCCGTTCCCAAAACTTCTTCCGTTCCCACCACTTCCGTTCTATTCCGTTCTTCTGGTTCATCTACTTGATTCCGGTTCTTCCACTTCATTCCAGTTCATCCACTTCATACTGTGTGATAAGGTCATATGCTTGTAGTCAAAATATTATGCAAAATGTCAAAAAAACACATACTTATCTAATGAAATCTTGTTTTTGCATGTCAAACTATTCGAGATCATTTCATAAAATTGGACAGTTTCAAAAAGGGGGTTTTGTCATTCTGTCTTGAGAGAAGGCACAGATATAGGTCCACTTGGAGATGTGTCATTCCTAGTAAACATGCCCCTTGCAGATTATTCATTAGGGACTTTTGTTTCTGGGTAATGGTCACTCAAATACTCCATTTCCTTTATCTGGGACACTGATGGATTTTCAAAAGCAAGTTCAAATGATGGAAGAGTATCGAACATGGTTGTCCCCTTGTAACGCTCACCTGATTCCCGTAGAGGCGCCGGTCTTGACTGGGCGTATACCGTATCTTCAAAGGTGATGTGTAACACACGGCTGGCTCTTTGGGCTGGACCTCTGTGCACTGTATGTTTGACTCGAAGGGTAAGATGTCTGCAGATAGAAAATATGGGATTAATGAACTGGGTTATTGAATGTCTCTCTCTTCTTCCCTTTCTCTTCTCCTGTAGAACCCCGAAGGTTAGCGCTCTCACCTTAGGTAAGTGAACGCCGTGCTCTCCATCTGCCTCGGCGCAGGGTGCTGTAACCAGTTTCTTCACTGGATAAGGGGAGCAGGCCTCTTGACTTCAGAGGACTGCTGTCCGTCGTTTACTGCACGAACGGTAAGTTTCGAGTAATTCTAATGTCTTTAAAGTCTTTAGTAATGACGTCTCTTGTTTTGCAGGGATCCGACGATGGTGGATGACGGGCTGAAGTGAGTTGAAGATGGAGCCCGTGTGATGAATAGAAGCGCCTGGAAGCACGTAAGTAAGCGCTTGTTGCCTGCTTCACGATGCGCTCTAACTGTCTTTTTATTTTGCAGGTACAAGTTCGGAGCGGCTGCAGGGTGCCGGAATACCCACTGGGTTAGATGTGGAAAGGAGTAATGGCACGTGAGTATTAAAGTTCCCCAATGTCTTTAAACGCACCTTGTTTTGTCTTTCAGATGCGGGATGCAGCGCCGAAGGCCTCCGGAGCGTGCGAAGAGTTGGTAAGCTTTTTGTCTTTCAGATGCCGGAATGCAGTGTGAAGACCCCCGGAGCGCACGAAGAGTAGGTAAGCATTTGTCTTTCAGAATGCAGCGCGAGGCGTTGGTGACAGCCGATGGCCCGGGTAAGTGAAGAGCTGTCACTGAAGACCGTAATGCTAACCTGTTCTTTCTTGTCTTTATAGGTGTTGCTGAAGACTGGATTCAGGATGGTAAGCCTTTTTCCTTAGGCCCAGGATCAGATGCAGAAGACACGATGAGCGTTCTGCTGCAGAGGATGCAGAATAACGCAAAGCAATATTCATCCATCGGGTGTGGTTTAAATAGCTTCCTGTAGTGCTTAGGTGTCTCCTTCCACAGCCACGCCTAGGTAAGAAAGGAGTTCCTGCTTTCCAGAAGAGTTCCAGTGTTCTGAACCTAGGGAGTGGCTCCTGCCCCACCCAACAGGAAAAGTAGTTCCAAACAGAAGAGGATCAGAGGCTCAACTGGCAGGCAAGTAAGCAGCATGGTCTGCTGCAGGTAAGTCCACCCAAGCATTATGAGCCCAGCGCTTCCAGCGCTGGGACTGGGCATATTTATGAGCCTGGTGCCACTGGCGCCAGGACTGGGTCCAAAAGGTCCCAATTGGGACTGGTTGGCACTCGGAACCTGGGTTATGAATCTGCTTCCAAGGGAGTTGGGAAAACCCTGACCTTTTGGAAGCAGAGATCATGACACCCCTGCACACCTTAATGCTGAGAAAATCTTCCAAGATTAAGTAAACAGTATACAATTTCATCAATAGATGTGAAACATTAGATAATATCCCTCTTTAGTGATATATGTCCAAGGTAAAAGAATAGGACCACTCCCATCTGTACAAGTAAATCATATATGTGCACTAACAGCATTTTTTCAAAGGACAGAAACCTGTAGTAATATATATAGCGCTTTATAATATTTATAGCACTTTAGAATATATAGTGCTTCACTTAATGTGATGGCAAAATGTTTGTTGCCAGCAATAATGTGGCACACACATATAGTTATTTTATGTTGCCAGTATAACATGTGAATATATTGCTGGTGGCATGCAAGGTACAGAATTCCTTTTTTTTCACAGCAAAAGCCCAATGTGAAACCGCAGAGATTATCGTGCACCATTTCTTTTCTTCTCTTGAATACCTTATATATATAAGACTACGTTATTTATCTATAACTAATTAACCTAATTAACATTTACTAAACACTAACTCTAAGCCTTAACATTATAATGTAGTCCCATGTACAAAATGAGGTGAAAATACCCATTTTTAAATCTGTTTTTAAAAGTGCACTGGCATTTTTTTTCTTCTGCTTTTCTCTTTCTGTGTTGAATGCAGAAGGCAGAAAGAAAGGCACCAGGAAACCAAAAAGATACAGTTATTATGCTCTGAAACTCATTGTTTGGAACATGAGGGTGATAACGGAATACATTTTCTGCTAATATGATTGGAAGAAAGTGTCTGAAGATATGCCACGTCAGATGTGGGGAGGCTCTGAGTTTTGTTTTTTTAATGGGAAGATTACAGGGAGAGTTTAGTTCAGGTTGACTGGGCTCTGAGGACAGAAGTGCCTGATCACTGAGCGTTGGCTGGAAAATTACTTGCTGCGCATTCCAAGCACCCAAGATTACAGGAGCTTTCGTGGACTCGGCCTGTTTTTCTGAGGTGAGCAAAGCAAGTTCATGTGGAGCAGCTTCAAACAGATACTTCTGGTAAGCAGACAAAGTTTAAGTGAGGTCACTGTGTGCAGTCGGATGAATGACCGAGTTAAAAATGTCATGTACGCAGAATAGCAAAGGAAATCCCATGAATTTTAATTTGTCATGTTTAGAATGTTAAAAAGTAATTCATATTGTTAAAAAGGATGTTTGCTCTGTTTCTGTTTGTTTTCTTTTGTTACAGATAATGGTGAAATGTACATGGTAAGCATTGAATTGTGAATTGTACGTGTATGCAATATAATTAGAGTATAAAAACAAATTATTTAGAGTAATTTTTGCATTTGGTATTTTATATGTGGACATAGGGGAGATTCATTCCCTTTGGTAATACATTTGTCAATTTGCCCATGCAGATAGAATAACAACCAGAATAAGCAGTGATAAAATAGGTGTGTGTGTGTGTGTCCTCCTTGCATGTTGTTTGGAGGGAATCTAATATAACATATAGATTACTGGAGGTCTATGAGCCAGTAATACCCACGGGCGCATAGATCACTGGTGTTGATAAGAAAGTGATGCTGGCCACTGACTGTAGGTGGCACTCTATATAAAAGTGTTGGGTTTTCTTGTGTGTATAGGTCCAAGGCCCTCTATAGATCACTAGGAGGTATTCTAATAGAAAGGAAGATTTTGTTTATGATGGGGTTATAATGTAGGGAAGGAAGCTATGCTCACCACTAACAAGGTATAGTCACTAGAATGATATGAGGCCAAACCCATATCGCCCATAGTTTGGCAGTAATAAAAGTACTGCCAAACCCCAAATTTACACAAAATATCCTACAAACCCATGATCAAGATAATATACTGTGTAATCCATTAAAAGCAAAGGATGTGCATTCAACTGATGAGTGTGTGGCTGTTAATGAAACCAAATTACAAAGTCAAGATAAGGTAACTTACTAACTTAATAGCGTGTCACAGTGAAAGGATTGGGGTATAGTATTGATTTTACCCATACTATGTGGAAAGCACAATGTTAGCCTTGTATGTACACTAGTCTTCATTAGTGGACAGGTTACGGTAACATCTCATAAGTGAATTATAGTCAGCATATGAGTGTTATGTAAACTGAAGAGCTAAGTCTAATGAAAAGGTAGAAAATGCATAGCATTAGATGTAACAATAAGATGGCGGCCACATGCAACATTGTATGAGGTAAGGTGAAGAACTACATTTACGATGGGAAGTGTAGTTTGAAAAGAATCTGTGATCGGTGTGATGTTACTTATTTGAAGATACTTTAACAGTTAAAACATCACGTGCTTCAGGATTTGGACATGTTGCAATATAAATTCAATACATTTTCTAATCAGCCTACATATTTTGTATCACTGCCCCTAAATATGATCACTAATTTGCCCTTCTAAAAGCCAAGAAACATTTTTAGACAATAAAAGGCAAACATCAAATTCCTCAAAATATGTTTTGTTTACATTTTTAAATAGCAAAAAATCCATAATCTAGTCCCAACATAATCTGATTGATGGTCTAATCAAATGCAGGTAGATTTTAACACCTAAATAAAGAACAATCACAATGATTGTCAATGTCAACAGAAGATAGGGTAGCTACCAATAGCACTATGGCAAACAATAAAATGTCAGAAGGCACAGCTCTGCTGAACATTTTGAATGAGGAGACAATTTCTCAGCAGAAATGAATGGCTCTTCACACAGTGATAATTGTGCTGTTCATACAAACCAGCTAATCTTAGCCATTAATACAACAAACTGTCCTGGCGACCCTTGGAATTCCCAGGTAAATAAAAGTTGTGTCAACACATTGTCACATCTGGTGACCCACATTATTAATTTCTCTTTGAGAACTTCCATCATTTCAGGGGCCCTAAAACAGGTATGGATGACACTGCTGAAGAAAGCTACCTTAAAGTCCAATAATTTTTCTAACTATACGTCTGTTTTCAATGTACCATTCCTGCATAAAATTCTGGATAAAGCTAAAAGCAGTTTTTTCTTCCATTTCAAAGTACAGATATTGCCCTTCTGGATGTTACAACACACTTTTGAAAATCACAGACAGCAGACATGCAGGCATGTTGATGCTCCTAGATCTGTCGGCAGCCTTCGACACCCTTGACCACAAGGATTTAACGGTTGAGGGTCACTGTGGCAGAGTCAGAGGAGATGGATTCCTGGTTTGAGTGTTTCCTATCTAATAGACACTTCAGAGTTAGGATCAAGTTTGTATGTCAGTTCCCGAGGTGGTGGCATGTGTCATGCCACAATTCTTATGTATTTCCAGGTTACTTTTCAACATTTATCTAGAACCTTTACATGACATGTTGATTAATCTAGGGGTCAGGTTTCAGAACTACACCAATGACACCCAAATTACTTTCCAACTGAAGGGAGAATTGGATGAGAATACAAACTTTATTCAGTCCATCTTTCAAAAAAGCTCACTGTGGATGGCATCAAAATGGTTACGGCTCAATCAAGCCATAACAGAACTAGTTTTGATTGCATCTTATTATATGATTTGGAAACAGCTCTTAGTTTATGTAGAGCTAGCGCCTAAAAGCAGTCCAATTCATTCTGATGGGGAATATGAAAATATGGGTGACTATATTCATCATCCTAAACGTGTGTGTAAATACAAGTTGTGAAAGTTCCTATAAAACAGCACAAAGCAAAGCAAAGGGAAGCCCTGTGTAAATAAAGGATTTACAGCATAGGCCCAACATAGCCCCAGTGATTACACTTTAGTTTAACTATAACAAACCTCTTATAGACAAGCAAATATGCATTCTTAACCTAACCTAGCAGTATCTAACATCAGTAGAGAAATATAGTAGAAGTGTTTATAGTGATGAATACACGAGTGCCATTATTTTACATTAGCTGAATACAATACATGTAGCCAAAAGATCTAGTTAGCATCAGCCAATCCCTTGCAGAAAGGCACATACACATTCCAAATTGTAACAATTCACTTATGTCAAAGTTTGAGGCTGCACAATGATTGATCAATGCAATGGGAGGGCGAAAGCCTTCTCAGGGTTTAGTTCATGGTAGTGAAATCACACAAGAGCGGCAAGAAAAGATACTAGGCCCCCGAGTTTAAGGATAAGACATTGTACACTGATTGGCCAGGATGCCTGAGGTTTCCAGAGTTTCCAGAGCCATTTTCCAGAGAGTTATAACAATGTATGTCCCTAGGCAGAACAGTCAATTTGCAAATTAATGGAAGTCATAAGTTGGCAGAAGTCGAACAGCAAGATATGAAGAAGCATGGTCACAGAGCTAGAACAGTCTCAGCATAATACTGCCCTTTGTAGGATAAATTGCACATGCCACATTTTCTGTGTTGAAAAGCCAGTTATACAAAGCACCACAATCCACAAAGTGGCCATAATTCGAATTAGCAACCAACACAGAGGCTTACATCTAAATCACATTGTGTGAATGCAGAAACAATGGGAACCATTCATGAAGCTATACGTCACACAAGCACCACTGACCCAGCACTAGAACCACATGAGGTCCAGTAATCAGCATAATAGAGTACACCTAATTCACATCACACAAAGTAATATCGAACACAAACAATCTCATGATAATCTATAATCTTCGCTCCTCTACCCCTAACTCCCTCAGGGTCTGTTGTTTTTCAAAGAAACGAGCTGGGGGTAGATAAGTCTTCAGCTGGGACCTCCCTGTGGAACAGCCTCTCTGTCATTCCAAAACTTGAGGAGATCCATCTCTGGTTCCGGAAGCACCTCAAGACCTTCCTATTTGCTTCTGTCTTCGCCACCCCCCCGTTGATCTGTTCTCTCTCAGCACCATGCACCTCGCCACCCTCTGTCCTCTGGGCACAGGTACCTGCTCATCCTGCCACCTACCTGCACTGCCTCTGGGCCCCCCCCCCCCTTGCACTGGGGTCTGTATCTGGACCCAAACAGTCTCCCCTTGTTTCTGCCTGCACTTCTCAGACCTTCCCATTCTACTGCCTTAAACCCTTCACTTGCCACTTGCTGGTTGCACTACCATTGATCATTACCTTTATTATTTATTCATGTGTTATTATTAATCTGTTACTCCTTTGCTCCACACTCTCCATTTCTCCCTCCTTCCATGTTCTTTCCCCCTCCCACTCTCGCATGCATCTGAACGTTCTCAAAGTCACTGGGTCTAGTAAGATCATTGTTTTGTTCTCTCCTGTTCCCCTTCCCTTGTCGCACTCTGAAACACATGTGTATGAGCATGATAGAAATAAAATATCAATATCAATATTGATGCATGAACAGTAATAATACACATTTGCGCCATTGCGAAAGAAGTAAGTCTGCAGGCAGCTAAGCCCCAGCATGTAAGGTCAGAGGCACATAAGATGAGCTCATGAGAACAGGAAGGACATGCAAGTAATTCTTCCAACAATGGAGTTGCAAAATGAACTGATAGTAAGCAGTTCACAATGGTGGGCGCAATTCGATGGTGTCAAACACTGAGGTAAATAGGAAGTTGTTTAAAGAGTTTGTTTTTATGTGTCACACTGTCACATTGTTACGCTCACCTGGTATCCACGGGGGTGCCACACAATACTGGATGGAGGTCTAAGCGCTACCCCAGAACCCTCTCTGCTTAGTTATGTGCCAGACGTTGGGTAGCGCCTATAACAGGAGAATGGAGGGTTAAGATACTGGTTCTGTGATGGGTGGAATCCCACCTCCTTCTGGTCCAAATCCCCTCCCTTGGGGTTACTGCTCATTTTAGATTTTTGTGCGTTGAACTCTCCATCCTGCGTCTGTGTGCAGGGGCGCATGGTTGGTGCGGGCATTCCGTGGACCTAGTTGCTTCACTGGTCCGTGTGCCCTTATGTCGGGTCCAGACCGGCTGTGACTCCGACTGTGCTTGCTTCCAGGTGAGTTATAATGTCTTTTCCATCTTTATTCTGTCTCTTTCTCTGCCTTTTCGGCATCTTGATCCATTACGCTGTTCCCTAACAATGTCTCTTTTTTTTTCACAGGGATGGTTGCGATCTAAGAGTTGCCAAGCGGATGGTGAAGACGAAGGTGAGTTATTGATGCACGGAGCGCTGCGCTGTTTATTGTGTTAGTTGCTAACCTGTGTTCTCTTCCCTTCTTTGAACAGGTTATGTTGATGTTCCAGAGTGATGAGCGATCAAAGCGCTGCTTGCCTAGGTAAGTGCCTTGGTAATGCTGACCTTGGTCCTTCTCCCTTGGAGGTTGCGGTGAAACCCGGAGATGGCGAGATAAGAGAAGCACAGGGTGCTGCCAGGACTCGCTGCTTGCCCAGGTAAGAATTGTTATTAATGCTGTCCTTGTTTCTTTACCTTTGCAGGTTGTGGGGAACTCCGGAGATGAGCGAGGTAAGCAAAGCGCAGGATGGATTCAAGACCGGTTACTTCACAGGTAAGTTTTCTTGATTGCTAATGCTTTTCTTGTTCTTCCAGGTTGTTAATGGAATCTGGATCTAGGGCTTCAGGATCGGGCCACCGGAGAAGCAGATGAGCAGGAGCTGGACACGGTGAGCGTTACGCTGCAGGAGTACAGAATAACGCAAAGTGTGTTCTGCTGTTTGGGTGTGGTTTAAATAGCCCTGGTAAAGTAGTTCCAGGCCAAGTAGTTCCAGGCCCAGCCACACCCAAAACACTAGACCGCATGGCTTTGTTCTAAAGAACTGAGCTGTGTAATAGGCCTCCATGTTGGATTAAGTTCCAAATCTGGTATTGCTTTATTCCTGATAATGAGCCTGGTGCCAAAGGCGCCAGGACTGACTCCATGTATGTTTCTGATGGAGTTTTAAAGCCTTTGGGACCAGTGTGAAGGGCTTTAGCCCCACTGCTGCCAGGGGGCTGTTATACCTGAGGGGGTCAGGGGCATGGATCATGACACACATCTCACGAAGATGATTGGTCTAAAATTCTGTAATCATTCACTCCACTTCTACTCCTCCTGGACAAACTAATGTTAAAAGTAGTACTGACTGATACATGTGTCTAATGCTTCTGTCCAACTGCAGCAGGTGAGAAGAGAGAAGATTTCACAGTAAATGAGCTAACCAGAGAACATATCACCTTGCAATGTGATTAGAAGAGGCCCATGAATGAAAACAATGGATAGAAGTACCTATACAGATGATTACACCAGCCAATGAACAGTGATGACGTTTTTTCCATTCTGTAATTGCTACATAACCTTCCAGTTTGACTGACTTTTTTGAATTTCTATTAGATATTTCCCTGCCATGGCAGTTATAATAAATGTTTGTTTTTCTCATATACCGTGCATCACGCTTTTTGGCTCTTGGGATTATTTTTATTGGTAGAACAAGAGATCTGCCTTACAAGGTCGTAGATAGAGCGATATCCCTTGGGATAATTTGTCACTCGTCCCTGTCTATGGTTCCACCTGTCAGCAGTCTGATTAGCACAACATATTATAATCTTATGATCCTGAGACAGCTTGGCCCATTTCTTTCAGAGTCTGATTGTGCTACTCTCGCAAGGGCCATAATTGGAGCAAAGATAGATTATTATAACTGCCTCTGCGTGAGAACTATGAAAAATATCATTCCCTAGCTGCAGACCCTGCATTGTTAAGAACAGCAACAGAAGAGAACATGTGTCTCCCATCTTGAGAAAACTTCATTGGATGCCCATCCATGCCAGGATCAAATTTAAATGCTTAACTCTAATCCATAGACCTCTCTGTGGCACTGCTTGTTTATATATAAATAGTAAGGTTCACAAGGTATCAGGGTTGTTGCCTGGTCTGTCAAAGATCCGGGCTAGACCAATGTCATGACTGTCGGGACTCGGGGCTAGCTAACCTTTTGGTTGGAGCCCCTGAGCTTCTATCCGGGGCTACAACCAAAAGACCCGGGGCTGTAGCACCCCCCACACACAGACCACCCTACCAATGACTCTGTATGGTATCATCCGAGCCAGGATTTTTCAGATCAAGGATTTAGGCAAATTTTGGAAAATCATAGAGGCCAAGCTCTTCATACATTCCTTTAGACATTAGGAAAACATTGAATCTTATGCAATTCTGAAAACCTTTTGTTTGACAACAGCCTTGAGGGCACAGTAGTCTTAAAACCCAAATGACTCGCATTGTGGCCAGATGGATACACTGAGCAATGATAAACCATGTTAGGTAGTTGTGTCTCAAAACCCCTAGATAAATTTGAAATTTGAAATTCAAAGGAAAGGACTGGACAGTTTTGTAGAGATATCGCAAGACCTCCCGGTCTCGCGAGATCTCAGCCGCAAAGCGGAAGTGCGGCTCCCGCGCTCGGCATGCGGCAGACGCGGGGAGTAGAGGCACGGAGCAACATCAGCTCCTGTGTGCTCCTCCACTGGACTGGCCTTTGAGCCTCAATAGAGACAATATACTCACATTAGCTGCATCAGAGTTCAAGGGCCTGTTGCCCTTTTGTTGTTATATGATTTATGATGCAGATTCCAAGTTGATGTCCCAGCTTAATAAAGAAACATCATCTGCAGCTACGCAGCCTCTTATCTATCATTACAGGAATTATACAACAAGTTTACCCATTACTGTAGTGTGGCGTGAAATCGGCTTCCCCTATCAACCGTATCCTGAGTTAATTCTGCACTGATAGATGGAAAGTATGTTCTCAACAAATGTTTTTTTTTTAATTTGTTTTATTCCCTTTGCTCATCGTGTTTCATGGGTTTTTCAGTTCAGTGCGAACAATTATCTGTCCGTCCATTGCTTTTCACATCAACCGTATATTGTCTTTTCTTGTATTGTTTTCTTGATTGCAGTAGCGTGTTCATTGACAGAAAGACGCTGCATGCGTCATACATATCCCTGACGTCCTTTCTCTTCGTAGCAACATGCAGTAAACACTCGTCGCGGCTCTTCACAAACCAGGATGGAGTAATGTTATTCAGCCGTGGGGTTTGCTTAAGTAGATCAAATAGACAACAGAAAACCTGAATCGCATCTCATTAGCGTAGCCGTAAGTGGAGTGGGCGGGTTAGGGGCATGCGTGCCTGCCTTTTGAGTGATGTGTAAGAAAAACACACATTTCCAATAGATCTCGAGATGAACCCGAGTATCCCCAGAGACATGTTTTGGAGGAGATGTGACAAATATCTGTGAAACCACGGCCTCTAAATCACCGATGTGCCAATCAATCACTGCTTTAGGTAACGCGGACACCATCATTATTAATCACGTGCCTCGCGCAAGCAGAGCTCTGTACTTCATAAACTGGAGCTCCTATCTGGCACAGCTGGATCTGGGACGTGGCGTGGCACGTGCAACGTAAGCTGGGCAGGGTTCATCTTGCAGGCTCCTTATTATGGAAAACGCAGAGACAACGTTTCAGCTCCTGGCATTGATTCACTAGCATGTATGTATTGTGTATCATTCATTTGGCACTAAGTGTCTTTCACAGAAATGTGTCTCTTGGGGGAGTAGTATAACTCAAGGAGGCCTTGCTGTACATCACAGAGTAGACTATGTGGGGATACTATTGGGACTTGGTTTCAGAAACTAGGATGTGATAAATCAATACTGAATGGCGGCATGCAGTTTTAAATAAATATAAATATTTATAGGGCATAAAGCTATGTGACCAAAATCACACAATGCTTGGTCAAGTGCCGATGCTGGGATTAGAACCCACGCCTAGGTTAAGTAGACATTAGCAGACATCGGTCCCATTGGTGACTACAGGGGGCCTGCTGTGTCACGAGTCCAGCTACACACCAACTTGTTATATTATTTCTAGGTACACAGAGTGGGACCGAGCATGGCGTTAGGCAAAGGGGTAACTATGGAGACTACGTGGCTTCGATCAGATGTTCTGCACTCCCACACACCCGCACCCCTCCCCCCCCGCCCTGGAAGCTCCGCAAAAGTCAAGCAAGTAGCTCTGTGCGATGAACGTTATACAGATATGCATTAACTTAATTTATACTTTATTGTGATACAATCCAAAAATTGGATTTTACACAATTCATAGGTATATACATCCCAAGAACATATATACATCTCAAAGTACAAAACATAAACATAAACAGAGCATAAACAAGAAAGATCAACTCAATCATATAAAAATATAAGATATAAAAATAAAATATAAAATATAAAATTACAGATACATCACATAACAGCCACGTAGAGGCGTTTGATAAGTTATGGTTTAAGGTGGGTGAGTTACACTAACAGGTGAGCACCTATAGTTATTGGGAATTCCCCATCCCAATACAACAGTGTGTAGAAGAGACCATTAAGTATCACTTTGTTACTAAAGTGATAAGGTTTTCACTGAAGTAAAGGCTTCACATGGTTCCATACCCTAAAGAGAGCTAACTGAAGGCCTAAAGTGACTGGATTCAGACATCGATACCAAAAGAACTCATCTTTTATTGCCTCAAGGTTGTGGACCCATTTTTCATATGAGTTCATATATAGCGGTCCCAATTTTGGGCAAAGTGTTAATACATGCCGTGCCGATTCCAGAACTCCTATTTTCTTCCATATTCTACATGTTCTGGATTCACGAGGGATTTTTAGCCTTGGACCAATTATGGTAAGCACCGGGAGCTGGTTTGTTCTTAATTGTAGCAAAAAGCGTCTAACATCAGGTGCCGGGGTGAGCAAGAGATACACCTGGGGTCTAAGATATCTATGGGTGACATGAAGTACTGCCTCATACCCTTTTAGGGTAGCTAAATGCTCCACATTCAAACACCAGTCCCACTTGTTCAGCTTATCTTGGAATGCTCTTTTCTGGTAAATAAACGGTAAGTGTTTTAGCTTTTCATAGGGCCAGTCAATCTCCATAAACAGTGATTCATTCAACTGTTTATAAGACCCACCCCTAGGATGTTTTTCCAGATCAAAGCTTTGCCCTGTCAGTTTGAGCAATTTACAACGTGGGTTGGCTAAGGCTTTCAAGTAGAAGGAGCCTCTCGCGCGCAGTGCCATCCCACTCAGGGAGACAAGACCCAGTTCCAATCTTAGATACTGTACTGAACAAGAAGGTCCCAGGCCAAAGACAGAGCGCCAGTAGTGTCCCTCTAGAATGTTTAGCCACGTCAAGTCTTGCATTGCTAAGGCCTCCAGGCCATATAGCACAGCAGGGACAAAGCACTGCATGTACAACTTCATAATACCAGCCATACTAAAGCCAGCAGTCCCCTTAGCAAATCTACATGCCTGGAGGGTAAGCAATTTAGCTCGTCTTTTTTTGTTTCTGATAATGGCTTCATAGTCTGATAAGGCCATAAAATCCAGCCCCAGATATGGGTATTGCTTCACCAGTGCAATGGTTCCCAAGTTAGTATCAATGCCAGATCGTCTTGGCCCTTTTCTTGCAATAGCCATTATTTTTGTTTTTTCCAAGTTTATAACAAGACCCAGTTTAGCAGAATATTCCTGTAGTTCATTAAGTAGAGTCTTGATACCGGATAGTGTCCGGTCGAATAGAATTAAGTCATCTGCATATAGCATTCCCGTAAGTGGGGTATCCTTCAATTTAGGAGGGCAGTTTGATTTTGATGCCATACGTGCCAGCAGATCTGCTATATATAAATTATATAGCATAGGAGCCGTTACGCATCCCTGCTTTACTCCTATGTTGGTACAAATCTCTTTGGTTACCTCCCCTCGGTCATTAAGGTGGACCCTTGTTACGGTATTACTATGCAGGGCTATCAGAATATCTACGATCCAGTGTGGGCATTCCATATCTTTTAGCTTACACCACAGGGTATCCCGATCCACCAGATCAAAAGCACTTGTGAAGTCTACAAACAGAATGAAGAGTGTGGCATCCTTACAGCTCATGGTGTTATTTATTAGCATGTCTAGGGCCCTGAAGTTATGGGTAGTGCCTGCTCCGGGTCTAAAGCCAGTTTGGGCATAATGCAAAATCTGTCTTTCAGAAACCCAATTTTCAATCTCTTTAAGGACCAGCGTGTTAAAGATTTTGCTGCTCACATCCAGCATTGAGAGTAGGCGATAGTTGTCCGGTAGAGTACGCTCCCCCTTTTTATATATAGGTATTAATACAGACTTCTTCCAAGAAGAAGGAATTTGGCTAGATCTACAAATCCTTGAATATAATGTGAGTAGTATCTGTGCCCAATTATGTGGGTCCTGCTTCAATACCACATTAGCCAGACCATTAGGGCCTGGGGCATTGGATGATTTTAAATTCAGTATAGCCTGTTTTATACACCTATAGCTCAGGGGGAGGGGCCAAGTTTGCAACCCCATAGTGCTTTGTGTATTGGTCATATTCTCTCTGAAGAATTTGTTTGAAATATAATCTACCCATTTTTCTCCCTGGATGGGGTTTCGGACCTTCAACTTCTGTTCTCCCCCCGCCTTTGCCAATATTTGCCAGATCTTGCGGCTATTTTTACTGCAAAGAACTTCAGCGAATTTTTGCCATTTACTTCTTTTTTGAGTCTGGCGGTACCTTTTTAGCCAATTGTGATAATTACGTTTTATCTTTAAGGTCTCCAAAGTAAATGTGTCCACCTCGGAGGTAGAAGTTTTGTGTGCTCTTAGGGATCTTAAAGCTCTTCGCATAAGGCGTTTCTGGTCTCTGATATTAGCATCAAATGTTCGAGTGCCCCCACTCTTCCAACTTATCATCGGGGTAGGGTTAGCTTTAAAGAGTGAGTGTGTTAAATAGGTAATCCAAGATTCAATTTCCTCAGGACTCTTACCCCACATTAGTTGCTTAATGGTCTTATCACTAGGGAAGGAGATAGAGATCATTTTTTCAATATATCTATGTGTCCATCTAATCTTGTTACCCGCAAGGTTAGAAGCCAAGTCTTTACAGGCATCCACCTTTATATTGTCCCCTCCACCCTCTACAACCAGTGTGATGGATCCATGATCACTAAAGTCGTTCAACATGATGTCTAAATGCATGACATATGAGAGGATACACTCCGATACGGCCACATAGTCCAGAACAGAGCTCTTTTCCCCAACAGCCCAGGAGTCTTTCCCAGGTATATCTCCCCTAGTACGACCATTTAGGATGGTCAAGTTCCATTCTCTAATAATGTCCAACCAGAGGCTTCCTTTGTTATTACTCTTCGATAGGGGCATATCACATATATTCTGGACATAACGGTAGTTCCCACACCCTTCCAAATCAACACATTTTGCATTTAGATCTCCACAAAGTATCACTGCTGGCTTTTTATCCCCAGTGTACCAAGCAGACAATATGGTGTCCAATTTATCTCCTATGGATTCTGTGTTCTGCTCACCCGGCGGGTCGTAGATATTGATGATCAGGACCTCATTACAACCTGCCCAACCACCCGGAGGGTTTATTTCAATCGCCAGGGCATTACCTCCTGGGCTGTCCTGGTAAATCAGTTTCGGGTTGTATGAGGACTTTACACCAATTAGGAGACCCCCTTTCGGTCTACCCCTACCTCCCCTTACTGCCATACATTGAAATATGGTATAGCCATCGAACACCAAGTCAAAAGTTACCCAGGTTTCTTGTAGTAAGAATATGTCCGCAGCTAATAGGATATTGCAAGAGGCTCCCTCATTTATCCAATGGCTATGTCCCCTCGTATTCCAACTAGTGATGGTAAAAGTTCATTCCCTTTTCTTCTGGTCAAACATTCCTTGTAGCCATTCCCAACCTTGTTCATCACTGAGTCTTTGAACAGCCTTTGATGTTGTTGATCCAGCTGCACCAGAGGTACAAGCGCAAGAGCATTTCAGACATTTTTCCTCCATCGCAGCAGTAGGTATGGGTACGTCTAATTTGTATCCCAGATATTCTAGGGACAACCAGTTTGCCCTTATCATGGCAGCTGTCTCTGGTAAGCAGCAATGAATTGTGGTTAATTTTACTCCTTTTTGGAGCGAGGGTTCAACAAAGCTGACATCGCTATTATTTAGTATCCTCAGTGATGGAATTTTTGAGAGAAGAGCGAAGAGTGCAGATCTATTTAATTGAATGCCCTTTTTTTCGCCCTCAATGGGCGCTATGGTAACGTTTTTAATGTCCAATTTAATGTCCAGTTTTTCCAGACTCACGGGCCCCCTGCTCTCCACACAAGGGGTTTTGGTAGGAATGTGTTGGGGGGGAGAAGGGGTCAGTACGGCAGCCTCAGTTGCCTGCTTGGGTATGGATACAGAGTTTTGTAGCCCTGCTCCTAATTCTGAGCAGTTTGACATCTGGGCTTCCGAGTGCTGATTGGGTTGTCCCAGTTGTTCCTCCATTAGCCAGCTGGTTAATGTGCCCACTGTTTGGGCCGATCTTTGTTTCCTTCTGGCCACCCGTTTACGTTGTTTTTTAGATACATTTTTAACCGGTGGCCGCGGGGTAGAGTTTCGGGGCGGGAGGGGAGTTGTTAGTTCTTTCCTCAGCTTTCTTTGCCTGTCTTCTCTGTTTTCTGGAGGGCTGTGTTCTATTTTCCACCACCCCCTCCCCCACAAGAGGAGATCCATGTTCCTCCTCCGTCGTAGTTTCTTTGTCTAATGTTGGTCTTAGGATTGTCTTTCCCCGACCCTTTGGAGGTATAGCAGTGGGTGGTAGTTCCCGTAAATCAATGCAAGAGATGATTGGTGATTTGTTAGAGACACTCAGCAGTTTTTAGAGAGCCAGGACCACTCTCCCCTGGGCTTTTTGATCTTCATGGATCCTGCCACAGAGTTTTAGCAATATTTTGATGGCAAAGTTAAGTGTTGAATTCCCAGATTGTGATGTTTCATGCGTACTATAGTCTGGTGGTGCAAGATCATGTACAGAGTTTCCAGAATCAAAGGCCATGTTTGGACTAGCTGATAAGCGTGAATCCCTTGAAGTAGGTATAGGGATAATAGTTGGCGAGGGAGAAGACAGGAGAGGGTCTGTTTGCGAGGCAGAGGAAACAAGAATGGGGTGTTCCTCATCCCCCAACAGTGGTGTTTTAGCCAATTTCTCCAAGATCGGCAAAGTGGTTCCTCTTGGCGCCGGGGTGTCTGGTATAAAATCACTAAGGACAGGGGGTCCTCCGGCTTTTTCCTCCATTTGTTTCCCCTCTTGTGTACCCGCTCGCTCCTGAAGGGCATAGCACAACTGTTACAGAGAGTCATTATCAAGATCCAATGGTAGATAACTACCTTCTCCCTCTATTTGGGGCGTATTCCCTTTTTTCGGGTCAATCGCATGCCTTCCCTCCTGTGGTTTACTGGGAAAATATGCATCCAGGGGGCCCTTTAGGGGGACCACCTCTTTGCCTCCTGCGTCGTTTATATCACCATTTTCCGCCAAAGGGGTTTTACTCAAGTCCGCTATAGGTCCTTTATTAGATCGTAGGCCATAAGGTTTCCTCCCCTTGCCATTTTATTTCGGTTTGTTGCCTTACCCGGCATTCTCTTAGCCAAGATAGATCTAGTTATAGCTCCTTTCTTAGCTCAGTTCAAGTCCAAGGAAGGGAATAGGTAAGGAGCCGCCTTTTTGAGCAGGACCGCTACCTTGGGCTAAGGCAACTTATTGCCACACTCCCGAAAGGTTTGCCTAGTATAACCAGCAGATTACAGTGGTAGTGTAGGCAATAAGAAGGTTAGGGAGATACCTTGGCCTTTTGGCACTAAGGCAATGTCTAGTTCTGGTCAGTCACCTTCGCCTTCCTCACTCTCACGTTTTATAATAAAATTATAAAAATAAAAAATAAATAAACAATTTTTCAATGATCACATAGTAATAATGTGGACTGATTACCTGTACGTGCACCGTGATGTTTGAGTCCGCAATTGATGTTTGGCTTGATTAGGAATCCTGGAGGGATCAAAGAGGGAATTACCTCCGCAGTCTCCCTCTGGTGCGCCACCAGTGCCTAACAGCTGCACAACAGCTGTTGCCCTCTACTCCTACCGGGCTCAACGCCGCGAGGGTGAGCGCGGGTGCGTTTTCACGAAGATTTCACTCACGTGATAGGTCACGTGGTCGCGAGTGGTCTCCGCCCCCTCCAGGGAACGAAAAAGAACTCCACGCTTTGCAGTGGCTAGCCCTGTAGCCTCGTTGCCTCCAGATTACACGTTAGTGCAGCAGCTAGTCTTGTTTGTATTGAGCAAACACAGCGCTTGCCTGAACGCGGGTGCGTTTTCACGAAGATTTCACTCACGTGATAGGTCACGTGGTCGCGAGTGGTCTCCACCCCCTCCAGGGAACGAAAAAGAACTCCACGCTTTGCAGTGGCTAGCCCTGTAGCCTCGTTGCCTCCAGATTACACGTTAGTGCAGCAGCTAGTCTTGTTTGTATTGAGCATATGACACATTAACTGGCTCGAATCCTGACAGTAATGAATAACGTTTCAAGATTGTAAAATTGAGCCCCATAAGATTGGATGAAAATGACACCTACTGTTAGAGTGTTAAGAAACTGGAAGAATCCAGCATACAGTTATGTATGACAATGTCATATAGCTTAATGGGAAGAGAGATGTTTGGTTCTTGTAAAAATAAATAAAAAACAAGTTAAAAGTTTCAATATGTATGAAAACGTTCCAAGGGAAAAATGATGGTGGCTAAAAAGATAATATCAACCATGCAACATAATATTCTGACAGCAGTGTCCGGACGCCGAGGAAGCGGCATCGGGTACTGAATATCGCCCAAGGAGCAGTGACTCGAGTGGTCTTGTGGGTAAGTGCCACGCCTCTGATCTTAATGATGTCGCTTCGATCCGGGCTTTGGCAGCACAGCTCGTATAAAACAGTGGGAATGCTCTAAAGTCAATGGGGTTCCCCAGCTCCAGGGAATATTTTTTGCCAGATCCGGTAAAATATGGCCCAATGCCAACACTGGCCAGGAGGCAGTGTTGCTTCCATCACTCCCCTACTGCAACATTTGGTTCTGATGCCTTTGAAAGTATGGGGTGCCGGCGAGTAAAGGGGTGCAGAAGATGTGTCATGGCAATAGCGTGGTGATTGCTGCGTTCTCAGACCCAGTGCATGATGATGCTATGGTGGTAGAACCAAGTAAGAGCCGGATCAGTGATCACTCAGTGCTCACCCATGGCACTCTACACAGCCATCGCCATGACCACTGGAGATCTGCTGAGACCCCTGAAGACACCTAGGGAATGGGCAGTTGGAAAGGTGCTTGGCATGCCACTGGCAGTGCATTGGCACGGTTACCGACGCCAGTATTAAAAAAAATAGTTTCATATTTTTTGTAATGCACCATATACAACATAGCTGTTTCAAAGTGTGCCAGTGCAGTGGTATAACGTTGTTCTAATTTAGTAATCCAATGACATCAAGTGTCCTTAGCATGTCTTTGATGGTGTTTGTGTCAGCAATGTATGCACTGTTGTGCTCCCCCTGCACCACCCTTCGAGGAGCAGGTGGGGGAGGCATTCGGATTTGTAGATCTTGGCCCGGGGTGGAGTATATTAAGAGTTGCTGAAGTTGATTTCTATTAAGTGGGAAGTTCCATTCTCCCAGGTTCCCATCCCTCTTTTGGTTGTTCACTTCATGATGGTCACAAAGTACTATGGCGAGGCTTTGCTGCACTGCACCTTCCCAGCTATAATGGAAGTGTAGCACGAGTCCCTCCGCAAGCCTTGAATAAGTTTATTATTATTATTTTTCCTCTTGGGCTCAATCCCTTTACAGTATAGGATTTATTTAATGAACATTACAGGGAAAACAATGAAGTTTTGGCTCAAAATGCTTACAAAACGTTTCAGCATTGATGTACAGAGCGGAAGACCAGTATCCTTAACAATGGGAGAGAGGATGTGAAAATAAGACCAGATGATGCAGGGGAGGTAGAAACACGAACCAAGGAGAAGAACAGTAGATAATGATATAGGAGTGGGAGAGTGGAGGAAGTGCCAAGTTGTACGATGAAGGGATAAGTGCTGTGGGGTTGTCGTAGAGATTTAGGGGAAGAGGGGAAGAGGGAGATGTGGAGGTGTAGAATGCTTTGCAAGTGGTTCTTTGGAAGGGATGACAGCTAGGGTGTTGGGTTTAAATACAGATAGAGTGGGAGTAGTGCAGAGAGGGATTCAAGGAGTTTTAAGAGCATTACATGCTTAATTCTTTCTGTTCTTCTTGTATTCTGCATAAGTGATCCCTTAATGGTTGCTCCATCCAAGCTCACAGTACTTCCATAGCGGGAAGGTCATTGAATGTTAGTAGTATGTAGCTCCGTTTTAGGTGAGGGCATGGGAACTCTTTTATGTATTTGGGTTTCTCTTTAGATGGTGGTATATACTTGATATGCTTCAGAGCACAGGCATTAGTATGAGGCTTGACTCTATTCTGTTTGAGATCCAAATCCATTAATTCTTTTCTTATTTCTGTTTTGTATGATTATTAATGAAGTCTCTATTCTGATGAAGTTTCAACAAACATTGTTAATACGGAAGTAACTCAATGCAGTTTTGATAGTATCATCATTTTTTGCATCAGTGATACATAATTTAGTTTAGCTTTGTGTTTCTCAGGCACCAAACACTATTTCATGAATGATAGATGCATTTGTTGTATCACCTTTGATTTGATGGCTCTGAAACCAAGTTCTGCTGTTATGGACCTGATCGGGAACTGATAAGGTCAAGTTGAGTATTTTTTTTAAGCATTTACCCTCAATAGTTTTCACTTTATGTCCCAGTTTTTATGGCTGAAACGTTGCTGCCGTACAATACTATCTAAGTCATTTTAGCGCCATAGTACTCAGTCAGAGGTTGTAGACTGTAAACACCATATGCCTTTAGTTCTCTTTTCAGAATATTGGTTAATTGATTGCATTTACTTTTTACGTATAAATATGTGGGATCCATGTGAGGCGGTCATCTAGAAGTCCTCCTAAATACTGGTATTCAGTAACCTGTTCAATTTTAACGCTCCACTTAAAATTTGATTTCTTCTTTCCATTGAAAGACGTGATTTTAGTTTTGGTTGGGTTTATTATGTGACTGCTTAACTGGGAGTAATCGAACATTCGAAGTAATGAAAATCAGCTGATGACTTAAGCGTGATTTAACCAATGTAATTTACAATGTCGAAAACGAGGGTGAGCAGGATTTTCAGTATTAAGGTCCTCTGTGATATCTGTCAAGACAATATAAATAATAAGCCAGGAGATATCTTTGTGCCTTATACATTAGCTGCTTGAATGGAATCAGTATTTTCTTTTTTGTATTTTATTTGTATTGTATATAGCGCCTTAAGCCTAGGCGCTGTACAGAGAATCATAAACAGTACAATAAAAATAATTAACAATAAAAATAAAAGCTATCTGTCATTTTAACCAGAATGAAGGCAATGGAACTTCAGCGATGTGTAAAATAAAGAATAGACAAAATGAAGAGAATAAGGGAGAGCACAATGTAGTGGAGCAAAGAGGGCAAAGGACCAAAAGTGAGACTGAGCACAGGGAGGACTTTGAGCCACAAGAAAAACTTGAGAAGAACAGTGTAGGGGCCGAGAAGGAGCATAAAAAGGAACCAGAGAAGAGAGATAGTCAGGTGCATGACCATAGGGAGACTTAAAAACAAGACAATGAAAGTTACATTTAAACTGAGAGTGTAAAGCTAGCCAGCCAAGTGTAGACAGGCAGCCAAGTGTAGACAGAGAAGAAGAAATGGACTCACAAAAAGAAAGAAGACGAAAGAGGAGACGAATAGAGACATTAAATACAGATATCAGAGGGGCAATACTTGTAAGGGGATGACCAAAGAGAGCCATGGAACAATAAAAGAGTCGCAAAAAGATCAGGGAAGATATCAACAGTTTTGTAGCTTGAAAAGTCAGAAAGTGGCGAGCTTTACGAATATTGTATAAATGAAAGCGGCAGGTGCGCAAAGACAGAGAAATGTGATAAATAAAAGATAAGGCAGAAGCAAGATGAAGCCACAAATTGCGAGCGGTAATAGAAATAGGGAGTTGGGATGGAGGGAATGAAACAAAAGAGGATGCAATGGGAAGAGGAAGAGTGTTGGTGTGGAAGAAATTTACTTCGGATTTGGCAGCGTTAAGCGTAAAATAGTGAGTTGACATCCAGGATTCAATAGCTAATAGACAAGCAGAAAGTGTATGGTGAATATCAGAAGAAAAAGAGGAAAAAGACAGAAAGAGCTGAATATCATCAGCATAAAAATAACCGCAGCACGAGTGGAAGTGTAAAGAGAAAACCGAAAAATACCCAGAACAGACCCTTGTGGGACACCATGAACAAGGGGGAAAGTGTCAGATGCTTTACCGGCCCATGAAACAGAAAACGTTCGTTGGGACAGGTATGACTGGAACCACGAAAGAACAGAACCAGAAAAACCAAAGGATGAGAGAGAGACCAGAAGAAGGGAGTGGTTAAGTGCTTCAATATGTGTGAAAACGTTTCAAGGGAAAAATTATGTTGCTAAAATAGAGAATATCAACCATGCAACATAATATGTTGACAGCAGTGTCTGGACGGAGAGGAAGGGGGATCAGAGCTGGGCATCGCCCCAGAAGAAGTGCTGGAAATGTAAATGTATTACTGTGGGTTTCCACCGGCGATGGGTGGACGGGGAGATTATTCTTTAAACGCCCGCTGCCTACCGCACATAAGCCTTTGCCTCTCAGAAGAATAATCATGAACACCTAGAAAACAACTCAAGGGATGAGTGTTTCCTATAATATTAGAAACAAAGTATTTCCGATTTCCTGCAGAGTACAATCTTAACATGTCATTTCATTAATTTCATTAAGATCACGATCAGACACTAAGTGGTCCTGAGTGTAAGTACCACGCCCCTGATCCTAATTATCTGGCTTCGATTCGTCACTGGCTTTCCCCAGCTCTGGGAAAATATTTTTTGGCAGATCCGGGAAAATATGGCCCAATGCCAACACTGGCCAGGAGGCAGTGTTGGTTCCATCACTCCCCTAGTGCAACATTTGGTTCTGATGCATTTGAAAGTATGCGGTGCACAGCGAGTGAAGAGGTGCAGGAGATGTGTCATGGCAGTAGTGAGGTGATTGCTGGGTTCTCAGACCCAGTGCATGATGAAGCTATAGTGGCAGAACCAAGTAAGAGCCGGATTAGTGATCACTCAGTGCTCACCCATGGCACCCTACACAGCCATCACCGTCATCACCATGACCACTTGAGATCTGCTGAGACCCCTGAAGAGACCTAGGGAATTGGCAGTTGGAAAGGTGCTTGGCATGCCGCTGGCAGTGCATTGCGTTAAAGAAGGGCATTGAGCATTTAAGTCCCTGTACCCTATGCTATGCATTTTCTCACTTGGCTCGGTAACGAACACCAATATTTAAAAAAGATATGTTATTGTTTTTTGCAACATATACAACAGCGCTGTTTCAAAGTGTGCCAGTACATTGGTATAAAGTTCTTCTAATTTAGTAATCCAGTGACATCAAGTGTCCTTAGCATGTCTTTGATGGTGTTTGTGTCAGCAATGTATGCACTGTTGTGCTCCCCCTGCACCACCCTTCGAGGAGCAGGTGGGGGAGGCATTCGGGTTTGTAGATCTTGGCCCGGGGTGGAGTATATTAAGAGTTGCTGAAGTTGATTTCTATTAAGTGGGAAGTTCCATTCTCCCAGGTTCCCATTCCACTTTTGGTTCTTCACTTCATGATGGTCACAAAGTACCATGGCGAGGCCTTGTTGCACTGCACCTTCCCAGCTATTTTGGAAGTATAGCACGAGTCCCCCTGCAAACCTTGTATTAGTTCATTATTATTTTCTGTATTATTCTACAATTGATCAACACTGTCTGTATGCACTTAATGCATTATGATCTATTATTTCAATCTTTTATTGATTAAAACGCTTTCAAAGTTTGTTAGAAGATCAATATGTCTTCAGACTTATTACACAATAATAGCTTCAACATTCTCTGCATCCCAGTCACCATCTCCAGTCAGAAGCACCACAACCTAATTGCTGTGATTATTATTGAATTATTATCTCCCTTCATTAATAAACTCTATAGTCTCTACTTTGCTGCTCATCCACATGTCGTTTCTGAAAGAGTGTGCCGTCTTGGGCTTCATCCCTTGACAGTATATGATTTATTTAATGAAAATTACAGGGAAAACAATGCAGTGTTGGCTCAACATGCTTACAAAATGTTTTAACATTGATTTACAAAGTGGAGGACCAGTATCCTTAACAATGGGAGAGATGATGTGAATATAGGACCAGATGATACAGGGGAGGTAGAAACACAAACCAAGGAGAAGAACAGTAGATAAATAAGGATATAGGAATGGGAGAGTGGAGGAAGTGCTAAGTTGTACGATGAAGGTGTGAGGGATAAGTGCTGTGGGGTTGTCGTAGAGAGTTAGGAGAAGAGGGGAAGAGGGAGATGTGGAGGTGTAGAATGCTTTGGAAGTGGTTCTTTGGAAAGGATGACAGCTAGGAGGTTGGATTTAAATATGGACCGAGTGGGAGTAGTGCAGAGAGGGATTAAAGGAGTTTGAAGAGCATTACATGCTTAATTTTTTCTGTTCTTCTTGTATTCTGCATAAGTGATCCTGTAATGGTTGCTCCATCCAAGCTCACAGTACTTCCATAGCGGGAAGTTCATTGAATTTTAGTAGTATGTAGCTTCGTTTTAGGTGAGGGCATGGGAACTAATGTATGTATTTGGGTTTCTCTTTAGATGGTGGTATATACTTGATTTGCTTCAGAGCATAGGCATTAGTATGAGGCTTGACTCGAGATCCAAATTCATTAATTATTTTCTTATTCTGTTTTGTATGATTATTATTGAATTCTCTATTCTAATGTAGTTTCAACAAACATTGTTAATATGGAAGTAACTCAATGCAGTTTTGATAGTTTCATAATAAATAAGACATGAAGTATTTTTACCCATACATGGGGAGCCTGTTTATTACAGCATTACATAGACCATTTGGTCTGGGGGCACTTGATGTTTTGGAGGACATTATAGATGCAATTATCTCCTTAGAGATGAGTTTAGAGATCCACCGTTTATTTTTGTATTTGTTTAATGGAAACTCCTGACCTCCAGAGTCATTTTGTTATTATTCAGTCATCAATTTCTCTGTAACTGAAGAATGTTAAAATGCAGTAGAATGAATCAGGGGAGACAGTATTCGCAGCCCCTGAAAACCAAAAAGAAAGGTGTACATATGTTGAGAGATCCTCGGGGGAGAGTTAATCTCGCAGCCCCCAACGTTAGTTATGATATGATATGATATGGCATTTGTAACGCGCCTATACACAAGTGTTTCAAGGTGTGACGAGGCGGGGGGGGGGACACGGGAGACAGACAACGATCCTACTAGGCCAGGTGTCATTCAGACTGCGCAAGTGCAAGGGTAGAGGGGACTTGGAAAGTGCAGGGGGAAGGGGAGAGGTGGAAAGTGCTGTACATGGTTAGTAGAATACAAGATAAATAATAGGGCCAGGTACCAAAAATGAGTCACCAAACAGATATTCACAGGATTAGTGGGCTTGGAAAAATAATTATCAGAATTGGGTATTGATCAATTAGAAGCCAATGAGGAAGTTTAAGGTTAAATGCCACTCATCAGAATTAATACTATCCACTTCCTAAGCAGAGGGTAGGTGGGACCAAGAAAACAGGGTGAGACACATCCAGCAGCTTAAAAACTGCCCAACACTGTCTCTCCTCCCTCTCCCTGCATCGTGCTGTTACAAGCAGGAAGGCACAAGCCCCTTTAGGCTTTCAATGTTCCAAATAATGTTAAAATTGTAGGACAATAACCGATCTGCAGATCAGGAAAACACAATTAAAGCAATCACAGTTAAGTAAAGGCCGTTGCCATCCGCAAGCACTCAAGCGGCAGCGTAGTCCTTTCAGGACAGGGACAAAGTTGCCGTAGATGCACAATAAAGGCAGCGCTGCGATGTAGCTGATAGCTCGAATTGGTTAGTGGTTATTTCAGCAGGTAGTGGCATAGTAATGGAGGGTGGTATTTAGCTGTTCCAAGGCTGTTACACAGCCGGCGGGATCAAAGGAGAGACCTCCCGCAGTCTCCCGCTGCTCACTTGCTCACCGAGGGTTAATATAAATAGGTGGAGCGAAGCTCCTTACCGTTCCTGCCTTGCGAGCCTTAGGCAATGGAGCTCCGATTGCTTGTGAAGCTGAGTAGTACTTTAAAAGGAGCCCCTGCACCATCCACCTCAGCACAACAGCAAAACAGCGCTAGACACTGCATCCACCCTTTTCTCCTTCCGGGCTTCTCGCCGCAAGGATTAGATGTCCAGGATCAATATGCACCTCCTGGTGGGCATTTCCCAGCGCCAAACACTTTGTTAAAGTGGCAGTGTAGTAATGACTGCTATATTGTAGCAATGAAAACACGAGCAACGTGCAAGTGATAGAAACGGCCTGGAAGTTCAGTACATCTCGGTTCAATTCAAACAGCAAAACAGCGCCACACAATGTGACCGCCCTTTCTCCTTCCGGACTTCTCATAGTAGTATTCAAATCTGTGGAGAAATATTTTGTGTTCTTTTCTTGTGTTCCATTTTAGCTTGTTTATGTGATGTCATGGTTGCTCTGGGGACGTTATCTCTGGATTATGCAATTTTTGCTTCTTAAGATATAAGTACAATGTTCGGGGGAAGGGAGTCGAAGATGTGATAAGTGAGTCACTTACCTGGCCCTATGGCAGCTTACTGCCACCCCATCCTCAGTCATGCCTGTTTGTTGTGATGGGAATTCTGTCTGGATGCTGGTAGTCCAGCAGAGGGCGAGAGCATCACATGCTTTGTGGGCAATCCACGTGACTCTGTCATGCCGCGCGAGTTTGCCTTCCAGTTTCTAAAGGAAAATGGCGTGAAGATCTGATATGATATGATATGATATGGCATTTGTAACGCGCCTATACACAAGTGTTTCAAGGCGCGACGAGGCAGGGAGGGGGGAAACAAGGGGAGGACAGACAACGATCCTACTAGGCCAGGTGTCATTCAGATCGCGCAAGTGCAGGGGTAGGGGGAAGGGAGAAGTGCAAGGGGAAGGGGAGGGGGGAAGTGCAGTACAAGAAAAGGGCCAGCTGGTGGCAAATGCAGGGTAAGTGCAGACAAGTGCTGGGAAGGGGGGGCTGTAGGGATACAGAGACAGTCCCGCAGTGCACGGGTTGCCAGGGAGGCAGTGCAAGTGGAGAGTGGCTGGGCCCAGGACCGAGGTCGGTGAGAGTGGCCCAGTTGCAGATTCAGTGCAGTGTCAGTGAAGAATTAGCAGGGGAGAGGGAGAGCGAAAGCAGAAATAAAGAGGAAGGTTTTGAGGTGCTTCCGGAACCGGAGATGGTTCTCCTCAAATTTCAGGGAGGCAGGAAGGCTGTTCCAGAGAGAGGCCCCTGCCGCTGAGAGAGATCTACCACCAGCTCGTTGCTTTGAGAAGCGGCTGACCCTGAGGGAGTTGGAGACGGATGAGCGAAGGGCTCGGGAAGGAAGATATTTAGGAAGAGAGAGTTGAAGGTATTTAGACCCCAGGCCCCAGAAGGCCTTGTGGACAATGCAGAGGGTTTTGAATTTTATCCTCGCAGCCACTGGGAGCCAGTGTAGAGATTTCAGTCCTGGAGAGATAAGGTCCCTGGGCTTGAGGCCAAGGACAAGTCTCGCAGTTCTGTTCTGGATGAGTTGCAGAGGGCGGAGAGTGGAGGCAGGCAGATTAAGATAGAGGCTGTTACAGTAGTCCAGCTTTGAGAGAACCAGGGCTCGGGAGACAGTGAGCTTCTGGGGGAAGGAGAGGAAGGGAAGAATACCTCTGAGGAGGTGCAGCTGATAGTGTGACTTCTTAGAGACGTCAGATATATGAGGAGAGAAGGAGAGTGTGGAGTCGAAGATGACCCCGAGGTTTTTTGCCTTGCAGGTAGGAGCAGGAAGAGGGCCAAGAGAGGCTGGCCAGAGAGCTGCAGGGAAGGAGGGAGTGGGTGTGCCGATGAGTAGAATCTCAGTCTTACTGGCATTAAGGCAGAGGTCATTGGCGGCACACCATTCCTGGATAGCAGACAGACAGTCAGAGATGAGGGAAGGGGAGAAGGAGGCCGAGGGTAGCCTGAAAATGAGCTGGGTATCGTCCGCATAGCACTGAAAGTTGGGGCAGAGAGCGGCGATGCGGTGGGCAAGGAGTGCCAGATACTGGTTGAACAGCCAGGGAGAGAGATTGGATCCCTGGGGGACACCACAGGTGGAGAATAAGATGTCAGAGAGGAAGGACCCCAGTTGGACCTGGGAGGGACGATTGGAGAGGAAAGATGTCAGCAACGCCAGAGCCTGACCAGTGATACCCAGGTTATCACGGAGACGGTTGAGCAGGATGGCATGGTTGGCAGTGTCAAAGGCAGAAGAGAGATCGAGCAGAATGAGAACACACGGAGTGTTGGAGTCGAGGTTCAAGAGCAAGTCCTCACGGATGTTCAGGAGAGCAGTTTCCGTGATTCTGGCATCTCTGAAGCCAGATTGATGGTCATGAAGACTACCAACAGATTCAGCATGGAGGTTAAGCTGGGAGATGGCCAGTTTCTCCAGGAGCTTGCCCAGGAAGGGAGTGATGGAGATTGGGCGATAGTTAGCCGGGCAGGAGGGGTCAGAAGAAGGTTTCTTAAGAAGAAGGTGCACAAGGGAGTGCTTAAGGGGGGATGGGAAGACTCCAGAGGCGAAGGAGTGGTTGCAAAAGTCAGCCAGGGCAGGAGCCAGGGAGTCGATGTGGTCCTTGATAGATTTGGAAGAACAGGGGTGAACCTGTTTAGACGAGACTTTCATAGATCGGACTTGTCTGGAAACCTCATCAGCAGAAAAATGGGGAAAGGCAGAGAAGGAGGGAGGAGGGGTGGCTGCAGAAGGGCAAGAGGAAGAGCCAGGAAGAGGGGGAGGGAGGTGATAGGAGGAGAGTGAGGACAGGATGTCCTGAGTTTTAGAGATGAAGTGAGAGGCCAGTCCAGTGCAGAGGGCCTGGGAGGGGACAGGAGAGGTAGAGACTACAGCAGGGTTGGCAAGCTCCTTGCAGATTTTAAAGAGTTCGGCCGAGTTGTTAGATGCCGCAGAGATGCAGGCTTGGATAAGGGCTCTCTTCTTGGTGAGAACGGAGAGACGGTATTGCCTTTGGAGCAGGCGGCAGGCCAGTTTGCCAGAGGATGAACATGAAGCACGCCATTTCCTGTCTGCCACCCTGCACTTGCGTTTTAGGGTGACGAGATCCGAGTCATACCAGGAGTTACATTTGGCTTTGGGCTTCAGGTGGATTCTCATGACGGGGGCAAGGATATCAAGAGTATCAGATATAGCAGAGTGGAGCATGGAGAGGGCTGTGTCAGGGTGGGAGTCAGCTGAAGGGGGGGGGCGAGAAGGTGTCAGTGAAAGCCTCAACTGACACGCGCTTCATGGGTCGGATGACCGAGAAGGTGGGTGGCAGTGATGAGGGTGGCTTTGCCTGTGGGGTAAGGAGGGTGAAGTGGGAGGATAGGAGAAAGTGATCGCTCCAGGAGAGAGGAGTGGAGAGAGGGACGGAGAGGGGAAGGTCAGAAGAGATCAGAGCATCAGGAGTGTGCCCTGCAGAATGGGTAGGCCCAGACGGGAGAATAGAGAGTGAGAGAGAGTCGCAGAGGTCACAAAAGAGTCCCGTGGGGGGACAGGAGGCATCCAAGTGGATGTGAAGTCACCAAGAATGAGGAGTTGAGTGGTTGAGGACAGGAGTGAGGAGGAGAGATCAGCCCACTCAGAGAGGAAGGAGGATTTTTGACCAGGTGGCCGATAGATAGTAGCCACGGTAAGGGAATGGCTAGGAGAGAGAGAAAGACGGCAGACAAGACACTCAAAAGAGGAGTAGGTCTGCGTAGGAGTGACAGTGGCAGGAATCCACTCAGGGAAGATAAGGGCCACACCCCCCCTGCACGGTTGGGCCTGGGCACGGAGAGGATCTTGTAACC
The DNA here is from genome assembly GCF_040938575.1 of Ambystoma mexicanum. NCBI lineage: Eukaryota > Metazoa > Chordata > Amphibia > Caudata > Ambystomatidae > Ambystoma > Ambystoma mexicanum. The sequence continues at coordinate 335,333,748 of NC_090935.1, forward strand.
GTCAGGTAGGAGTGTGTCAAAGCTGGTGACAGAGCTGGCCGTGAACCATGTCTCAGTGGCTGGATTCAGAGTCTCCAAGGGCCTAGCCCCAAAGTCGCTTCTGAACGTTATACCTCGAAAGCACTTCTCAAGTCAACATTTTTAAACACACTCTGCTATCTCAGCTGGAATGTTTGTTAATTCCTTTCTTCGTAGCACCACTTTTTCATATATTTAGAATTTTCCAATGGCCATGGCCTACGGGAAAAATCAGTCTCCTATATACATGCATCTGATCTAGGTTAGGGTGAGCAGTGATATGGCACTGAGGCCCATATATGTAATGAAAACATTGCATACTACATAGCTACTATTCTACCAGTATTTTGTTATTTTGATGCCACTCAAGCTCAGCTGGAACAGATATGCCCCTCCCCACCCAAATCACATCCTCCTGGGATCTCGTTGAGCTACTTGTATCAAGAAGTAACATCAAATGGTGTGCTCAAGTTCCTGCCAGTGTTAATTCAAACCAGTCTTCTGCACGTTAATGGCATAGTTTGAGACTCACATGTGCTTCTTTTATAATAAATGTCTTAACCAAGTGTGCCTTCAGCACTTGATTTACAAGCAGTATGCTTGCTCTTCACTGAAGTCCTGTTAAAAGCAAGCTTTGTCAAAACCAAATGGTTTTGCTTGTGTATAGGTATTCAATAACACTTGCACAGAACTACTATGATATACCCAAGCACTCACACCATTTTGTAGCTAATTACAATAATCACCTGTTAGTCTGGTAAATGCCTTTTCCATTGCCTATCATATCCCTATACACAAGCCAAAACTGTTGGCACTTCCAATGCTTGTTTTGTATTATTTTCCATGTGTGAATGTGTCTAAGTGTTAATATAAAGTACATTTGTGGATACCTGTTTTGGGATAATTTGTATAAGGTGTGATTAAGGGTGGATTGTCATTTAGTATAATGTGTCATTTTGGGTGTATATTTTGAGGTAATTGATGCAATGTATTGATTTAGATATTTAGATACATGAAAGTGAGGTGTGTTACACTGTTCTGGGTGTTTGATATGTATTTTATCTATGGCGCTTTGAAACGCTGTCTTATTGTTTAAGCGCCTTACAAATGCCCAATACATAAATACATGTTGTGTTGTTGTTGATGTACAAGGTATAAATATAATTATATGTTGATGTTTTTTTACTTATTCAGAAAGGTGAGCTAAGGTTCCGAAAAGGTTGGTGTTAATGTTTTTTTTTCTTCATTTTGTCGTGTTGTGTTAATGTTGATTTTACATTTAATAGTAGGTTGAATCTTAACATTGGTCTTCCCATTTATAAACTTCAAATTTACTTAGATAGTAACCTTAACGTTTTTCAAAACATCCACAGATGTATTTTCTTTTTTTGTAAACAGTAGTTTCTTACCTTTTATTATTGCTTATGCTGGTGATAGTACACAGATTTTCCCAAAGTTTGCATGGATTTTTTAATGGACTATGTTCGAGATACCAACTGAATGTAGGAGTGTAGAATTCATATCGCTAGTTCACTTCATCTTCTTCTGTCTTGGTGAACAGTCACCTACCCTCCAAGGTTCACTAATATCTCTCAAGCAAATATCCATCAACTCCTAACTTTTCTGCTGACTTTTCATCTAAAATCACTAAAAGTTGTGTCCTTCTCACAGCCAGCCTCTCTCTCCTTCCTCAACCCTCCTTCTGTCACTCTCCAACCTACCCCTTCTACTCAACTCTTTCCCCCATACTTCTATGATTGAATATCTCCCATCCTATACACTGCCAATCCATCTTGCATTCCTATCAAAACTTTTGCTCCCCAAATAAAAGACGTAGTCTCTATCACCTGCTCTTATCTTTCTGAGCTCATTAACCTCTCTCAGCTACACACTTCCCTTCCTCCTTCAAATCTGCAACTGTCTTACCCTTATTGGAGCACCAATCCACTGACCCAAATGACCCACCAAACCATTGCTCGGGTTCCCTCGTTCCCATTATTCAAAGGTCCTTAAATGGATAGTCTTCTACCGGATCACTAAGTACCTTGGGGATAATGGCCATGGAGATCCACTTCAATCTGGCTTTCATAGTAAACACTGTACCAAGACTGTACTTATGCATGCCCCTAACTTTCCATCTGATATGCACCACTAGAAACTCGCTTCTATACTCATCCTTTTGGACAATTTTGTCACTTTCAATACTGTTGACCACTCTTCTCTCCTCTTCACTCCCAATGACCTGGAAGATTTATCCTTTAAAATCTCCTGGAATTCACAAACCTTTGACCGCCACCCCTCTCCCTTTCACCGTTCCCCAAGGATCAGTCCTTGGACTTTTACTCTCCACCCCGCATACCTCTTCACTAGGAAGACTTATCTCATTCTTTGGCTTTCAGTATAACCTTTTTGCTGATGACATTCAAATCCTTTTCTCCATCCTTCCTTCATCTCAGCACCGATTACCACCTGCCTCACTACAATTCGCCACTGGTTGGTTCTTCACTGCCTACTGTTGAAATCATCAAAAAGGGAAGTCATATTTCTCCCAGGTTACACTGCCATCCCTCCCCTCCCCTCTCCTATAACATTCCTGCCTGATCTTCTTATCCCACCCCCGCGGTTTGCAAGCATAGGGTCCTCTTTGATAGCAACCTCTGACTTCAACAATTCATCACTACCACTGACTCTGCTGCTCTTAATTAACCATTGCAACATTTGGAAAATGCATCCTTTTCTTAAAAGCCATTTTACAAAATCTGTAATCTCCAGTCCCATGCTTCACAAACTTGACTGCTTTTTACAAGTTCGCAAGGCCTATTTTTGACTCAGTAGTCCGCCAGCAGTCCCATGGTACACAGACGTCTCCTCTGAAGGGACCCACCCATGACTTCCAGTCATTCCCACCCTGGCTATTGTAAGGAAGACATGGTATCAAACAGTAAGACAGACACAAGTGAAAACAGTTCAAGGGTGTTTATTGAACTTCAGTTAGGTTTGAAAAATGCCTATCTAATCCTAAATCTAAAGATGGGAGCAAGTTTCGACCGTGAAAAAATAATAACGCAGTCCTAGTCGAGTCTGTCAAAATAAAAGGGCCTATACTAACAAACCTATTGCCAATCCTTACAAACAGTGTGGGAAACAATGTTATGAAAAAAGAATAGTGTTCAAGAAATGATGTGTCAGGATGTTCAAGCTGTTGGCTTCACTTCCCCATGTTTTCAGCACATTTCTTTGCCATTTAAAGTTTGTATTTCAGAGGGCGTGATTCAACACAACAAACATTAAAGTTCTTTCTTCTTAGGATTTCACATATACAAATTCTCGGGTGCTTTACTGTTCACCTCGGGTCCCCATCCGCTGGGCTCGTACCCACTTTGACACAAAATCTTCAATTGGACTCCCTCCACCGGGCGCCGATCAAATTTCTCTACTTCATAAAAATCAAAGACTTTCAACTGTGCGCAGAGTTTTGTTTGAACCGTTGCGAGACCACTTTGATTCACAATTACTCATTCTCTTCTTGGTCCTTTGCTCACTTTCACTTTTACCACCTCTCGGCTGGATACCTTACAGAGACCTTTGATTAAAAACCCATGCAGTGCCAGACCACTCTTTCAAAGGTATTCTCTTATTTTTAAATTTCAGTCACTCATCAGCAGTTCAACTTTAATTACATCCCGTATCATATGCAATGTTTGTTCCAGTGCCCGCCATACAATGTTGCTGTTTGTAACCTTGGTTTCAACACAGACCAGTCTTGTATCAGTCTCCCCAACTCATCGACTGTGTAGATTTCACTGACAGTGCTTTGTTCTTGGAGCCAAGGATGGTACCACAGTGGCTGTTGATTCTCCACGCCTTGATTATTGATGCAGCACGGCCCTGGGTATCTCCAACACACAAGGCAGGATTTTCAGCCTGGTTTTCCTGGTCTGATGCTTTCTTGTCTCGAGAGTTCAGGCAAGTAATGGTTCCTTGTCAAAAAGGTCAACACAGCTTTCCCTTCTGTTTTGCCATCTTTTTTCTCTTGTTCAGCTACCATTTCGAAAAACTGCTGTTTCCTCATGTGCTTTGCCTCGCTCACAGTGTACGCTCGTGCTCTGACTTTTATCCATGTGGGGAAGCTTAATGGAAGTCAGGTGTGTGTGATGGTCTGACCCTTGTATTGGGACATGTCAGTTATGCGGCTCGGGTGTTAGTCTGTTTTCTCTCATAGCGGGCTCTCCTTGTGAAAGTGTTCATGTTGTAAAGGGGGGTAGAGTTCTTAAATATCCTACCTGGTAGGATGAGGTAAAGATGTTATAGAGAAGGAGCTTTTGTGTCTCACCATCCTGTGTCCCACTTCCACTCTCTAAAGACACCTTCTGGTTGCTCACACCATACAGGAAAGAACATCTGCCTGCACCTGCTTTGCATTTCTAAATTCAAAGCAATCCAATGGCATCTTTCATTGCCATCCCTTCTCCCAGAAGGCACCACTATCACCATCTGGAAGGCCTGGAAAGAGGAATAGGAGTGAGGATGTAGAAGAGGATGTGGAGGAAGACAAAGATGAGGTAGAGGAAGTGCCTAAAACCAGCACCCGGAGTGAGTCCTGGGTGTGGCGGTTTTTCACCACCATTGGGGATGTTCAAAAGGCTCAGGAAGCCATGGTTTGATGCACTGAGTGCAATGTTGTACTCAGTTGCGGAAAACCGAGTCTGTACTATGGGATCACCTTCAAGCACCGACACAACAGATCCAACCAAACTGTTGCTCTTAAAATGGTGCTGCCTTTTGCAGGGAAGAGCAGTTTGTCGATGTCATCTTTGAAGTCCTGGGTGTTAGGCTTAACAATGCATGATGGTGGCGCGAGTTATGGTTGCTTAGCTTACCATATCTAGCAAATTTCAAGGGTTTTTCGGTTTTACTTGGAACCATTACGTCCCTTTAACAACGTTTTTTTTAACTGAATTCCAAAGGTTTTTAGTAGCGCAACTTAACCATAACGTTCCTTTAACACCGATTTTTTACTGAATTTCATTCATAGGTTTTTAGTAATGCAACTTAAACACAACCTCCCTTTGTCAAGGTTTTTTTTAATGAATATACATATACATAGTGTGAATTTGATAGATGTTTACTAGGATTCCCTTACTTTATATACATATAACATGCTGAACCCCCTGTGGGACGGACGCAGACAACATCAACCGTACCCAAAAACTCAGGGGGTATCTTAGATTGCTCTATCATGCCATATAAACACAGAACAAGTTAAAAAAGCAGCACATAAACACATTATATGTAACAATAAATAAGAAGTGCAACCTATATATGTAACACATCAACCATGCATTTAAATACCATGTGTACTGAAATGGAATATACCAAAACAAAAAATATATGCTTCCAACATAATTACCTCACAGAAACTGCACAGCTAGGAGCAACAGCAGACCTACACAACAGTAAGAACACAACTTACCAGAAACTAGTAAGTAAACTTCATTTTTCTTATATATTTCTAAACTTTCCGTAATTGGTACACTAAAAGTAATATTTTTTTATTTTTACACAGAAATGTCCAGTACTTTGGAATGGCTTAAAGAAAATTTCCCACGTGAGGAAATGTCTGAAGACAGTGATACTAATGGTAGACACTTCTCTATATAAGAAAATTAACAATCATTAATGTATGTGTACTTAACATATATATATATATTTTAGTAGCCCATACTAACATTGAAAATAATACAACAAAATAGACATTAGAAAATAATCTACAGCGCATGGAACAAAAAATGGATATGCTTATGGAAAATTTCAATCTTTTGAAACATTTTGTAGAGGACCACATACATTTTTTTTAATATCATTGTCCCACATGCACCTGTTCCCCCTCTCCATGTCCCAGTCAACTATCCCCAAACCCTCACCACCAAGAAAAACGTTATGATGAGACTTCCATCCCTTCATCCCCTCACATTGATCCTATACAAACCCCTAATTCCCCTGTATTTGTGTCAGTTTCTGCTTCCCACTCTCTTTCATAAATGTTATGTTTGTATGTAATAATAAAATATGATATGTGTTGTTACTTCATTCCTTTGTGTCTTATTTTTTTTTAAAAGGCAGTTAGGATGTCCGCAGACAGCGCGGGTGTCCGGAATATCCGCAATTAACCAAGATGGGGGTGTCCTGAGGACACTATACCTGTCCATACTGTCCGAAAGCAAGATGGAACTGTTCCTAGAACACATTTGGTGTCCGGAATGTCCATAATTGACAAAATTGAGGTGTTCTAAGGACACTATACCTGTCTGTACTGTCCTCAAACAAGATGAAACTGTTCTTAGAACACACCAGGTGTCCGGATTGTCCGACATTAACCAAAATGGAGGTGTCCTAAGGGCACTTTACCTGTCCGCACTGTCCGCAAGCAAGATAGAACTGTTCTTAGAACACATTCGGTATCCAGAATGTCCGCAATTAACCAAAATTGAGGTGTTCTAAGGACACAATACCTGTCCTACTGTCCGCAAGCAAGATGAAACTGTTCTTAGAACACATTTGGTGTCCGGAATGTACATAATTAACCAAAATGGAGGTGTCCTAAGGACACTATACCTGTCCGTACTGTTCGCAAGCAAGATGGAACTGTTCTTAGAACACACTTGGTGTCCGGAATATCTGCAATTAACCATAATGGAGGTGTCCTAAGGACACCATACCTGTCCCTACTCTCCGTAGAACATCTACGCACATGCACAACACACCCATAAATCCTACGAACATCGCGCCTGTCCGTAACTGTCCGTCTCATGTGTGTCACACTTTTAATTAGTTTGAGGACCCAAACACTGTCCGTAGAACACCCACGTGCATGCACAGGACCGTTCCTACGCATTTGGTGTCCTGTGGACACCCGTCCCATTCGCGGATGTGTTCGCGACGTCATCATGTGACCGAACCCACGCTGAGCATGTGTCCTGATTTGCGGACACTGTCCAGGTCCCCAAACATTTAAAAAGTACTTTTTGGGACAATCCAAAGTATTTTACAGTAAAACCTCACCATTGCACATGTCTTAGACAATGACTCTGGCTTTCTACATACTTTTTGGAACTTTTAGAGCCTTTTTGGGGTGTTCGATCTGTCCGCGGACAGCGCGGCTGTCCGCGGAGCGCACACCTGCACCCCTATAAAAGGCCACACCCCAGAGCTCATCTTCATTCTGACTTTCTACTATTGAAGATTGGCCTGCTTTTACTGCTTTTGATGTTGCATCATCAAACCTGATGGCATCCATGGCTGCTGTTCTTCCAGCTGGTGCTGCTTCTGCCTCTGCACCACCCCCACCCCCTCCACCACCACCACCTCCCCAAGGACCTGCAGAGGGGAAGAGGGGAACAGGTGTGAGGATGTAGAAGAGGAGGATGAAGAGGAGGAAGAGGGTGAGGTAGTAGAAGTCCCTACTACCAGCACTCACCGTGAGTCTTGGGTGTTGCAGTTGTTTCTCATTCATTCTGACGTACCAAAAGCACGTGCAAACAAGGTCAACTGCAACCAGTGCAAAATGGTGCTAAGTCGTGGGAGGCCTGGTTCGTACAGCTTTGGTACGACATCCATGAAGCGACACCTAAGGTCATTCCATGGTGGGGCCGTTTGCAAGGTTGTACCTCGTGATAAACGTAGTAGGTTGAGTTCCTCTACAACATCCTCTGTATACGCTCCTATCACACCAAGAGACACTCCTGTGGGACATTGCATCCCTCCAGCTGCCTCACAGGCCATCCATGATGCTGTTGACCCTTACATTCCTAGGGTCACAATATTGTGTATGTATTGCAACGCAGTACTCTGCAGGGAGGAGAGTCTTCGGAGTGCTTTCGAGGCGGTGGTCACGGAGCATGAAAAGGTCTGCCCACTACCTAAATAAGGCCCACCCTACATCTTCCTCTCTCCACCTGCCCTATATTTTCCCTGTGGTTGGTGTCCCTTCCTTACCCTCCTTTCCCTTCCTTTCCTTGTGTGTCATGTGTAAAAAACCAAAAAATATATAAAACAACAAAAAACAAATAAAAGGCTCTTTTCAGAGCTGCCTTTCACAGTTTAAAAATAGAAGTGGCAAATAAAAGGAGCATGACCCTATGCATTTTTTAGAAGTCCGCGGACAGTTCGCAGACATGTAAAATTTGGGGGGCTGCCCTATCAAAACCATTGAACTTTTCTCTGGGAGGAAGCTGTGGCTCTGAAAAGAGCCTTTTGGTGGTGTTTGTTTGTGATTGAAAAACTTCAAATGGTCAACACCTACTGCAAAATTGATGGCTGTAATTCCAAAAAAGGTTGCAATACATTGTGTACATTTCTCAGAAAAATCTGATTGCCAGCATAAGTAAGATGAACTCCATCTCTGCGAAAAATGTATGTGCTACGAAACATAATATTTTCATTGTGAAAGGAGGACATGCCAACATCTCTTAAAAAGGCACAAACAGCCTTATTGACATTGTGCCTCGCTTTCTCCATTTGTGGACCAAATGAAGAAGAACGCAGCCACATTTGTCTCTGCGCAATACGAGAAAAAATTACTTGAGAATTTGGAAACATGTCCATGACTTTCCCAAGTCCTTCTTTCATTGCATATTGCAAAGAAATTCCAGACACATGTCCTAAACTGTTCCCTCCACAATGAATTATAATTATGTCTGGATGATGCTGTATCTCCAAAGTAGCACAGAGAGGTACCAAGTCCAGCCACTTCATTCCACACACTCCATGCCAATGCACTTCCATATAAGGGAATCCAAGATCTGCAGCTACTCCACAGCGTTCTGCATGCACCTCCAACCAATGTATTCATGAGTCTCCCAAAATCCAGATAATCTGTTTTCTGACAGACACAGCCATAGCACTCTCTCCTTACACAACATACCCAGTAAACTTTATTGACCAATCCCTTGCTCTACTCATTCTCATTTTAATGCCTCTCACCCCAAAATCCCTGTATGTAATACGCAGTGTCCGCAGACTACCGTCATGTCCGCGGATATATCAAAAATCTGAGCGTAGTGAATGTAAATTTAAATAGTGTGCCCCATTTCCACTTTGAGGTTGGCTCTGAAAAGAGCTTTTTTTTGTTGCAGATGCTAGACAGACACCTGTTATTTTGGATTTTCTTTCTTTTTTTTCTTATTTTACTCCTAAAATCTTCACATAACCTTTTCCAAAGCAGCCCTTACATTCTAGAATAGCATGGCATTTCCCATAAACAATAAAGAAATGCCATCTTCTTTAAAATAAACAGCATTACTGGAATCAAAATTCTATTATTACAGAAGAACATACCAGCTCTAAGCATGAAAGCACACATCCCTCGGTTGATTGCAAACCTAGCAATGTTTTGCTGAGGACAAAAAACAGAACTATTGTCCCATATTGCCCTAAGTACTTATCCAGAAAAAATAAGTTTGGCATTTGGAAGGATGTTCATTACTGCTTGAACCAAGTGTTCCAAATCTGCCAACCAAGTAGGGGCACTGACATAGCCAAAATGAAAAGCACCACAGTGCAAAACTACCACATGGGGACTGTTCATCCTGCCCATATCTTGACAAATTGTACAATTCCCTGTACATTACAATCAGGCACAGTGCCCCACACCACCTCCACTCCTTTACCATCAAAATTGTTTGCCACATGCCTGCATTGAGCATACTGCTGTAAACCATGCACAAACATATCTCCAAGCACCAACATCCTGAATTTCGCCACCTCTGCCATCTTCACTACACACAGCCTCTTTCAACACAAATCCACAATCTCAACACCTGATTGGCTAATCCCTACAGTTCCCTTTCCATGCTGGATTTGTCCGCAGAGCGCGTAACTCTTTGGCAGCCTTTCTATCCTTTCCACTTCACTCGCTGTGCCATTCCCTCATTTGATACAGCTAAGCAGTCACACAGCCATCCACCAATCACATCCAAGACCTCTACATCTAACTCCATAATTAGAGTTCAGCACTTCAAATGTACTGTTGATAACTCTGAGTACAAGTCTCATATCATTGGAAAGCACCTACTACAAAAACTAGTGTATAAGTCTCCAAGATTTCACCTAAAAGATAGGAGAAATAACAGTATAATTGTAGAAAAACTATTAGTAGTGTATTATGAAATTACATACAGCCAGGATAAGTTCATGCATCTTTATACACTCACACAGGTAGACACTATCATTGAAAAGCTCACAGCTGAAATAACACCACTCCCTGTACATCACATCCTTCTGCTTTATTACCCACACCTTCACAAACGCATACATTCTATGCTTTTCTATACAGTTTCTGCCATTTACCTTACAAAAATTGCAAAACAAGTACATCATTATTTCTTCTATCTCCTAACATGCAATAACACAGCCCTAAGAAACCAAGTGAGTTTCATATACTTAGTATTCTACTCATTTGCAAAGCATGTTGAACTAACATATTGTAAGTAAAATATAAAGGCTGCACATTGTCAAAGGAAACTGCATGCACACACTATGTTCAGTTATCAAACAAGAATACTAGTACAAAAACATAAACATCAACATCTAAATTAACATCAGTGCTATAAACACACAAAATGACTAACTTCTTTCTTTTACAATTGCAGTGTAGACCACTCTCCTGAAAAGCAGCAGCATCTGAAGTACAAAAACAACTCAGAAGAAACCTGGTCATTCCAAACAAAAGAAGTAATTACAATACTACTATAATATTCTTACTGTTACTGAAACACACTGTGGGGTTGATTCATGGAATTTGTGCGCCAAAAAAAAAGAAATGTGTGCACTATTCTGCCCACAAATCCCCATTTGTTAAACAGGGATTTGCAGGCACAATGGTGCATACATCCCCGTTTTCCGGCACACAAATGACATAACTCAGCCCCTAGAATGTTAGCATTGCAGAACAAAGAACTGTTTTAATTCTATACCATTATATTTACTATTAGTGCTTCTCCTCACCACTAGCTTACTTTCTACTGTCATCTGAACCCCAGGATATTAACACACAAATACAAGAATAGCCTTCCCAACTAGTTGTAGCTGTCCAATGCACAATGACACACCACCACATACATCCTTAACATCATACCTAGACACTCATGCACACAACACACATGCATTGCAGAACAGCCCAACCCATACCTTCTTTTTTTTTCAACAGACCCCAAAGAATGCCTACCAAAAAGCAAGTCCGTAGAAAGCAACAAAGAAGTACAGCAAATGAAAATAAAAGTGTCCAAAAGAAGCATCCATCTCTAGCAAAATCTGTACAAAAAGTAAAAAAAAAATCTAATAGAGTCATTAAGTAAAACAAAACAAGATTCCAGTACAAAAACTGTCCCTCCTCTTTCAAAATGTAAAACGAAACAGAAAGTGATTAACAAGAATTCAGCTACCACTACTGCTAACACTGCTCACATAAATCTTGATGTAGTGGCAGGTAACCATACCAAAAAAGAAGTATTTTAGTAAAAATGTTCCGGCACAGAGTCCTTCAGAATCTTATAAAACCAGGAGAGAAATCATGCGTAACCCTTAAAACCTACTCTAGAAAATTAATCTTAGAACCTCTCAGAGACAGGGCACTGCTTCTCAAAAGGAAGTTATTTATTTTAGTGTTAAACAGAATGAAACCACTAACAAAACTAACTACTGAATTACAAAAAAGACTTCTCAATAAACGAAATGTCAACAAAAATAACTTCTTAAATATCTGTGGAGGTGAATGGAGTCACACCATGAGCACAGAACCAAATTTCAATGAAGAAGCATACAAACAAAAGCAAGCAAAGACAATTGCCATACATAGCAGTGGACGAGGGTATGAAAAACATAATAATACCATAATGCAACAAGAAATACTGTTTACAAAATATCTCCAGAAAACTCAGTATCACCTCTCCATTCGACTGAACCAGAACTTCCAGTATACAAATGGCCGTGCGTAACATTGCCAAAAAATCTTTCAAATCTTCACGCCAGTTCCTCAATCAGTATGTGAAAGGCAAAGACAAGATCAAAATGAAACTACTACAAATATAGATACCTGTCCAGTGCGAAAATACACAGAGCTACAAGGACATTCATTAGCCTGCATTTCAGGACCTATTTGCAAAAGCACCTTCCATCATATCAAAATGATATCAACACATCATTCAACTATAAGAAATCTAGTCTATAAACTGTACTATGCTAAAGGTCCTGCTTTAGCACTAGCCAATTTAAATAACAATCTTTTACATGGTACAGCCAAAGACCTACTCGAAGAAATAGAGCATATCCAGAGAAAATATTTTGGGAGTGAAAGCCACTTACAAAAAATGCAATAACTTTACAACAGACTAGCAACGATTGTACAGATGGCAACCTTCTACCACACACATACAAAAAGAAAAGTACACCCGCTGAAGTACCAAACCATGTGTGTGTGTGTTGCCGCAGAGCTTTTTATAAAAGTAACACAAAAACTGTAGATGTAACATACAAGATAGAAGACAATGAAGATTCCAAATGGTTAGAATTAGCTCTCTGCCTTATAGCAGAAAACAAATATGAAATAACTGACCCCTTAATACTTGCACTTAATGCACTACAAAACTTGACAACAACCAAACTCCTTCACGTGCTATCACAAATAACTTGGAATTATTCCCACTACCAAAACCCCTGCAACAACTCAATTTATATGAGAGCATTATAATTCAAACAGTGCACCCATTTCAAGCAATACTACGCCTTCAACCAAAACAGCAAAATGACCTCCCTCTGAATTAGTGAAAGGCATTTGTGGCAAAGTAGTTTATTTACCATTAGATCTGAAAGAAAATGTGCACACTCTGGGAGTGCAACATCCAATAGAGCAATCTTTAATTGTCTTAGTAAATGGTGTACCTACAAAAGAAGAAAAATCGCAAAAACTTGTAGACTGACATAAAGTTATACAAGCCTTGAATACTACAAAGAAATGAATATTTAAGAAAACTTGAGGGAAACCACTGAAATAATTCAAGAGTCACCAGAAACTGGTCAATTTGAACTTCTAGATCCTGCTACAGTATCCAATATTTTAGAGCACTATACAATGCATCCATTACACTCTAAAAGACCATAGATGATGCACTAGAAACGTACCAAATGCGACAAACCAAAGGATCACCAATCAGCATACAGGAAAAAAGTTCTATGAAACAATGTTGAAAAAAGAAATGCAACCAATAATTGAAATTTGCTGCACAGACAACCTGGACGTACATGGTATGACATTACTCATGTGTTGTGGAGCAAGGACTATTTAATGGAGCACTTGGTACAGTTGTTGGCTTTCAAACATGCCCACGTGACAACAACATTCAGTTTGTCAATATTCTCCTTGACAAACTATCAGAAGTAAAAAGGATAGGACACTCAACAGCTCGATTCCTTCTTTTCAAAGACATGTATGTACGCAGAGAACAATTTTCTCTAACTCCAGCATACGCAGTCCCCATTCACAGATCACAAGTTCTTACCCTAGATAAAGCAGTGATAGCTATTGGGAACACAGTCTTTAAAGAAGGCATGAGCTACGTAGAACTATCACCCTTACGTACACTTGACGGTCTATTTCTAATCAACTTTGATGCAAGTAAAGTAAAGTCTGATATTCCTTGCATTTTAGAATACAATAGACTACGTTCACTATACACCCCCATCTAAAAACCTATCTTGTTCCACAAAAAGCAAAATGTTGCAAAAGAAAACTACTTCAAACAGAAATACACAGGATCTCACTGCAAATCCTCCAAAGAGAGTAAAAGAAGCTAATACTTCATCAATTACTACAACCAAAGAAGAATCTACGACTCAAAGCAACTCAGGTACTTCTTCAAAGAAGCAACACACACTCCGAAGAAATGACTTGGACACATAACTATCTGGTCCATACAAATTTTCAAATATAACTGGTGTAAATTGTTACACAAATGTAGCAATACATATTCTATTTCAATTGCCACCAATTGTTGACATTTACTTACACTATACAGACCAATTGTGTTTGCAAATGTTAGTCCTTCATAGAAATGCAAGCAACAATCCTGACAACACATATAGTGTTCATGGAATAAGACAAGAATTGGACTACTGTGCTGGAATGGTGAAATTCACTATAAACTCTCAAGAAGATCCACAAGAATTTCTAATGTATTTACTACAAGTACTGGAAAACAAAACATACCTATAAATGAAATCTTCCAGATTTCATACATACATTCATACATGTGGAAACAATATGGCACAGGAACAAATCCCTAATGAACGCTTCTTGTATGTATCCATACCTAACTGTGAATCCGTTCCATTTCAGCAACTTGTACAAAATGCAAACCATGGCAGATTATGTACTACCTGCAATTCAGATAATCGTTCAACCTTACAAATACAAACACATAGTAAATACTTAATATTAATGCTTCTACGTTACAATGCAGATGGTACCAAAAACAACTGCAAGCTGACTGGATTCACACATGGTCAAGTATCACTTGGTAAGAAAACCTTCACAACAATAGCTATAATCCACCACATGGGAGCCACAACCAATGCAGGTCACTACACTGCCCATATAAAAAAGAATTGTGGATGGTTCAACTGTAATGATAGTACCATTACTCTAAAGCAGAGATTACTAGCAAATCTTATAAAGGCTTATTTAATCTTCTTAAAACCAACATTTAATAACTAATCTGTACATAAACATTAACAAAACTTCAATTAGAAATCTATAAACTGTTAGAATATGGCAACGGGTATCTAACTGCCCCAACATTCTGCAACAACCAAACAAATAAATCAATACCACTAAATTATAAGAAAAAATAAACAGTCAAAATACGCCAACAGGTATCTAACTACCCCAAGATTTTGCAACAACCAAACAAATAAATCAGTACCACTAATAACTAATCTGTGCATAAACATTAATAAAACTTCAATTAGAAAACTATAAACAGTTACAATATGCTAACAGGTATCTAACTGCCCCAAAATTCTGCAACAACCAAACAGATAAATCAATACCACTAATAACTAATCTGTGCATAAACATTAATAAAACTTCAATTAGAAAACTATGAACAGTTACAATATGCCAACAGGTATCTAACTGCCCCAAGAATCTGCAACAACCCAACAGATAGATTATCAACTTGAGAATATAAATGAAAACCTATAACCAGTTACAATTCGACAACAGGTATCTAACAATCTGCAACAAGCCAACAGATAGAACATTAGCCAGAAACAACAAGTAAACACTGAAAACAAAGAAATAAATGTACTGTACCATATCAAAAAAAGGTTGTTTTTTTTTAAATCCAACATGGAATTTTTTATCCACAAACCCAATGAGTTAAGCAACAGACACAGAAACTGAGCAAATTGCACAGTACACTGGTTTGTAAACTACTAAATATGAGGGTCGAAATAAAGCAGAAATTTCTATTACGCAATGTAATAAATCTTTACAAGCTACCTACACTAACATGATCTTTTCTTTTATCACAGAAATTGAAAAAGAATATCTGCTCCAGTTACCCAAGTCATGAAAAAAATATATCCAATCACAAAAAATCAAACAGTAAGTATATTATAATAAATACAACTCATAAATACTGCTCCATAACACAACCATTGAAGCAAACATCTAACCATACACCATAATACAAAATGTTTACTTCCATGGATATGTTATACTGCAGTGCTTGTTACCAAACTCTTCAATCTTAATGGCATGACATAGCCAAAACGTGTCAAACAAACTATTCAAATCAAACAGTACACAAACTGTAGATTTGCAAATATTTGATAGATATTTGATTCTATGGGTGTGATATGCTGTGGTGGTTGTGAACAGGGCCTAGATTCTTGGGTGCATGAAACAACCACCACAGCACATCACACCCATAGATCCCACCCTTAGAATCAAACATTTTAACTGGCATATGGGCTACTGCATTGCATTTTTTATGGACAAACACATCAGGGATGCCTGCCACCTAAACAAACACAGCATTTCACCCATCTCTTACTCCCCCATCCTCCCCAAGCACTCTTACACACCAATACACTTGCCAAATTTGTATTTCTTCACCATTCGTTGCCGCGCTGTCCGCGGATGTCCGTGGATCCAAGATGGCGGGCGCATCAAAACAATGCGACACACCTCACGCTTCATTCCAGCCAATCAGCAAACACGTCGCATGTCCACAGACATGACGCAAGCCGATTAGCCAATAGGTGTCCTGTCCGCGGAGCGAACAGGGAAGTGTGTCCGTGGAGCGAACATAGATATCACACATTTTTTGTGAGCTACTTTTTGGTCATTTTAAAAAAGAACTACTGGATGGATTTTCATCAAATTTCCAAAAGCAGGCTTTCGGGAACAAGCACTGCTCCTGCCGCAAATTTTGTGAAAATCCGTTCAGCGGTTTGGGCTATAAGCGTGAGCAAAGTTTTTTACATATTCAGTCTATGGGAAGAAAATACATTTTGGGACCCTCCCTATAACATTGCCCCCCCTGGACCAATACTCACAAACTTTGCAAAAAAAAATGCAGAATGGGCAATATACTTATTTTGCAAAGGGATTGGTGAGGATTCGTCGAGAGAGAGCAAAGTTATAAGCCGCCCAAAATGTGCTCTTACTATGGGATTAGCAACTTAACCATAACTACACAGCCACCGTATATATATATATATATATAGCGAGAGAGAGAGAGAGAGAGAGAGAGATAATAAGCATCTCAATAAGCATATTCTCTTTTTTATGCATTGCAGCATTTAGCACCTGCTCACATCAAGCAGCAAATACTTACAATGTTGTGTGTTTAAAAATGTTTCATTTTAGGATAAATTTGATGAAAGTTAAAAAGGCATATGTGCATTTATAGCCACACTGTGTGTAAAGTTTTTCTAAAAGATAGAAAAAGCAGATACGTGCATATCCATAACATTTTTAAGTGGTACTTGGTAGGTGCAAGTATAATATGTTGGCAGCACATTTATACTTGCTAACATAACCCATTCAAATCTGTAGGTGCTTATCCAGTCCTAGATTTTTCTCTGCAATCTGGAACGTGTAGTCCAAATTTTATAATGGGAAAAGTGGAACTACAAGTCCCAGAATGCAAACAAGTAACTAGGACTACATAAACACCTAGTTTGAAATTGATTACGTTGACAAGTTTGCTTGTACTGCCAATATATTAAACTTACACACACCAAGTGCTACGAATCCTTTCCACCTGCTTTTGTTTTCTTTTACAAAAACGTTACACATAGAGCTCTTAAAAATGCACAGATGCATTTCTTAACTTTCATGAAAATACTCAT
Organism: Ambystoma mexicanum; assembly: GCF_040938575.1. Classification (NCBI taxonomy): domain Eukaryota; kingdom Metazoa; phylum Chordata; class Amphibia; order Caudata; family Ambystomatidae; genus Ambystoma; species Ambystoma mexicanum. Next base: position 335,351,181 of record NC_090935.1, read on the forward strand.
AAAAAGAAAACATTTTTAACAGCAATTTCCATTTTTCATTGAAGATAAATGTCACACTTTCCAACTTCACTCATTACATCCCTTACACTGCCACCATTACCCATCTTCTCATACATATCTGTATACTGCCAAAGTACCTATATGCAACATTTCACCTTAAATATAATGTACTTTTACTTTCCCAACCTCTACTATAAGACACCAAACACAGCTGCAGCAACGATCTGCCATTGAATTACAACTAGGCAACAGTTTCCCTATTCTTTAAAAATACTGCAACACAATAGAATTACATTGCACCACAAACAGAGCACTTTTATTAAAATCAGCAGCATACATAACCTAGGTATACACCTTTTCCTGACACCCATGTGTGCCCTGTTCCTTCTAAGGTATAAAACACAACTACTTGCACTCCAATTCTTCTAACACATAGTTAACACACTTTAGAACACCACCATTGACACAACCTCATTAACTCTTTTTCCCAACAATTCCTCTTCCCTTCATAAATAGTTACCTTGATTACTAAAACTACTTCACCATTACCACATATACCCACTAACTTTCTTTTAAAATTACAGGGAAGAACAAGATTGCCGAAAACAGCTTCCCAAAAAAGAATACCCTTTGCATCCTACAAAGTTAGTACAATAATGTACCATGTATATCTCTCTAATTGTAACAATATATTTCCACTATACATAAGCCTAGAGTAGTCTTTTCTAATCAACATTTATTTCACTCTTACTCAGTACATTTCTCTATTCACACTCTTTCTATTCCCATCCAAACACCACAATTACAACACCCACTGTTTTGCTCAAAATATCATAATGCCCCTACTTATTCAATCACACCACCACTCCCTAACCCAAGCTCAGCACACCTTTACATAATCTTACAACCTTCCCAACCACACCAATCATGCCACTTCACAATAAAACAGCATTCTATGTATCTCTACAATCACGTCCACACACTCACGTACAATACATTCATATACATTTCACAACTTTCAACCCCAAACTTTCTTTTTTCTCCAACAGACACAACAAAATGCCTACTAAAGAGCAACTCCATAGTAAAGAAAGAAAAAATGGAGCAGGTAAGAGTAAACGCCATCCACCTCGATTACAATTTATTGAAAACATTAAAACAAAAGAGCTAGTAACCTTACTCAGCAAAACGAAACCAGCCAACTCTTAAAAAGGTAAGGCCCCTCTTGCAAAAACTATACGTAAAAAGAAAACTAAAGCAGACCTACTAATGAAGCTAGCATTGTATATACCAATGTTAACGTATCCACTGTAAAGCAATTCAAAACATTCTACAAAATATTTTCCACTGTAGGGTTCTTCACAATCTTATAAAAATAGCTGAAAGTCATGATCTAAACGCAAAAACTAACGGTGGAGACTAATCCTTGAAGCTCTAATTGGCAGCGCATTTCTACTAAAGAGAAAATTCTTTATATTGATTTTACACAGAATGAAACCACTAACTAAATTAAATACTACATTACAAAAGTACTTCTAAACATGCACAATGTCAATATAGATACATTTTCCAACTTCTGTGAAGGTGGATGGATTCAAACAAGCAGCACAGAACAATATTTCAATGAAGAGGCTTATAGACAAGAACAAAAAAAAAAAAACAATTGCCATAGAGAGTAACGATAGGCAACACCATTATTTCAAAAGAAACCCTTATAGAAAAAAAATACGCAACAAACTTTCAACCAAATGTTTCTTTCACCCAAACAAACCATCCAGTGTACAAATGGTCATGCAGCTCAACGTGTAACGTACGCCAAGAATCATTTAAATCTTTATGACAATTCCTCAATCACTATGTGAAACTAAAAGACAAAAGTAAAATGAAAGCTATACAAACCATGGACCTTGTCCATTGGGTAGCCACATTGGACTTTCAGGACATTCATTATCCTACATTTTAGGAACTCCTTGCAAAAGCATCATCCACATCACAATGTTAGCAACACACCATTCTGCTGTACGGAAACTTGTGAATGTGGGATGTTTGAACCCACTCATCCGAGCCCTGCTACATCATTGTGCATAACTGGCATCATAATGGCCGCTGGAAAGCATGCTGCTGGCCAAAAAACACCAGAAAGGGCGCAGGGAAAACATGAAAAATAGGCTGCCATCCATTTTTGCCTATGTCAATGAGCACAGGAGATCACTGCCTAAAACCACCATACAGATCCAACCTTCTTGTTGGGTGTTCCACATTACTTTACTGCAAGAATCCGCACCAGCACAATATCAGCGAGAATCCTATGCTACCAAGCTAAATCCCCTTTTTAAAGATATTAATTCAAGACAGCTGTCAAAAATGGGTGCAGTACCGGGGCTCGCCACTGACCGGCGCTGGCGCTCTCTAAATTCTGACAAGACAACCGAAGTTGCAGAAGCTAAAACTTTGCCAAAGAAGAGAATTCCATCATAATGCCAGATAGAGTGCCACACATTGATTTAAAGTAGAAAACGACTTGATTAAAGAGATGTTGCTTGTTACAGTTTATAATGTTATATTTTTTTTCACAAGGAACTAAGTTGCCATTGACTAGAAGGCAATCTGAGTTAATTAAAACTACAAAAAGCTGGCTGTCTCTGGGGAGCCTTCACACCTACTCTTCTTAGGCCTCTACACCAGAACGCAGGAAATCGCATGGTTCTGTTAATCAGATGGAGAGTGGCACCCTGGTATGCTAGCAGGAACACAAGACAATGGATTCTTTCAGCTGAATAGGATATGCTGATTTGGGTGTAACTGTCAATACTGCTCTGGGAAAAACAAGACATGTGACCTCTGAGGCAAGCCAAGCTTCTAGGGACGGACCAGACTGAGATGTGAATTCCATTGAAAGCAAATGTATGTTTTATAAAATTGCTTGCAACAAATCTTACCAAGCTGACAAAAATGTACAATTTGGGGATTCTTAATATGAAAAAGGCACTCACAGTTTAAGACTAAGTTCGACACTGTGGGATGTTCTGAGGCCAAGCCCCGTAATTATTATTGTGGATGCAGTGTTTATGCTAGAAACCTAAGAACTTCCAGTAATATTCTCAGAGAGGGTGTGTACCTCTGTGTAAGATTTGGTGTGAAACCAATATTGCAAAACCCACTAAAATCGTGAAAAAGTTGTCATTTCTGAACCCAAGCTCTTAGAAAGATCAGGGTTGAACAGAGACCTGTCTTAATTAATTTGCGATGCATATATGTAATTTCAACAACTTGTGTATCTGGGGAACATGTTTGGTTATGAAAAATGTTTTATTCCTCAAATAATCTTTTAATTTGCAAAACAAACTTACTTCTTGGCTCAGTGAGGTTAGGGGGATTCAAAGAGAGGGGCGTTGTATAAGGGTTTATCATCCAGATTCAAAGAATTTGATATAAAAATATATTAATAAGGGCTTCCATTGGGCATCCCAGACTAGGCATTGACTTACAGAGTGGGGGTTCGTAACGGGACGTCTGGATTAGACCTACTACTTGTGCAGCTTATTACAGTGTGCTAACTGAAAGGATACATAAATCCTTTTGGATCACCACGCTGTGTTACGTTGTAAAAGCACCCCTCAAAACGGAACACTCTTAGAAAACGGTCTGTTTTGCAAAATAAAAAACAACAAAATTCTGTAAGTCAGAAAATCCATTTCCAGAATGACTACATTGGTAGATATCAAAATAGCCAGAGAGCACCTCTTACATAAGCTATCTGTGAGAGGCGAATGGACGGAGCAGGACAAGAATGTGTGGTTGCAGGCAATCACACAACAGGTCACTGCAACTGAGTTAGATATCTGGAGAGATCAGGGTCCCTTACATGTGGCCCTGAGTGAGCTATACATGGCCCCTAAGGCCAAGGATGAGCACAACAAGATTGTCAGGATAGCGGCATATTTATATTTATATATGGGAGCCATACAGGACAAATGTGCTGATGGCCAAGATCTGGCAAGTAGGCAGCTGATGGCATTAGAGAAGGCCCAATATGACCTGGACTCTTCTGAGCAGAGGCTGCACAGATGCCAGGAGTCAGAAAATGATAGTAGACAGTATATCATTAAAATAAAAGAGGACATGGGTATCCTGCAACAGGAAAGGGCAGACCAGGATACCAGAATTCTGGCCTTGCAGAAGGAGCATCAAGAAGGTTTGGACTCCCTACTGCAGAGCCAGAAAAAGCTGGAGCAACAGATAGATTTCAACAGGGCATGCATCCTGCAAATCCAATTGGAAAGAGAAAAAGAGGAGAGCAATAAATTGATTTTGAAAGACCTGGATACCCAGGCAGAGTTTGATGAAGTGCTCAAGAAAGCTGGTGCCCTTCAAAGGCAGAGGGACGACCTGGCGGCATAGATGCAGGCTCTTACTCAGGAAAGGGATGCCTTAGGCCAGGAAGTCTGCCACTTAAAAAGGAAAATGGAAGACAATCACCTGGCCCTCCAGGGACTGGGTGACCTCCAAAAAGAGCATCAGAACTTGTTAGAGCACACCAGGAGGGTGGAAGATGCTCTGGCAAGAAAGGAGCAGGCCAGTAGGTATGGGATTCAGGAGGTAACCATCCTGTAGCAAAGACTGGCCCAGTACTCCAAGACTAACCAGGAAGCACAGACAGAGAATGAGGCTCTCTGCCAGCACAATGATAGGCTCCAGCACCAGGTAGCCATGAAGGAGAGACTGATAGAGTCTAGTAAGGCCTTGATTGAGGAACTGAAAGCACAGGCTCTTGCAGGGCAACAGGGAGCAGGGGCTGATAGAGATGAGGTTCGCTGGGAAAGGGAAACACCTGAGCATAACCTCAGGAACCCTAGTACCAGAGGCCTCAATCTCTACCAGTCCCTGGACTCTGCCACCCCATGTCCCCTGGCGCACATGAGCCCAGGGCCACAGGGATACAGATTACTATCCAGTTAGGAGTATGGGACTCATGAACCAGTGCCTCCCAGGAATGGATGGGTGGGCATCTGGGTATGGGCACCCAAGTACAGTGCAATTTAATGGGGAACCCCGAGAGAGTAGGCCCTCTAAGGGCATTCTGAAAACCTCTGCCCAGTTAGGTCAGTGGGGGGGTACCCATCTAATGCTGGCAGCAAGAAGGAATCTGAAGACTCCTCTGAACGTCACAGGGGACCAGGTCACCACATTCTGCCAGCCATTTCCAGGCCCGCAGAATCCGGGAAAACCTGGAAGATCAGACGGGCACCTCTGAGAGCAGTGCTTCCGAGTCAGAGGATGAATGGAACAGGGTTACCCGAACCAAGAAGGCCAATAAGGCAAAAAGGGCCTTGCTTAAGGACCCCTTAAAACAAATTAAGTCAATAAGGAGTGTCATCACCACTTATCAGAAGAACGCCAAGGATTCTGTTTGGCAACACCTGGAGCTCTTTGAGCAAATGATGGAGACTTCCATTTGAAAGACAACAGTAGCTGCATTCAGTATGCAAAATGGACATTCTCCCCAGAATTCTCCAGTTTCTTTGCGGGGCTGGAGGACCAGAATCATTCAAGATGGTCCACATATAAGGCAGCCATCTTGAAACACTTTTCTTTTCACCCAAATCCCCAAGAGGCTCGCAAGGCAGCCTACAATTTGCAAAGTGGGGAGGATCAGGCCCCACAGGAATTTGTGCAGGAATTGAAGCGTGCTTTTGCGCAGACTACCAAAAGGGTGCGCACGGATAGCAAAGAATGTGTTAATACGTGTTTCCATGCCTTACCCAAATACATCATGACCCAGCTAGTGAGAGATTTTCATGAGAAATGGTCACTAGACTGGGTCTTTGAACAGGCCACCCGAATCTATGAGGTGCAAAAGCCCATAGAAAATAAAAGTAATGCTCAGAAAAACCCCAAACCGACCAGCACCCCTGCTGCTGCTAAGGTGGCAGAGGTAAAGGTTGCCTCCATTTTGGATTTGGAGATGGGGGGCCTAAAAACTTGCCTGCACAGAATAATTCCAAGCCCAAAAGGCCCTCGGGCCAGTCACAGACAGGGAGCCAAGGTAGGTAGTCCCACAAATGGGGTCCCTCACTCCCCTAACTATGTAGGTCCCCGCTACAAGGGAAACCGACCCATCCTGGGTTATTTGTGGACTCCTCCAGCCAAAGGGGGGAGACCCAGCCAAGCACTTAACCCAGGGAACTTCCCTCCTAACTTCCCCCAGGAGGGCAGAAATTCACCAAACCCTGGGCAGAACTTTTTCCCCAGGTATCCACCCAATTTCCAACCCCAAAATCATCCATACTTCTTTCCCCACTTCCCTGAGCCCAGACCACCTAATCCGGGAGAGGGGAGGCCAAGGGTGGAGGGGTATCCAAATCTTGCCAACCCGGGGTATTACCAGAAAGGGATAGCTACCCTTCCCGCAATCTGCCCAGGGGAGAAAACAGAACCCCGTATCAGCCTGAGCAGGTTTCACAGTATGAGCGGCAGGTCCAAAATATGGCACAGGAGTTGGGTCGCGTGCTGAGGGCTCAGCAGAACCCTCAGATGGGCATGCCAGCGCAGAATGCCCCAAACTCTGGGCCTGGTGCTCCAGAACAATGATGGGGGCAGCACCCTGATAACTCACCGGTTCCCAGGGAGGAGGCACAAGGGGAAGGGGGGTGTAAAGCCTGGGAAGAAGCTTCCTTCCCCACTTGTAAACAGCCCCTGGAAACCCAGGAACCGGAAAAAAAATCTCCTACCCCTGAAAGTCTGCCACCCAGGAGCAGAGAGGAGGTAGGAGAAACAAAGGACCCAAACAGACCTACTTTGAGGAGGTGGTACAGATCTTCCAATTTGAGGGAGAGGGATCCTCAGAGTATCCTGGGAAAAGGATCTTCTCCTTCAGAGATGGGGAACTCCTCCCAAAGAAAAATGGGTCCCAAGGGATTCACATACAGACTGGGTAGATGTGGGGACGAAGCTAGCGCCGCCCATCATCTCATCCCAGAACCAACAGCATCAAAATCCCATGGTTCAAACCCATTCTGGTGACTGCCTCCAAAAAGGGGGGGGGGTGGCCCAGAACCAGAACCAGGGGAACCCAAAACTTCTCCCATTTCTAGTTGCCAACTTTTTCTTTCAGATTCCGAAGACTCTCCACAGAATTCTGCCCAAATCTCTTCTCTTTTCATGTCCAAAACCAGAAAATTGACCCACCAGTTGTCCAAAAATGTGCATTATCTGTGCCCCCTTGAGGAGAAGGAGGGAAGATACTATGCCCCGGTACAAGTACAGGGGCAGGGTACAATTTTGGCACTGGTGGACACTGGATCCCAAGCTACCCTTCTGTCCAAAAAGGCCTTTGATGAACTGAATTCAGGGTGGGGGGAGAATTACCAAATTCCTCTCACCTCACTTCCTGGACAACTTCAGAACTTTGACGGGAAGGAAGTTCCCGTTGAGGGGACTGCGGATTTGGACATTAAAATTGGGTGACACAAGGAGAAACACCCAGTCATAGTAGTGACTCCAGAGGGCACCCCTTGTTTACTAGGGAAAGACCTCCTGAGAAGGTTGTCACCCCTAATAGATTGCGTAAACAAGGTCCTCTGGAACCAGACTAGCCGACCAATAAAATTAAAAAAGAGTGGTAACCATGTTAGTTGAAAAGTCACATGCCACATGGTTGAACAAAATTCTGACCAAGTAGAATTTCACTTCCAGAACAACCAAACTCCAGACGTGACAGTAATAGCAGTAGGACAACAGACTGGTGATGGGGGGTCCTCTCTATTTCTGCAAATCAACCTTCCTTCCAGTTTAAGGTGGTATTCCACACTGGAAGGAAACACTCTGAAATTCTTTACCAATCCACAATGCGACATTCCCAATCCAATAGTCCAGAAAGAAGTGAAATTAGCTCAGAACCTGGCTGATATTCAGCAAATTGGAGAGCAGTTGTTTATCCCTGTTCAGTTAAACGAAGGGAAGGACTCTGTTCTCGCCCGAGTGTGTGTGAACAACGGCAAGAGCTTCATCAGCGAAGCCATGTTCCGCTAACTCCCAAATGATCCAGCCATTCCCACATTCAAACTGATAGACAAATTGGAGATGGATCTGTAAACACCCAATAACAAACATCTCCTGCCAAGCAGGTGTATGCTCAAAATTTCCATTGGCAACACGAGCATAGTCCATAATTGTTGGGTCGTGCGCGATGTCACTGCCGCCTTTTACTTAGGCAGTGACATTCTCAATCGCTTTGCCATTAGTTTGGACCTAATAAACTTCAAAGCTTGGTCCCGATTAGCGGATAATCCCATGGGCTTTGGTGATCCAGAGAAAGCATTTAGGTCAGCTCAATTGCAGTTGAAATTCATAATAAATAGGAAGTCACCATCCCAGAAAGGACCCGACAATTCTCCCTGGAAGTGAAAGTTAAAAGAGGACAAAAATTGAGAAACCCTGATGCTTATATTCATCTAAATGCTTCTCTCCAACAGCAAGGGTTGGGGGTAAACCCAACACCATTATTCAATATAGAACATGACACCATTCCAATAGAGGTGGATAACAGCGACTTAAAGAGTATCACTCTAGCCGCAGGCACCATTATTGGAATGGAGGCTGATAACCAACATTTTTCCATTGATTTAGGAAATGAACTGTTAGGACCAATCCCCAAGGACTGTTTTGACAGTGATAGTGATGACCATACAACACCAGACAGGATCTTTACCCAGCATGGGGGGAACTTCTTGGTGTACACTTACTGCCCTTATGGTAATGAAGATGTGACTTGTGACTTCAGAGGGGATGAGGTGATTTTCCAGGTCCATGAGGACTGCCTTTCCCACCTGAAGCCACCAGTCCAAATCAGCACTCTGACCAGGGACTTCTCCACCCAGCTGGAGGAGGCTGCTGAGATAGCGAAACCAGAAGTCTTTCCAGGCTTCAGGCAGAGGGTTGAAGAGAGAGTCAACCTAGATGATGCCTGTGTGACTCTGGACAGAACCAAAAGTTGAAACAAGTTTTCTTGGATTTTCAAGATCTCTTTGGGGTGGACTCATATGACTGTGGTCGCACCGGCATCGACACAACAACAATCCCCACGGACCCTAGCATGACTCCAGTGTTTGTGAAGCAATATCGCTTGTCTCTCGCATCCATGGAGTCCCTTACTGAAATAATTAAGAACCTTGAGTCCCGGGGGATAATCCGTCCAGTACACAGCACCTTCAATAATCTGGTGCTGAGAATATTGAAGCCAAACGGCCAGTGAAGACTCTGCGCCGACTTTAGTGAGCTCAATGGGTCCATACTTCCCGATGGCCTCTTCCCTACATTGACCAAGGGCTGGCCCAGATCCAGGGGTCACAGGTATTCACTGCAATAGACCTGACCAATGGATACTGGACCGTGCCTGTCAGTAGAGGACCAATACAAGCTGGCTTTTACCTTTGGGGGGCAGCAGTGCACATGGACCTGGACTCCCTTCGGATACCTCAACTCCGGCAATGAATTCAACATTTTCCTACACAAGGCTGTGCCTGACCTGGGTGCGAGGGGTAACCTGGCTTATGTAGATGATGTCTCATCAAAAGTTCAACTGCGGAGGAACACATAGCGGAGATCCGTTATGTTCTGACACAGTTGAGGGCCGCCGGAGCCAACATTTCCTTTCAGAAAGCACAGTGGTGTAGAACCCGTGTTAATTTCTTGGGGCATGAGATTACTCCTCAGGGTCTCTGTCCCCAGGAAAAGAAAGTGGAAGCACTTCAGAAACTGAAAGACCCCACAACTCTGCAGGATCTAAGGAGCCTCCTTGGACAGACTAATTACAACAGAAAGATAATTGAGGGCTACGCAGAGATCACTAGACCCCTGATTCACCTCTTGAAGAGGGGGTCAAGTGGGAATGGGGTCCAGAACAAGCCGAGGCAGTAAGGCAACTCAAAGGAAGCCTCTCACAAACGCCCCGCCTAGCTTGCCTTGTCAGAAACAAGGAGTTGTTCTTGGAGACAGGGTTCTCTAATACATGCTTGACTGCAGTATTATATCAAAAGCATGACAAGGTCAATAAAGTAATCTCCTATGCGAGTAAAGCTTTATCCTCTGTGGAAGGCACTCCTGGCAACGGTGTGGGCATTAAAGAACTACCGCCCGTTTATCCAGGGGGAACACATCATAGTGGAGACTCAACACCAGCCTCTGCAATATCTGCAAAGTGACATAATCCAGGCCGGAAATGTGAGTAATTCCCGAATTACTTCCTGGATCCTGTCAATGCAAGGCTTTCCTGTGGAGGTCAGATATGGCCAAAACAAGAAGAGTCCCCTCGCGCAAGATCTGGCTGACTTTCATGATTGTGCCAGAGAAAACTGTCTCGAGGACGTAAGTCTAAAAATCAAAGACAACATGGAGGCATACCTTAATTCCCCACACAAAGTCTTTGAAGAAGACAAGTGTGAGGGAATGCCCACTGTCTATGTGGATGGATGCTCTTACCATGTTGACAACAATGCGGAGAAAGAACATGTGGCCGGCGTAGGGAATGCATGGGTGAATGAGTGCCCAGAACCCTCCGCTGGGTACAAGAATGGTGCCCAAAGCAGTCAGGTGGCAGAGTTGATGGCTGTGCATCAAGCCATCCTCACTGCTGTCCAACATCAACTCCACAAACTGGTCATAATCATAGATTTGGATTATGTACGGAACGGGTTCATTGAGCACCTGGTTAATTGGAAAACCAGAGTCATGCTATGTGCTAATAACAAGCCCTTGAAACACGGGAAGTTAATCCAAAATATTGAAGCTCTAGTCACCTCGAATGGGATGACCATCTACTGGAAAAAGATCAAGGGTCATTCCAAAGTAGAGGGACCAGACAAAACTGGAAATGACTAAGCTGATCAGCTGGCCAAAACCGGGGCCATCCAAGGATATCTAATAGAAATTGAGTCCCTGTTGGGGGAAATCCAGGTCACTGCTATCAGTAGGTCCCAGACAAATGCTCACAATGATCTTTCAACTGCACAATGGAGAAAGGATAACCCAGATGCTGATTTGATTACGGTTCAGAAGGGGGATCCAATAATTGGTAAGTTTTACCAACACATTGAGGACTGGGAACTTTCCCCTGATGGATACCGATTACATTGGGAAAGAGGACCTCAGAGTGTTGATGAAATGTCCAAAAATGTTCCGAATCCAAGACGGGGTGATAATAAGGAAATCCCAAGCTGGTCATGATCAGTGGGTGGTTCCTACCTCATTCCGAAGCCTGATGTTAAGTCACGCCCATCATGTGGCCACAGCCGGTCTTAGGGGGTTTCAGACAACACTTGAAATCTTAAGAGAGGTTGCATACTGGCCACACATGGGGCAGGACCTCGACCAATACTTGAAGGGGTGTCTTGTGTGTGCACAATTTCAGCCAACATCCCTCACACACCGTGCGCCTCTCCAAAAGAGGGGGATGACACTGCCAAAGTCAGATTTACAAGTCGACTTTATCAGGCATGTGATTCGTTCCTCTAGGGGGAATAAGTACATGTTGACAGTGACATGCTTATTTACTAAATGGGTGGAATGTCTCCCGACCCCAAACTGCAAGGCAGAAACAGCAGCTGCCCTGATGATCAATCACATCTTTTCACGTTTGGACTACCCCAAAGGATTGAGTCAGACAGAGGTAGCCATTTCACCAGCAAAGTAATGACAAAGATGTGAGAGATACTGGGTGTTAAAAGGAAGCTACACATTGCTTACCGGCCAGCCTCTTCTGGTGCAGTAGAACGTTACAGCAAAACCATTGTGAGCATCTTAAAAAAGTTTGTGGCAGATTCTGGGCCAAGTTGGGATATTCGAGTACCTCTCGTCCTAATGGCCATCAGATCTACCGCTTCATCTGCAACTAAAATGTCACCATTTGGGTTGATGACTGGACGCAGGATGGTGCTTCCCCAGCATCTGTTATACAGGACCCAAGAGCAGCCATTGATCAATGCCTCTATAACTCATGAGTATGTTGAAAATTTAAGAAAACACCTTCAACATGCTTTTGCCTATGCTCAGCGAAATCTAGAGAGATCAGCCGATAGCATGAAGACCCACTATGGCCTGAAGACCACCAGGAAAGAATACAATGTAGGAGATCGGGATTATCTGTACAATTTCCAAAGGAACCAGGCCAAACAGCAGAATTTTCTGCCTACCTGGAAGGGACCTTTTGAAATTGTAGACAAGATCTAACCAGTCGCCTACAAGATCCGCATCCCCAAAGGCAGTTTGGCGGAAGGGGAAGAGAAGTGGGTCCATATTAATCAGCTAAAGTGTTGTCATCCCAGGCACATTCTGCAGCAACTAGAGCAGTCCTCTGGAACCCAGAGGGGGCCGCTCCAGATTAAAACATTTCCAACCCTAAAATTTCTCACATATGGTCTCTAAAACACCATAATAAGAATGCAAATGTCTCCTGATTTAAAAAAATGTATATGTTCACCCCACTACATTAATAGTGGTGGGGAAATGTCTACGAATATGTTTCTGCCGCTTTTGCTTTGTCATCCAAGGAGAGATAAACCATGGAGACTGCCCAAGGAGGATGACCCGTGGTCCGGGAGCAGAGATCCGAGGGGCCCAGAGTTCCGCCCAATACTCCCATCAGGACCAGTGAGGAGAACCGATTGATCCACCCTGATGGAGGAAAAGATGCTGAACTTTGCCACCTGCGATATCAGAAGAAGATGATGATGCGGACATCCCAGTCTTGCGAAGTTCCATCGTTGAAAGATCAGAATGGCCATCACAAGAGGGGGGCTTGTGGGATGTTTGAACCCACTCATCCAAGCCCTGCTACATCATTGTGCATTACTGGCAGCGGAAACATCATAATGGCCTCCGGAAAGCATGCTGCTGGCCAAAGATCACCAGAAAGTGCGCAGGGAAAACATGAAAAATAGGCTGCCATCCATTTTTGCCTATGTCAGTGAGCACAGGAGATGCCTAAAACCACCATACAGATCGAACCTTCTTGTTGGGTGTTCCGCATTACTTTACTTCAAGAATCCGCATCAGCACAATATCAGCGAGAATCCTATGCTACCAAGCTAAATCCCCTTTTTAAAGATATTAATTCAAGACAGCTGTCAAAAATGGGTGCAGTACCGGGGCTCGCCACTGACCGGCGCTGGCGCTCTCTAAATTCTGACAAGAGAACCTAAGTTGCAGAAGCTAAAACTTTGCCAAAGAAGAGAATTCCATCAAAATGCCAGATAGAGTGCCACACATTGATTTAATGTGGAAAAAGACTTGATTAAAGAGATGTTGCTTATTTCAGTTTATAATGTTATATTTGTTTTCACAAGGAACTAAGTTGCCATTGACTAGAAAGCAATCTGAGTTAATTAAAACTCCAAAAGGCTGGCTGTCTTTGGGGAGCCTTCACACCTACTCTTCTCAGGCCTCTACACCAGAAGGCAGGAAATCGCATGGTCCTGTTAATCAGGTGGAGAGTGGCACCCTGGTATGCTAGCAGGAACACAAGACAATGGATTATTTCAGCTGAATAGGATATGCTGATTTGGGTGTAACTGTCAACACTGCTCTGGGAAAAACAAGACATGTGAACTCTGAGGCAAGCCAAGCTTCTAAGGGCGGACTAGACTGACATGTGAATTCCATTGGGAGCAAATGTATGTTTTATAAAATTGCTTGTAACAAATCTTACCAAGCTGACAAAAATGTCCAATTTGGGGATTCTTAATATGAAAAATACACTCACGGTTTAAGACTAAGTTGGACGCTGTGGGATGTTCTGAGGCCAAGCCCCGTAATTATTGATATTGTAGGTGCAGTGTTTATGCTAGAAACCTAAGAACTTCCAGTAATATGCTCAGAGACGGTGTGTACCTCTCTGTTAGATTTGGTGCAAAACCAATATTGCGAAACCCACTAAAATCACGAATAAGTTGTCATTTCTGAACCCAAGTTCTTAGAAAGATCAGGGTTGAACAGAGACCTGTCTTAATTAATGTGCGATGTGTATATGTAATTTCAACAACTGTGTATCTGGGGAGCATGTTTGGTTATGAAAAATTGTTTTCTAAGTAAATACAAGGGGGAGTGTTCTTTCCTTCAGCCATAAAGATGATACCTGATGACTCATTCTGGCTCACTACTCCGTTCTCCAGTCAGAGGACAGAAAATCCTCTAACCTATCAGGATCCTCAGGGTTGCACATGGAAAGTCAGCCTTCACACCCCTTTGGAAACACATAAAAAGAACCACTGAAACCCAGATAGGGATTTCTCTTTCCACTCTTCAACCGATTTCTTGCGCAGCACTTTGCCGGAAGACTCCGGATCCAGATAGTATTCAGACAGAGACTCCAGATAGATCCAGAGACCAGACTCTAGAACCCAGCTCTAGAACCTTAAGCAGGGGCCTAATCCACAAGCTGAACTCTTCTTAGCAGGCCCCAGAATCCAGCAACCTAACTAAACTATTTAACAGCCGGGCGAGCTGTTTTGCTTCTGGCTTGAACCCTGTGCCAGAACCAGACCCAGAAAGCAGAGCTGTATCCAGAACCCGTCAGACCCAGACCAGACCGCTGTGCAGTGCCGATAGCAGACCAAAGGCCACGCTGTGAGCAGAACCAGTGCCTCACCGCCTGGAGGCGAGAGTGCAGTCCAAACCTGACAAGATCTGTTACGAGGTCCATTCCAGTCCAAAACTAGGAGTGAGTATCCAGTCTAAGACCTGCACAGAACCAATTTCTTAGTCTAAAATAATCTTATTTAAACCATTTGAACCTGACCAGAACTGCATAGAATTTGTGTGTCCATTCTGTGATTTCAAATCTGTAAAAGCGCCATCTGTCATTTTGAAAATCTACCTCCACAAAAACGTCTGTATCTTTTGAACCGCACGTCCTAGAAGCAAAATATAACTGTCATTTTAAAGCTAAGACCCTAAACTGTCCAACAAACCCAAAACATTCCAACTCCGTAATCACGATATACGCACGTGGAAAAAGTGCTGCGAATTGAAAATTAGCTCCATTTCACCACCTGTAAAAATTGCTGTCTTTTGCTTGCAACTGCTGAATTTCATTTTAAATCTGATAATCATTCAGGAATCATTGCTAGTGTTGACCTGTACCAATTCAAAGTAGCTATCCTGAATCTCCTTTAGTGAATTAAAATTATTTTTAGCATAATTTCTCATCCATTGCAACCACATTTCAAAGCATTTCAAAGCATTTGGCCTGTGTTTTAAAATCATCCCGGTGTTCTCTAAGCTTGCTGGGGGGAACTGGAACTGAACTGCATTTGATGGTATTCTGGAAACCTGTGTGCCCTCCTTTCCATCTCTCCATATTGCATAGGAGGGAGTGAGTAGTCACAGTGGAAAAAGTGATTATATTATCTTCTGATTGAATTCATATCAAGTTTATTTCTTTGTTGCATTCTTTCCCATCTTGCATTCCCTTGAAACCATAAAAAGCATTCTCTGATACCTTATTCTTTCTCACTCCCAAGTGATTAAAGAATTGTGTTATTGTAATATTATCCATTGTTGATCACTATTATATTCATAAGTGTGCTATCAAATATTAATTTATTCATAAAAGTGTGATATATATATTGTTTTATTCCTCAAATAAATCTTTTAATTTGCAAAACAAACTTACTTCTTGGCTCAGTGAGGTCAGGGGGATTCAAAGAGAGGGGCGTTATATAAGGGTTTATCATCCAGATTCAAAGAATTTGACATAAAAATATATTAATAAGGGCTTCCATAGGGCATCCCAGACTAGGCATTGACTAAAGGGCATTGTGGCAAAGTCGTATATTTGCCATTAAATCTTAAAGAAAATGTAGAAACTCTAGGAGTGCAATGACTTATCGATCAGTCTTTGATTGTACTAGTCAATGGTGTAAAAAACAAACAAATGTGGCAACTAGTCAACTTAAACAAAGTTTGACAAGCCCTAAAAAATCTCAAAGAAAACAATGAATACTACAAAGATATAAACATAGAGGAAAACATAAAACCACCCAAATAATTCAAGATTACCGACAACTAGCCAATTTAAACGGGTATATCTTGTTACTGCAGCTAACATTTTAGAAAACTGTACAATTCTCCCACTGCACTCCAAAGACACAATTGAAGATGCATTACAAACATATCAAATGTGTGAAGCCAAAGGATCCCCAATATGAGAAAAAAAGTGCAGAAGTACATTATTTTTCTCTACTCTTTCCTACAGGAAAAGCAGGAAGATATGATGAAAGATCCACACAAATTAGTGCTTCGGAATATCACTGTTTACAAATGTATTCTGAAGACCCCAGATTCAGACAAAATGTAGAATACATTTTCCACCTGCTGTAAGAAAGCAAACTAGCAATTCTATATTATGGAGTTGTAAACACATTAAAAACAGGTTCTATTTTTTTTAAACATGTCTACAACCCAACTGCTTCAAACAATGAAAGATAAAGATGACTTTTTGCAGTCAAGTATCAGAAATGTCTTGCCAAGGGTGAAGCAACGGTTGTAATACCATTACCACTGCATTTGAGGGCTACAGCCCAACTCGTGATGAGACCCACAGCATAAAAGGCAAATCCCCAAAAAACACAAACAACATTAAAAGAGATAAAGCATCCAACTACATTAATAATTATAATTAATTACAATGCAACCATTGCCCTCTTGTGGAAAGCAAACATAGACATGCAATACATTGCATACCATTCCGATGCAGTTGCAAGAAATGTTGCAGCCAATCTCATCAAAACGGAGAAAAAAGAGCTATAAGACCTCTGTGATCACATATCATCTGAGAAAAGACTGTCATAATAACACAATAATTGTGCAGCTTTGCTATAAAAAATACAGCCTTATATGGCAAATCTTAACACATTGTCTGGCAAAACCTTGATCCAGATTCATCCCGTAAAAGAGTACTAAAATCCGACCAAGAGATAGAAACAATAGCCTCAAATGACCCCAACAGCCAGGACATTTTTTTAAAACAATGAAATTGCCACATACTACCCAAACAGAAGTACTGCTTTGGAAAACATGTGCCTGTACGACATAGCTCAAACAATACTCTTACAAAATTGCAACATAGAGAACTTTATTACATGGCCCTACTGCAACTTTTTAAAACTTGGATAAAAGAAGAAGAATTATTAGGTGACTATGAATCATTTGAAGATGTATTCAAAGCACATGAAAGCGGTATAACAAATGTCAATTTTAAACAATGCAAAGAGATGTTGGACAATGAACACCAACAAGAGGAACAAATTCAAACTCAAATAGTGAAAGACACTCTTGAGGGCAGTCAACCTTACCTTACTGGAAGAAAAGAACCACTTGGAGATCCACTCATTTTAAGTGAAGCAGAAATAGCCATGACTGAGGTACAAAATACCATGTATCAGTCTAAAGAATCTGAAGAGGACTTGTCAGTGCTCAAATCACAGCTAAATGATTAACAACTCAGCATTTATCTAGAAGTCACTCAAGAAATGTAACATGGTTTTAAACATGAAACTAAAACTTGTAGCTGTAAAAATTATAAACCTCTGTTCCTGTATGTAAGTGGTGAAGTTGATTCTGGTAAAACGTTCTTACTAAAAATATTCAGCACATTTCAACAATACTTAAACAGCAACCTTGGTGGCAATTTGGAGAGAAGATTGATTTTTACATTAGCATAACAATTTACTCCAGTTTTGTTGCTGAATTGAAATGGACCAGAGAAATCTGTTTGTGAATTGTTTGTGAGGCCTGCTGATTATTCTGGCAAAGAGACATTTGTGTCTTTGTTTTCTAATGGACGTGCAGTTGACTTTGTACTAGACATTTTTGTGGTTGTATTCTTTGATGCAGAAGGAGTTTTTTGTTATTTCCTGAGCAGTTGTATTGGGAGATATGTTATAGATTCTGTTTGTATTAGTTTTCTTTTAAAGGAATAGACCATTGCGTATACGCAGATGTGAAAGTGCTACATAACTCATACCTACTTTAAAGTCTGTGCTGTCAATGTCAATCAATGCTTAATCTAGGGTGAGACCTTGTGATTTGTGAATAGTGCCAGCATATGCAAAAGTTCGAGAACATTTCTCTCTGAGTACGTACATGTCTTTAAAAAGAAGGAAAAATGCTATTGTGCAAGGAATCATTTTAACTTCTGCAAGTTTTTGAAAGTGTATGTTGACAAACTGAATGTTGTTGTCATGTGGATATGTTTGAAAGGCAACTGCTGTACCAATTGCTCTATTGACTAAACCTTGTTCTAAATCAAGGTTACATTTTAGAATTACTGTGCACCTTAGACACAAAGTAAATATTTTCTCCAATCCAGCTGTGTTGGAGATCCATTTTTCTAAGCTACTTTGTCATGGTGTTGCTTGATGACGCATAGGAAATGTCACGCTGCACACCTAGTTTGGGTTTCATATGATTTAAAAAAATTAAAAAAAAAGAGAATGAATTAATAACAAACCTAAAACAATGAAAAAGATCAATTATTTAAAACAATTTTGGGGGATTCCCCCTCCCTATGTCCCCCAATTCCCTATGTTTGAAAGCCACTGTAACCCCCAACCCGTTTCAACTCCTTAATCCCCACTTATATATATTTCTTCCAAAACATGTGTTATTTTTTGTTGTTTTCAATTGGTTATGAATTCATTTGTTATTTTGGATTTAGTTACTGGATACCCTAGTGTGTCTGTGGAGCTAATATGCATTATGGGTTGCATTTCTTTTTTCAACATTGTCTTGTTGAATTGACTACAGCTTGTAAGGGTTGGCATTAAGGACATGCATTTTATATTTTGTTGAGTTAATTGTTCCATGACATCAGGAGCAGATGTGTTTTGTCCATATAGCTCATGGATTAGTCTTCTATTTAAGATGGATTTGGCATCTTTAGTAAACAGACCAGTTCGAACACTTTTTAAAATGTTATCATAGGTGAGGTCTGCAGACTGATGCATGTTTTGAGTTCATTCTCTGTAGTAAAAACCTTTCCAGAGATTTAAATTTCCAATGCTGCCAAGCGGATTGCGGCATTGTTTGTTTCCTAATGTTTTGAAAATAGGTTGACCTTTTACTAGTGTTAACTGTAGGAGGTCGCCGAAAACAATAATGTGTTTTCCTCCAAACAGTTCTTCGTAGTTGCTTTCTGATATGAATCCAACTTCAGGCTGGAAACCATCTTACTTCATCTATCAGGAGCACTTTTATTTGTTCCAGAGTACTTCAGTAGCAGCTTCTGCAGATCATTTGTAATATTCTAATTTGTTTTGGTGTTGTAGCGGGAGGAGCAGTAGTCGGTATAAAGTTATACCTCCTATTTTGTAGACACCTAAACCTGTGGGGGCTGCTACTACAGCCGAAACGTTGTTGTTTGTCATGTTTTGAGAAATATGATGATTATTTTAATTACAAATGTTTTACCAGATCCAGCTTCACCACGTACATACAGGAACAGAGGTTCATCATGTTTACAGCCACAACCTTTAGTTTCATGTTTAAATCCATGTTCAATTTCTTGAGTGACTTTTAGATAACTGGTTAGTTGTTCATCATTTAGCTGTGATTTGTGCATTGACAAGTCTTCCTCAGATTGTTTATATTGATGCATGGTATTTTCTACCTCAGTCATGGCTATTTCTACTTCATTTAGAATGAGTGATTCTCCAAGTGGTTCTTGGTTTCCTGTAAGGTAAGGCTGACTGCCCTCAGGAGTGTCTTTATCTGGTTGAGCTTAAATTTCTTCCGATTGTTGGCATTCATTGTCCAATATTTCTGTATTGTTTGAAATTGTCATTTGTTATACTGCTTTCATTTGCTTTGAATGCAGCTTCAAATTAAATCATAGTGATCTAATAATCCTTCTTCTTTTCTCCAAGGTTTAGAAAGTTGGAGTAGGTCCATCTAATGTAGTTCTATGTGTTGTGGAGATTAAAATGATAACTTTATATGATTAATTAGACTGGGTTTGGTGAGTTTCACTAGGCATCCTTCACAAGTTGAGACTGAATAGTTGCCACTTGTCTCATTTGCTGTGGCATTGGTTTTGTAGGTGCAGTATTGGACAATGTCGTACAGACCCATGTTTTGCAAAGCAGTACTTCTGTTTGGGTAATATGTGTAAATTAAATTGTTTTTTAAAATGCCATGGCTGTTGGGATCATTTGTGGCTATGGATTCTATAGCTTGGTAGGATTTTAGTAGTCTTTTTTGGGATGAAACTGGACCAAGCTTCAGCCAGACAATGTGTTCAAATTTGTCATATAGGACTGTACCTGTTAAACGGTCTGCAGCTTTTTAACACCCACATTCTCTATGGGAGAGCATTGTTATTGCGAAGCTGTACAGTTTTTGTGATAGTGTTTTATCAGATGATAAGTCATCCCAGAGGTCTTTAGCTATGTTTTCTTAGTTTTGGCAGTGACATATCTTGCAACTGAGGTGGAATTGTCTGCAATGTATTGTATTTATGCGTCATCCCTTTTAATGTTGTATGTGTCTTTAGGGGATTTGCCTTTTACGTTGTGTCTAATAGAAGACATCAATCTTACAAACTGGTCTAGGAAAGCCAACACAAGATTTGGTAAAGTATTTTCCTTTGTTTTTATATCTATGTCGGCAGTATTTTCCACACTTATGTTTTTGGAAACGTAATATTTGTGTATGTAGGTCACTCTGTGTGGTTTCTGAAGGATTGTCGCAGGTAATGTATTTTTCAATAAAATGTAAAACAGTGTCGTTACTATCATGGCTAAATTGAGGAGCATCTTTTATCCACAAAAGCATGTGGATGTATGGTGATCCTCTGGATTGATATTCTTTTCTCCAAAAGAATTGTTGCACTTCTCCGAGCGGAGGTGTATTTTTATTGCAGATAAAGTGCAGCATGCCAATGAAGTGATGGTGAAAGTACCTTGATACATTGACATGGTCAAGAGAACTGAGTACTCCTGGTCTTTTTATATCTCTTCTGTCTTTATTTTGGTTTGCAGTATGTAAGAATTTGTGCAAGGCATCCCATGCGTGCTCCTCACAATTTAAAGTAACAAACCATGTGGGTAGGCCTTGGATCCTTAGCATACAACTTACATCAGCTTGACATTGGAACCAGTATTCTTTTGTACGATGCATGTTTGCCAAGAGATATGTTATACTTGACTGCAAAACTTCATCTTTTTCTTTTATCTTTTGAAGCAGTTGGGTAGCAGATGTTTTTAAAAAGTTAGAGCCTGTTTTTATTGTCTGTGCAACGCCATAACATAGAGTTGCTAGTTCACTTTTGAAGAGGAGATGGAAAATGTATTCAACATTTTGTCTTGCAGCTACACACTTAAAGAGTGATATTCTGATCCAATAATTTATCATATCTTCCTCCTTTTCCTGTAGGAATGAGAACAGGAAAATAATGTGCTTATACACTTTGTGTCCATATGATCATTGGGGATCCTTTGGCTTGATCCATTTGATATGTTTCTAATGCATCTTCAATGGTGTCTTTGGAGTGTAGTGCTTTAATTGTTAACTGGTCTAAAAAGTTGGCTACAGTAACAGGATCTACACATTCAAATTTGCCAGTTGCTGGTGAGTCTGAAATTATTTGGGTGGTTTCTGTGAAGTTTTCCTCTATGCTTATGTCTTTGTTTATGTCTTTGTAGTATTCATTCTAGTATTCATTGTTTTTATTTAGATATTGTAGGGCTTGCCTAACTTTGTTTAAGTTGACTATTTATTGCTAAATTCTTTTGTCTTGTTCATACACCATTAACTAGTACAATCAAATATTGATCTGTTGGTTGTTGTACTCCTAGAGTTGCTACATTGTCTTTGTGATTTAATAGCAAATATACTACTTTGGCATGGATGCCCTTTAGTTACTCAGATAGAGGTAATTTGGCTGATTTTGGTTGAAGGTGTATTATAGATTGAAAAGGGTGTTCTGTTTGGATTATAATGCTGTCATGCAAGTTAATTTGTTGGAGAGCTTTTGGTAGTGCGAAGTTATTAATGATAGCACATGATGGCATTTGGTTATTGTCAAACTTTGTGTTGCAGTATGTGAAATCTATTGAGGGGTCAGTTATTTTATATTTATTTTCTGATGTTAGATATAAAGAAATTGGAACCTTTGCGATTTCTCATTGTCCTCTTTTTGTAGGCTTTATCTGCTATTTTTGTGTTCTTTTTATAAAAGGTTCTGAGACAACAGACACATACTTGGTCTGCTATTTCTACAGATGTGCTTTGAAATGTATATATTTCTTTTTTGTATGTCTTTTTTGGGACCTTGGTGTTCATGATGTTTTCTGTAATGTGTTCAGAAGTTACAGCATTTTCGAAGTCAACTTCAGTTCCAAAGTATTTACCTTGGATGTGCTCTATTTCTTGAAGCAGTCATTTGGCTGTTACATGTAGAAGAATGTAGTTTACATTTTGCAGTTATAGAGCAGCACCTTTTGCATAGTATAGTCTATGCACAAGATTCTGTATAGCAAAATGTTGTGTTGCTAACATTTTGATGTGGTGGAAGGTGCTTTTGCAAGCAGTTCCTAAAATGCAATCCTTGAAGTCCACAAGAGACCATGGTTTATAAGGTAGAGATAAGGTGGGCCAAAGGGGCCAAGAAGACATTGAAGAGCCAGGGTGAGATATTAGAACCATGGGGAACATTGCATGTGGAGAGAGAGGTGGTGGTGGAGAGAAAGGACCCACTTTGGGCCGGGTTGGTCCAGAAGGAAGAGGGTCAACCAAGCCAGGGCCTGATCTGTGATGCAAAGGTTCTCACAGAGATGATTGATCAGGATGGCATGATTGGCTGTGTCAAAATCAGTGGAAAGATCAAGGAGGATGAGGACAGAAGAAAGGCTAGAATTTAGATTATTGAGCAGATCTTCGTGGGTGTTCAGGGGAGCAGTTGCTGTCCCTTTGGATGCTCTGAAGCCAGACTGATGGTCATGGAGACAACCAACAGATTCAGTGTGGAGAGTAAGGTAGGAGAGTTCCAGCTGTTCCAGGAATTGTCCCAGAAAAGAAGTGATAGAGATGGGCAGTAGTTTGCGAGACAGGAAGGACCAGCAGAAGCCTTTATCTGGAGGGGGAGCAAAAGGAGGTGCTTGAGGGAACAGGGGAAAGATCCAGTGACAAAGGAGTGATTGCAGAAATCGGCCATAGCTGGAGTGAGGGTATCAATGTGGTCCTTTATGGTTCTGGAGGAGCAAGGGAGCACCTACGTTGATCACACTTTCATAGATTGGACTTGTCTAGAAAGAGGGAGAGGATAGAGAGGACAGGATGTCCTGAGTTTTAGTGGTGAAGTGAGAAGCCAGAGCTGTACAGATGGCCTCAGAGGGAACAGGAGAGGCGGAGACTACAGAAGGATTGGCCAGCTCCTTGCAGATTTTAAAGCGTAGTGACGTGTTGCTAGAGGCTGCAGAGGTGCAGGCTTGAATGCGGGCTCTCTTCTTGGTCAGGACAGAGAGTCTGTATTGTCTTTGGAGCATGCAGAAGTCCGGTTTGTCAGAGGCCTTTCGCGTGATCTGGGTGTCCCCTGAACATGGCAACATGTTTTAATGTGACTGATACAATGAGATTAGCAAATGGCATTAGAAATGGTGAAGAGATATGTGGAACTGCACAATTAACTATCAAGCAGTTTACGTTTGCTAATCCGGCTTACACTTGTATAATTTCTTGATACACTAGGATTTCACACATTTCAGGTCTGTTTAAATTATACCTGTTCAGTATTTAGGCTGATGGCTAGTTGTCACCCAAGTCAGACAGAAGGTCCTCTAGCACAAATATGTTATATGACTCTCATGAAACCAAGGCAGCCTTGTAGTCATTGAGGATTGTATAGACATCAAAATAGTGCTAGATTCATTTAGTTGCTTCCTTTTATAGAGATCTGCTTGTTTAGAAATTGGATGGTACTATTTCTTGGATCAGCAGTCTGCCACAGATGGCATCAATAATTCACAAGCATCAATATAAGTTTCACCATGCTATTTATTAGATTGTATAGGCATTATGTGTTTGGTGGATGTGGACTAAGGGTTATGCTGGTTGTTAGGGAGAATTCTCCAGAATGGCTAATTTCCGTTACCTACTGTGTCCCTCAGCAGCTTTGCTGGATTTCTAGGATTTATTTTGTCACATGGTAAGAGTGTGAGCCTTTTATCCCACTCTTACATGTGTTTTGCTGTGTGTGTTTAACATTTTCTTGTGTTCATAGACTGTGGAGCCTCACATCATCTTTTTACTGTGTGTTACACAGAACCTTCAGTGCAGTGACACAGGGTTGTTTTTTGTAGACTTCCCATACTCAGACTCCATTTTCGAGGACTGACTACTGTCTCTCAGAGCATGTAAAGTTGCCATTGACTTTATTATTGTCTTTTAAAACTCACAGACCCAGTACAAACTATCTTACATAGAGTTCTGGAAAGGATTAATACTTTCCCCTTTTTTCTGTTTCTCTTGGAACATTGTTTTGTTCCCTTTTCATTAAGACTTGGCTGGTGTCAATGGTAACTACCATAATCTTTCCTACCGCGGTTAACTTCAATAGCCCTGGTATTGTTTTAGGCTATCTTGGTAGACTCAAACTTAAACCAACTGGACCATGTACGTTTTTATACGGTTCCAGCTGGGTTTATTCGTCATTTCTTTTTGTAAAAGTCTTTCTCGAGTTTTACTCTGTGCGTCAAACCAGGTTTGGTTCCTTTGTTTGCCGCCCTTTTGCAGGCTTCTGCACAGAAGCCCTCCTTAGGCACCTGTATGTCTGAGGGGGACAGGATGTGAGGGAGGGGTTTAGGACTCCATGCACAGGGTCTCCTTGGAGACCCATGTCGCACGCTGATATGATTGGCTGTGGTGACTGTCCCGGCGGGACTGTGTGATTGACAGCCAGGCTGTGTGAATGGGGGAAAACAGCATAAAGATCAGGTCTCTGTTTCTGGAAAGGCAGAGTCGCCACTGCATCAAGAGAGCCAATGAGAAGCATGCCAGAAGAGGACCTCTACCACGACTGAACCTCCCGGTGAAGCCCTGCTGCGGGTCCGATTTGCCAAACTTCGACAAAAGGGAAGATATGCAAGGAATCTTCTCCCCTTGAGCTGATGGGAACAACCAGTTCACCAAACTGCTCGCCAGGCCTCGCTTCTCTGGTCAAATCTGCTGTACAGAGCTACATTGAACCAGATAGCCAAGAGGAATGGACCCTGCTTGCGTTTTAAGGAGCGCACCTTTTATTCGTCGCTTTGCTCTGCTGCCAATTTCTTCCCTGGGCAGTGCAGGACCCTCCAGTCTTCCTCCTTCTTGTCAGTCCAACAGTTGCTTCAGGAACCGTGAGCCTGCCTCAGCTACAGCATTCTTCTGCTTTAAAGGTATTGTGCTATCCCGGTTGTTCGTTTCATCTAGCCGCGGTGATAGTGTGTGAAATCTTTTGCCAACCCGAGGGCTTGTCCTTCTCCATTCCTTAAAGTAACTTTTCGTCCGACCAACTTTGTTCTGAACTTAAAGACTTAAACACAAACTACTCTGAACTGTGTGATCCTCAGCAAAGACTTTGGTCCATTGACTTTGGGCCAGGCCCCTTTAATTTGATTTCCTCAATGTAGTTTCTTTTTGTAGATTGCCCTGCTTCCTCACTTGTTGGTGCTGCTCAATTTCAGTCTAACTTTGTCTTCCCCTCCCTTTTAAATTGCTGGAGTGCCATTTTGCTCACACTTCATTTTGAGCCTAACTTGTCCAGAATCTATTGGGTGTGGTGTAGTGTATTAGTAACGTCATTTTTCTACTGCTTCAAAACAGTGAAATGTTTAATAACTGATGTGTAAATAAATGTATATTATTTTACTCAGAAACCTTGAGTCAGTGTTTGTTTGAATCATAGTAATTGCTGTCCTTTGTGTAATTATTGATACTGCTCACTTTACTCTTGAGATAAGTCTGGCTGCTCAGCCATCGCTACCACTTTACTGTGTAGTACAGGCTTGTACCAAAGGTGAATTTGTACTGTCATGTGTAGTCCTAATTGTGTGTGGTGTTCCCAAAGGGTACTGCATATAATTCTGCCTAACACTGGTCTATCATCAGCCTCCCTTTGGTAACATTCCACCATGGCACATGCATCCCTACTTCCATACAACAGAAATCTAGGCACGTTCACCCCTACAATCTTGTTCTAAACTAATCTAAGGAAGAGTTTAAAGGCTATGGCTTTCTATAACTCTCTCAGTCAAAAATGTGTATAAAGGAATCCCCAAGGTGTTTTGATGTGCCAATCAAAACATGTTAATCCGTTCTTCCTCTCTCTTAAGTCTTTCCACACACACTGCAGCATTCTCCCCTCTGTAACTAATTGGTACTTCAGTCTCTCACACAACACCTTACCTGCACTCTTTCTCTCTGTCTACCACTACAATCTCTGCAAAACCTTTGCCACAATCTGCTCTCCATCGCCTGGTTTTTTGGTAACCCACATTCACCCTTCACTTCATCCAAAATCCATTTATCCTTGCACTGGCTGGCTGTGCAACCCATCCTGTGTCACCCGGGTTAACACTGGCTGCTGTGATCACCTACCCTCTGTGACTAATCCAATCTTTTCTTTTTCCCAGAGGGTTGGAATGGTACACAGGAGATCTCAAAGGGGTCTGCAAGCCCCACCCCCTTTTTGTACTTCATTGTGCTCCCTGAGCAGGAAGAATAATGTCCGCTCTCACCATGTGGGTCTTCCCTACTTGGTAAGTGTTCAACAGTTATTTTCTTTTCTTCTGGTATGGCAAATTATTGTATATATGGGCATTGATTGATAATAGTGAGCACCATGAGGTGTTTCATCTTCTCCTGGGGCTCTAGCCTGGATCTTCTCTGTAGCCGCCCGATGACTCATGGTCTTGGTATTTCTAGAGGAAAAGAGAAGAGATCTGGGCTAAAGGTAGGCTGCGTCGAAGACACCAGTACCAATATGTTTAAACCACAACACTCTCTTAGAAGAGTCAGAGACTGGGGTGCTCCCAAATACCTTGCCCACCTCTTCAATAGTATTGGTCCTGGCACTGGCCCAATAGGCCACCTACCCCAGATTCAGTAGGATAATTGGGAGGAATACCTGCTCCCCTTTGACAAGTTTAAACCCCTGACTCTGTCAAAATTGCCATTTTCAATAATTGGGAATAGCAGGTTTTAGTGCACTGAAGATCCAGGCCTGGGAGAGGAATGCATTAATCGGCACCATGATTTCTGGGGCTGCTGTGCTGATGAAGTCCTTCTTCATTGAAGCATCACATGGTTTTCACTGATTTCTTGGAGGGGTTGATTTGTCTTGCTCTTAAGTCAACTCAGGATGGATTGATTGGTTTGAAAGCTGTTGAGGAGGCAAGGAATGGAAGTTAGGCAATGGAACAGTGGTTTTTCCTGTTGCCCCTTAGTATTGCTTAATTCTTTTCAACTTAGGTAGTTCGTGGTCCATTACTCTGGGTTGATCCCGAAGAGGATGTATGAAGGGCTTGGTGACCTCTGAAATCTGGTCGCAATGTTGATTTATTTGCCGACTTGACGACGTAAGGATAGCCACTATGGTCGTTCTCCCATAACAACAACAACAACAACACCAACAACAACAACACAGGCACTGACTCATCAATAAGGAAGTTATTAGATTTAAATAATTTTGAGCTGAAAAACCCACCCTCCTCTGAAATGATAACATGTATATTTTCATTTCCAAGAGAGAAACACGAACATATTTAATGTTAGAGTATGTTTAGGAAATATTGTACAGTGGGGGGCATTTTACTAATTAAATATACATAGACAATCAGATATAAATAGACAGCAAGACACTCTGACACTTCTGGATAGAATGCTTTGCCATTGGTAGCTATGATTAGGAATTCCATGCCATAAGTCAGATTCATGGCATGCAATTCCATTAAATACAGAGATGAACATGTCATGGAGGAATACAGTAACTGAGAGAATACTTTTAGAAATGCTATTATTTTGGCTAGCACATTCCTTTCTTGAAATGTGATTTTCAGATTCTTTGCGCACATAGTTAATTTGTTCAAAAGTAAACACCAAACTACAGGGGCAGGAAAATTGGTATTTACATTTTAATGTATTGGTTAAAAAGTGTAATATAAGAAATAAGACCACACAGATGGCACAGCTGGCATTTGTCATTTAAGAACTCATTAGTTTGATGTTGTAATGGTAATATGAAAACAAATTAGCTACGCCTTTCTTGACAGATTTATCCGTTATAATTCGAGACTATTTTTGTGTTCATCTCCAACACATGTGTCACTAAGGAGGCAAAGGCATGTGCGACCAGATGGATTTTAAAGATGTGGATTAAAACCTGCCTTATTATGCACAGAAATATCAAGCAGACGATTAATTTAAAATCATCTGTGGAAATAACCATGTTATCTGGGTCTATTTAGATCTCATCCTTTGATTGCCTCAGAGAATACATTATTTAACACAACCCATAAAGGGCATTCAAAACAAATGTTCAATTAACAGAGTTCATTGTTTAAAAGATGGTATTTTTGTGAAGTTTCCTGACCCGCACAGCGGTAATGCTGCTGGACAGGAAGAAGCCCAACCCACCGTGCGCCATTAGAAAATGTAACGAGCACGGTGTGCGTAACGGGCAAACTTTTCCAGTGAATGCGTACACACTTCCTCTCTGTCATGGTGTGCCCCCAATAGATCAGCGAGGTGGGCAGTGCTGAGGGATTCCTTCAGTGCAATAAAAGCCTCCCCTTTCACTTGAGGCACGAGTTCTTTGGGGCACAGCTAAGCCATGCAGTCCCAGAGACAGAGCCTGTCCATGGCAATGTGGCTGGACCTGAGAGCACCATCTTCGCTTTCAACACCACACCACACATCCTCTATAGCGGGGAAGTCTGGGAATACATATGTATTTACCTGCAAAAAAGTGTCAATGAAAAAAAAAATGTTATATGGGCTCTTTCAATGATCTCTATTGAAACATTATTCTTAAACGTTTCCATTTTTATATTACATTAAGTAAGGTACTATTGACCAAAATAAATCTTCTTTCTTGCATGCATATATTTGATCTTTCCGTGTTCTGTAACTGTAAAATAGTACTTGCCCATAAGAACTCCGTAAGGGCCAGCTAGTGTGGGAGCAGACCAAAGCAGTTGGGGGAGGGCATAGCTGGTACAAGAAGATGCGGTAGCTCAAGTAAGTCGCCGAAATGATAACTTCTTAGAAGTGATTGCACCAAAAGAAACCTAACCCTTATAGAAGCAAACCAATTCAAGGAGCATGCCCAAAAGCAGTTCCACGCAGACAATACAGACCTTCCTCCGGTGCTTTCCACTAATGCCCATATCTGGACAAGCTTGTCCTCCTCACTCAGACCAGACCATTTGCAAACATCCGTCTTTCACCATGAGGAAACACAAGTCTGTCATGCACACCAGATATTTGTGTTGCTTGAAGACTCATCCCCACAGCCTGGAGAAGACACTCACAACTCTCTTCAACACCATTTTGACCTTCTTTTGAAAGGTGTTCATCAACACAAACCGATTGATTTCTATTATTCTTTCAGGGAAAATTCAAGTTTGGGCCCGCACTGTTAGTTGCAGCAGACCATGCTATGTTCAGAACCTACCAAGCATGTCTCTCTGTAATACAGAAAGAGGTCTCGACATTTTATTGGAGATACATGTTCTTGCTGGTTCCATGCACAGGGCCAGAACTCTTCCGTGACAAGCCAACAGCAGTTCCTGTGTGTGGCAAAATACTGAAAGACTACCTTTTTGTTGAACTTTGCTCTGCCTCTTTACATTCTCAAAACAGAAGATCAGCTTACCTTTCTAAGACACATGAACACTTTTTTTAACCTCAGTGTAAAAGTCCTCTCATGTATTGATACATATGAAGGCTACATTTTGATAACTGTTAACTTAGATAACATAGCAACGTTGCAGTGATTTTGGAAGTACCTTTGGCAAGCTGTTCTATTAAAACCATTGCAGTTTTGGAGACTTTTCGGCCTTCACAATATGTACACACATTTAAAAACACAGATCACAGTCAGGAAAGTGCTCACAAACAAAAAGCCAACATCGCAATCTACTCAGATAATGCAACTTTAGGGCATTTGAGCAATATATGCAAGCATGTCATGGTTATAGGTATGATTGATACTGTTCTGGACCTGTGCCATTGGCCTATCAGCAACAGTCATCCCAGATGTCCTCTCATTTTTGTAGTTCAACTTGCTGCTCTCTCGCTTTCACTTTACAAACAAGTCTTCTAGATAAACTGATTTTAAAAACTGCTAACAAAAAGTGTTTAGACGAATGCAATCAGACACCACACCGAATGCATTAATGATGTAGGGAGCTCTTCTTTTTCAACTGATGGAAACACCACTGTATCCATGGACCGGCATCCTGAAGCCCACGCAGAGAGGGACTGGGTTTGAAGGAACATTATATGCTGTGAAGCCTATAGAGAAGACCTAGTAGTGCGGGCTATGCCACATCCATATTTACCATGCTTGTTATGTTTGAAACTGATGCTCAAATTCCCTGAACATTTGTCTAGCGACACTCGGTATGCTTTCTGTGTTGCCCTCCATTTGTTTCAAGCCTACAATCAATCGTGCAAAGAGGAAGACAGCAGTGGGAAGTCTCCGTAAAACCTGCTTGAGAGCTGTGTCCCCATTCTTGCTAATGGTAGTCTGCTTGGTGGCACTTCTTTTTAAGGACTTCATAAGGACACACTTTCTTTCAGTGCTATTACAGAAGGCATACTTCGTTCTCATCCATATCCTTGTTGACATCATCCCCTTCCAGATTCAGCAATTCTAACTCTTCATAAACCGGTAGGCAGATCACATGTGCGCCCAACTCTTCTGTAGATTGCAGCACAGCTGACATTTTTCTAGAAGTTCATGAGACGGCTCGAATTGTTCCTCACACTCTTTACATTCTGAGCCAGTGCTTCTGGTAAGTGGCCTTATCACCCAGTTATTTCTTTAAATAAATAATAATTATATACATGGAACATGTGTTATTAGAACACCCTAGCAGGTGTTGCGTTATGCGGATTCGTCAATTTGCAGGCTATACACACTGGTATTGCCCGTAGATTTCTTACAGCCCTTAGTTCAGGCTGCAAGGAGTTACCTTTTGGGCATGTTGGTCGGCGTGTAAATTCGGAATGGAAAGAGTTAACTTTCCGTTCCGAAGTACACGCTGGAAGACCAACGTGTCCATGTAGGCATGCTCACGGACATGCAAGAAGGAAGTGAAAGCAAAAGAAACGCTTTCCCAGCATTTGAATTGAAAAAGGGGCTGACATGAGCTGCACTGCAGCGATACGGGGAACGTATGCATACGTTTATATTTAACAATGAAATGAGACGAAATGTTGCAGGCTCTTCTGGACGTTTAGAGGAGCATGAAAAAGAGCACAGATGGTAAGTAAAATAATTGGCTGTTAATTGAATGTGTGTACATGTGGAGCTTGCAGAAGTTTATTAACTTGCATGTTTGTGTTGAGTAATTGGGAGCTAACATTTGTGTAGTGGGGGGAGCACACCTAAAGTAAACTTAATTAGAGCAGGGGGCAGGCATACCCAAACCTGATTCCACTTTAGTATGATACTCCTCCCACCCTAGCACCTTCCACCATCCTATAAAAAAAAATGAAACATGTTTAATTGAAGTACAAAAAATGACTGCAGCATTAATATACCATTTTCCAATGTTTTGTACTTCAATTAAACATGTCTCATTTACTCAACTTTAAAAAAACAGTGAGGGTGGTTTAATAGCTTTATAGACCTTTATAGACCTGCAGCTTGGACCGTACTGGGCATTTTATGTCCCTCATTGCAGGTCTATAAAGCTATAATATTAGATGACTGTGTGTATACAGAAATGTGATTCCATAGAAGCTCAAGAAAAATAACCTCACTGTTTTTCTCACAAAGAGTCTACACCTTTCCCTTCTAGACTCCCAATGTCCACTTTTGCCTCATACTCTTACGGTGATGTGAGATGAATCTCTCAAGAGGAGCCACCTCATGTTCTTCAGGAGTGTTATTTTTATTCCAACATCCTATCACAAAGTCCGTCCCACCGCGGTTTGCACTCCTCAATGTCCCTTTACATCACTGCGGCAGCATTCTCTTTATTTTGGGTCATTGCTCACAGATCGTTGGAATGGAACACAGAGCGCAATATGCTCCTGAATAAAAAAGTCATGGCTACACTAATAGCTTGTCATATGCGAGGGCCTTCAATCAATGTTTGCTAAATCGTTTGATTTCTAAAATCCATTTCAGACATTTACAAGTTAGGTCCTTAGGAGCATTTTTTAACAAAGGTCCAACTCTGCATCTGTGTTGCACATGTCAGTGTTTGCTACTACACATAGTCTAGGAGTAAACCCGGGGGATCCTCTAGAACTCACTTCTAAAACCCCTTGGGTGGAACCGCTGGATTACACTGCATCTGCCACAGTGGTCGAAGTGAGCGGGAACGGTTGGGAGCAGTGTTCAACTACTTTTATTTTTTACTGTTAACAGCTGCAATACTTTTTGCAATCATTGTCACCATTCCAGAACTGTTCTTTATAAAGTTAAATCACACTTCTCCACTTTAACACCGGATATCATTTACAGCTAAATTGATATCTATTTCAACTCAATTGGTTGTCAACCAGCATGAATGCAACCCTTGAAACATGTGTTGCACGTTGCTCCTATCCTTCCTTCTGTGTCCCCCCCAGAGTCACAGTTCCACTACTTTATTGTTATACTTCTATCATTGATCTGCTGGACCCCACAGGTGAATAGAAGCCTGTGGGTGATTTTGGCTATTCACGTGAGGATTTGTGTGAGATTTGAGAATTCTGGTGATCTCTTAGGCAAAAAGTAGGTTAAGACAATCATAAAGGATCAGGATTTCCTGTTTTGTTTGTGGGTTGAGTTTAGGTGCAGGATTGGGAGGTATTGTTGGTGTATAGGAGCGGGTGTTTTTAGAGAGAGATTTTTCAGCAGTTTTTTTATTGACATGGTGCAGGATTGTGGGTTACATGTGTGTGTTGAGTTTTGTGTGAAACATTTGTTATATTTGCATCGAAACAATATTGTATTTCTTTGTTTGTGAAGCCATTCTATTTTGTGAAGCCTGCTTGTTTGATATTCCATTTGGTTTTGGGAAGGCAATTTATTTTGTTTGTTTTAGTACAGAAACTGCTTTTAGAGAAAGATTTAGTTGTTTTTGTGTTTTTTTATTGAAGAACATTTCAGGGTGACTGCACATTCTGGGGTGTCCACCAGCAGGTAAATCGAACTTGGTGTGGGGGCGCAGGTGGACATTGATCTGTCGTCCTCCTACCTAGTCTGTAGAGTGGAGACACAGTTGTATATCATAATTCGTGTGATGAGGAAAATGGAAAGTCTGCCTCCTTCTCCATTCCAACAGATGGTGTTGCTATTGAGTGTTGATGATGGTGGACTGTTGCTGGTGGTGGCACTGTTGTTGATGGCAGAGCTGGTATTGGTGATGGTGGGAATGATGGTGAAGCCGATGATATGTGGGAATAGGAGGAAAGTCAGGAATAGGAGCATGCAGGTTAGAGGGTGGTTGTGATGAAATTACTTCTTCTCTGCAGGAATATAACAGTAAATGGTGAAACGACATGGTCAGCCGCCACAATTTTACAAACCCACAGCTATCCCAATAATAGAGGTACAATAGGCATATCTAATCTATCTCTTGTCCCTTTTGTTGTACTGTGGGCCAAGGGAAGGCTATACTCTCATAAGGTGTGTGAATGTGATTCAGTAGCAACCGAAACAGCAAATCATAAACTGCACAAACAGAAGAAACGTCCAATCAAGTTTCTATACAAATATATATACTTTTACCAAAGACTCCCAGGTATAAATACTATAAAAAAGACAGCCCTGAAAGAGAGAACATATAGTATCCAATAGAAAGAAAGATGCATCACTATGGGTAATGAAAACAGAGGTGAAAGCACAATATGTAACCACAAGGAATATAGAGCATATGTCTTTCAGTGGAAATGGTGCAAAAGTGACCTAACCATTCTTTATGGCACAAAGCTGGACCCAGGAGGCAATTATGGGTCAATAGTACCTTAGGCAGTTCAACAGTGTCCACTCATTTGTTAAGCTGTGCTGGTATATGGGTGGACCAGGTTCAGGTGCAGTAATTTGTGTAGAATCAAGTGGCAAGCTGGAGTCTAGTCGGTTCAAATCAGGAGCTCAATGCAGCTTGAATGTGGCAATCGGATTTTGCAGCTTATGTCAAGTGGGTTTGAGACATTAGTAAGCACTGGTTCAGGTCAGCAAATGACTCAGTGGTCAAGCAGTTTGATTTGAGGCCCATTGGTTTGATGCAGTAACCTTGGCGCTCCATTGCAGAGTTCAAAGAAGCTGTGGTTCAAGTTTGGTCTGCAGCATTGAGCAGTTTGTTTGAGCAGGTGACATGCGCCACTTGGCACAATGCAGTGGGGATCCTGCTCGACAGGTGTAAGGAAGTAGTATTTCAAGTTTGATGGAGTGCCAAAATCAGCACCGGGTGTCTCTCCAGTTGGAGTGTGTTGAAAACAGTTCAAATGTGGTGCAACTGGTTCTATGTAGCAGGGCAGGGAGCTTTGGCCAATCTGGTCCTTTGAATGCTGTGAGACCCACTCCACGCACTCTAGGAGGGGATGAGTCAATTTCAGGCTCTGCTCTCCTAGACTAGGGAGGTTTCGTGCAAAGTGGCAGGTCCTGGTCCTCAGAAAGTGTAACCCTCAATGCACCATGGGTGTGGGTAAGGAGCAAAGATTACTTCTGCCTTGTATTGCTCATTCTTCACCTCAATGGATGAGAGTTTTGGAAAGTCCAATTCTGCCAAAAGAGGTGTAAACACATTTCCTGTTAAGCATTTGCCCAAAGGTGAATCAAAGAAGGAGTGGGAGACCCCATCCTTTAAAGGCAAAAGCCAACAGGTGATTGGACTAAAGCAATCCTACTTTAAAGTGTCCACTCCCATCCTTAAGACAGGTGGGCCTTGCCTTTTGATATCATACTCAAAGTGTTTTGAGCCAAAGGACCTTGAGGGGACAGAAAGGAAGAGAGCTATAGAAAGAATCAAAATGATGGAATCTTCCTCCACCAATGAAGATCTTCCGCTTTCTACACTACCTCTGCCCCCTTCCCTTGTCAATGGCATAAAGACCCTCTTGGTATGCATTACCCTGGTGTGAGGCTAGTCTTCTTGGTATGGGTGTTTCGTTTGATGCCTGTTTCCCAGGACATCTACTGCTGGGAGGCTGTGCTGATGTACATAATTGTAATGTAATTGTAATTGTAATTGGTTATTCATAACACGCTTAATACCCAGATGTTTTTAAGCGCAGACCCGGGGATTGAACATGTGTTGCTTCGAGTTGTCTTGTTTTAAAGGCAAACGTGTTGCCCCTGAGCTATCCTCCCGAGAAATGTAATAGAACTTAACGTATCAACCTCTGAGGGATAGAGGGATGATTCAGCCCTGCTGAATTCTGAACTTGGAAAGTGCGGACTGACACTTTTAATTAACTGAGCTATACAATTGTGACACAGTATGCTTTTTAATCAATAGTGCAGTTAAAAAGACATATTTATTAGGAGGTCTACCCACCACCATATCCTGTTCACTCCAGTCTTTCTCAAACCAAAACAAAACCATAGACTTATCAGGATTTCTAATGGACAATTATATATTCATTTTGCTTCTTAGCAATGCAATAATAAATGTTATGTTAATAAGGTATGTAACCTACAGAGACAATGCATTTCAAAATGCTGTAGCATGCATATTTAAGGTGACACAATTGGTAAGATAACTCAGCGGATTAAGTGTCATCACTGAGATGTATATGTTTTGCATGTCACCGGTTTGGACTAGTGCAGTCAACTCAACCTTTCATCATTCTGAGGTCGACAAATGAGAATTCATTTTGGCTGCTGGGAAACAATTTGATATACTAGTGTTTTATGTAAAGTACTTTGGCTAAAATGCGATAGATTATTATAAATGCCCAAGTGGTTGCATTAATAAATCCAAGCATTCCACAACCTCGCAGCAATGACTTGGCCACAAACCGCATGCATGGAGAAAGAATCTGGCGAGTCGAAACACATGTCGGCTGACTTCTAACAATAATTATAGGACCATCAATGTTTTTCAAAACTACTTTATTTCGACAAAAGTTACTTATTGAATAACCCAGAGCTAAGGTGAACAGGGCTCACTCTCGCATTCAAAACCTAACACTTGAAGAAAGAAGGTGCCCTTCACAAAAGAACCCCATCAATAGCTGCAGAGTAATCCGTTTAAAGTACTAGATGAA
This sequence comes from Ambystoma mexicanum, assembly GCF_040938575.1. Classification (NCBI taxonomy): domain Eukaryota; kingdom Metazoa; phylum Chordata; class Amphibia; order Caudata; family Ambystomatidae; genus Ambystoma; species Ambystoma mexicanum. The sequence goes on from NC_090935.1 coordinate 335,387,640, forward strand.
GGGCAGCGATCTACCCACTCTACAGCCCTGCAATTACTTGATCATCATCTACTCTGATTTGATTATTGGGGCATGCAGCATGGCCGAAGTCCTAGGTTTCAATATGAAAAAATATTTTGCCTGCGGCTGCAGCCTAAAGTCCTGTACTGAATTACAACAGACCTGTGCAAGCAGCATCAGTAAGGACCTGAAAGCATGCTTTTGCAAATCTATATTTTGTTTTTTTTCTCCAAAGGGTCCAAATGTAAGCACAAAAAATTGTGATATAAGTTTGGTGCATGGACAATGGGCCTGGCCCATGGCAAGGACAAATGTCTACTCTGATTTGCCTATGGGGGTATGTGGCATGGCCGAAGTCCATGCCAAATAGATTGTGAAGACTGGCCATGCAAGCCATGAGCACTGGCCATTGGTTATATTATGAGGGTATAGTGGACACTGACATAGAGTGCTGGGTAAGTGCAGTGGATAACGGGGTAGTTTGGTGAGGGAGGGGCCATGGTCGAGCCTCATGCCCATGGCAATTGAACAATGAATTGCATCCCCAGCATGAGCTGCTAATAACAGTACATATAATTATTCCTTGAAAACGATATGTTTGCAAAAGGAGGTTTATAGTTGTTTGATATGTGTTAAAAGAGGAAATTTTTAATAACTAATATATAGTGGTGTAACATTATGGAACACTTTCACTTCTAAAAACCTATTCAATTTACAGAAAACACTTTGTTAAAGGGTCGTTTTGGTTAAGATGTACACCAGCCTTGGGACTTCTGTGCCCCAGCAGTTAGCTAGTGGCCTCCCACCTTGGCATCCCTTGGCACTTTCCTTCTTGGATCCCATGAGCACTTGTTCATCTGTACTGCTCCTTTTATTTATGGAGTTCTCAAGCTGCACAATGTATATGTGCATTTATAGGAACACTATGTGTAATGTTTTGGTATAAGTATGGGTAATGCAGATACAAAATATTTGTAGAACATTGTTAAGTGGCAGTTGGTGGGTGAAAGTGTATTATATTGATAGGTAGAGTTTCTTAAGTGAATGGAGTAGAAGGATTGTCTTGTGTGATGGTGTGCATGTGCAATCCGGGTTTTCTAATAAGGCATGGGCTAGACAGGGGAATGCAGAGACTGTGGATAATTATAAATGGCAATGGATCATGGTGTTTATTGTGTACTAGAGAAAAGAATTTCGGACAGGACATTGTTTCTGTGCTTTTTTCTTTTTCTCTACTATACAATTGTCTAGTATTTCCATTAGCATAGTAGAAAATACTAATGGGAATGTTGGAGAATTTTACTGAATCTAAATACATCCCTGAACAAAGTTTGTAAAGATGTACCGTACAACATACTGAACCCGCTGGCGCCATGTTAATGCACACAGCAGTCGCGGACTATGCATCTGGTCATGGACATCAGGTGGCATCTAACCTGCTCAGAAAGGCGGGGGTTCTCTTACATAGTGGTACCAGTCAGCAAACACAAGGAACATATACAAACAGCACCATGTACGTGAATTGCAAGGGAAAATAGAGTAGGCATGCAAACTGTGTACTTATGAAGCAAACGTAACAAAGGCATAGGGAGTACACCATAATGAAATGCACCAACAAGAGAAGTGATGTCTTGCTTCAACAATCTTACCCCACTGCTGCCTTACATAGGAACAAAGAATGAATGGCCAGAGTGAGGACTGGAAAGTACTAAGACAAGAACGTCACCACAACGAAGTAAGCACACTAAAATGTGTCTGATAATTGCACAGGTGGTGCAGTATACAATATTGGATAAGCAAAATGTTTCGTTTTTTATGCAGCAATGGCAAGCACCTTAGAGTGGCTGGAAGAGAATTTCCATCATGACAAAATGACTTACAATAATAACCCCATGGTATGCACTACAGTCTTAAATGTAAAATATTTAATACCTTTTGCTTCATGTAAACCTAACAGATTTTTATTTCTTTAAGAGAACATATTGGAAAGGAAAGCAATGCAGCACAAGCGCCACCCCTTCCTTAACAGCATACAGACACAGGAAAGGAAAGAAACTCTATAAATAGCAAACTGGACAGCCTGGAAGCCAAAATGGAAGAATTGATGAACAATTTTGCCGCCTTAAAAGATTATGTACAAGGACATTTTATAGACAAAATAAAACACCACTGCCTTACCTACACGTGTACCCCGTCCCCATTTCACAGCCCACCATCCCCTCCAATTCTGTGTGATCAGAGACATTACGATGATACCTCAATCCCTTCCTCCCCTCATGACCAACTTCTACAAATCCCCAATTCCTCACTATATGTATCCACTTCTGCTACCCCTTCCCTTTCCCGATAGTATCTGTGAATGTGTGAAAATAAAGGTTGATATGTATATTGTTGCTGAGTGAATATGTGGCTTTTCCTTTGTTTTTAAAATCCCGTTATGACTCAGCGGCGCACAGTACTGGTGGGAATGACCACAATTAAGCAAAAGGTAGGTGTACTACGGACACCGCACCTGCCAGACCTATCCGCAATCACAATCAATGCATCTGTTTGAGGCCAGTATGAACTGCATGTCCGCATCTTGTGAACAACCTATAATTAGTTGTGGGATTGGACATTTGTCCGTTGCACAAGTATGTGCATGCGTATCTCTTCTTCTGTCTCCCTTGAACACTGCTCCTGTCCAGCATATACAAAGAAACTTGTGACAAACTTTATGTAGGTTGAGGCACCCACCCACGTCCTACAGGGAGCTGTACTACACATAAACATCCCAGCTGCTATACCTTGCAAACACCCAGCTTGTCCCAAAATGGTGGGTGCACGTGTGTCGCACTATTAAACAGGCCAGAGAACCCAACGGTGTGCATAAGACACCTACACACATGCTCACAAAGTATTCCACCCAAAACGCATCCTGCGGACAGCCATCCCAATCGAGAACATTTGCGACGTCACCATGCGATGGGACCCACGCTGCGCATGGGCCCTTATTTCACAGACATGATCCGGACCCTTGGTCAGCAGAAAAGTACAGTGTGCTGCAATCTACCGAGTGTTATTGTGAAAGTACATGCTTACAAACACCCCACAATGTGCCATTGCACATGTATGTATTTGTTTGAACAATGTAGGCCTCTTTTCTGGTTGCAAGGTCTCCACAGCAGCCCTACAAAAGGCCACATCCCACAGCTGCTGCCCATTCTGTTTGTACCCTTTCAGAACAGGGTAGCGGGCTACATTGCTTTGAGCTGTAATTGATTTCTGACCAATTCTGCTATGCTACATTATCTTTGCAACTAATGGCAACCACGTGAGCCTGGCTCACTATGCACAGTAATGGAGAAAGGAATTAACGCCCTTTCCTGTGAACCACGCCCTCAGTATCGATAATCCCCACAGTACCATTCCAATAGCCAGCATGCTGAAAACTGTAGTATGTGGCATGTGCGTATCCTCAAGTACCGCAAGAACCCCACCCCAGTAAAGCAGGAGCAGTCCTTCTGCTCTTTCCGACTAGCTTCTTTGCAGCACTCCCTCATTGGTTACTGTTAAATAGTCACACACACATCCACCAATCACATTGAAGGCCTCTCCATGTAACACTATAATTTCTGTACAACACTCCATATATGGCGTTACACATTCAGAGTGTAAGTCTAGGGCGATCCCAGTACACAGTTCTGTGAAACTATCCAAGATGTGTGCATCCAGATTCATCCACATCGACACCCAGCAATGGTGTATTGTAAATGGCACTAAGTGTTTAGAGCATGTATTGAAATGGCTCACAACAGTTGTATTTACAAATAATAGGGCAGGACAGAAATGCTGCACACAATCCTGCAAACTGTTACAGGGGCTCAGAAATAAGGCAGGAATTGGAGTACTGTGCTGCAATAGTAAATGCATGTTAAATAGACAAGTAAATCTACAGGAAGTGGTAATGTACTTACTGCAGGTATGAGAAAGCAAAAACATACCTGAACCGGGTCGCCCCAGCCCTTTAAGATGAGTAGCAATACCCTGGAGATGGATAGGGATGCAGAATTTATTCATACATCAATAATCAAAATGACTCAGGTAGTTTAGCAAAAGGGAGTCCGTTTTATTAACAAATATATAAAACACGGAGTACAACGAACATCGGCATTTGCTCGATCCAATTACTCGACTTATTTTGGTAGAAACTGAGGTTATATTGTATAAAATTGTCATCATTGACGTGTTGACCCGCGCAGTGGTCGAAGTGTATGAAAAGAAGTAGTGGAGCTATGTTCCCAACTGGTCTGCAATGCTCCCCGCAAACCATATCCCCACACCCCCTCCCATGCACAATATAAACCCCCAAATGCATGTGCCTGCAGTTTGAGGGAATGTGCAGTGCACTGCACTGAAAGTGCAAGTTTCAACTGCTTCCTACACTTTTATTTTAAAACAAAACCGTTCCGGAATGGTTTCTTTTTAAAATAAAAGTATAGGAACGGTAAAACTTAATTAAAAGAAGTAGAGGAGCAACCCTCCCGACGGCTCCCGCCCACTTCAACCACTGCAACTGCGTCACTACCTACGTGGCAAACTACATAACCTATTGGAGAAAGTGATTGGGTCTAAAGAAACATCTAACTATACATTCCATACTAGTCTGAGAGTGAGAGAAAGTGATTGATTTCTTAACATCAGGTGGGGCAACTCAGCCCTCCCCTCAAAATGGCCACTATGAATGTCACTAAATACACAACGTTCCATTGGCTATACAAACTATAGGATCCTTAATTACGCAGTCCTCTATAATTGGTTGGCTTCTTACCCCTGTCAGTACTTTTCCACCTACGTCTAGCAGCATGCAGACTGAACACCCAGGTGCTAGTGGGCTCATCTTAACACTAGCTTCCCACCAATTAAAATATCAATCCATCATCACCACAATGGTCCAGTATCAATTAGTGCTTTGAGGTTTGGCCTTGGGTTTGTACTGTGCTCTGAGAATTTTTAAGGAGTGTCGGCTCAGCTTGCGCTCGTTCATAGGTGTGACCACCTCGATCCTCCAATTTCTTCCTTCCACGTGACTGGACACCATGAATTCAAGCCTTTTCATGTATTTAATATTATTTTTTAATAGTCCTCTGACGTCTTTTGTTTTGCTCAAGCCTTCTGAACAGGAGTCTCTGTTCTTTTACACAATTGGTATCCAATATCAGCCAATTCCTGTTTGATAAGACCTTGGCTTATTGGTTCATTCAACTCCTGCTGAGATTTCATTTGTGATTTAATTTGCTTTTAACTGTGACTCACTGAAGAGAGGCCTTCTTGTTAATGGTAAGCACTGCTTTATAATGCAAAGTGGAAACATCAACCTTTTAGTTGTCCATATGCATCTATATATATTGGTGCTTGCCGCAACCTATTTACTATAAAGCTTGAGGCTAGCATTCAAGATTACTTTGATGCTTGTGTTTCTGTTGCATCTATACACGTTTAAACTAGCTTAATATATTCATCTGTTTCTGTGGCATAAGCTTCTTCACCTTCATCCCAAGATGTCACTTATCCTTGGTACTTTCTTGATGCCTTATAGAATATCTGCATTCTCTGGTCCCTTCATCTCTTCTGTGTGCGTCATCTCTCTCAGTTTGATGTCAGCATTCTTCCTTGCCATTCATCTGCTCTGCTTCTTCGGGAATCTCATTCAAACGGCCATCATAGTGTCTTGCATGCAGGTATGGTTTTCTCAATGGGTACCTTTCTTCCCAGATTCTCTTAGGTACGGATATTTTTATGGGTACTGCACAGAGTCCATGCTTTACTCTTTGTTGGTTCAATTATTCCGCGTATGTCACATACTTTGGTTCCCACTCTATAGGTAATAGAGGCGGGGCAGTTGTAGTAGGGGTACTTGGCTCCTCCTCTACATACCCATAAATGATATCTTTCCGATTTCCTTCATGTGGAAACATACATGCATTCTCTGCAATCATGTCATTCCAGAAGAAGTCCCTAATAAACGCTTTCTCTCTGTATCTATACCTACTGTGATTCCATTCCGTTTCAACAGGTGGTACAAAAGGCAAACCATAGCATATTGTATAGGCCTTACAATTCCGATAATCATTCCACCCTACATATACAATACCATAGGCAACACATAACATGAATGCTTTCAACATACAATGTGGATGGGAAAAAAAAGTAACTGCAACCTTACTACCTTCACACATGTACACGTGTCATGTGGCAAAAAAACGTTTACACCAATAGCCGTAATGTACCACACAGGTGACACAAGCAGGTCAGGTCACTACACTTCGTACATTAGAAAGACCATACAATCTTTGAAACAGTTATAAAGGAATTTGTTTCCTTTCATGAAGCACAGGCCCAAAAATCTTCTTCCTCAAAGGCATAAGATTACCTTGACACCCAAGTATGCGCACCCATTGCACACAGAGCCTGCCAACATACACTGTTAATTCGTAACTCACTGCACGTATAAATGATAGGGGCCATAAATGTACATGTATATATTATGTCAGCTGTACATTCAGTGCACCATTTACAATGTACCGACATGTCTCTATGCACGTAAAGAAAAGCTCTACGTAAGTGTCGAACTTAGCATTCAAAATGCACAATCAAATGGTAACAAGTTGCCGCCTTAATTTTGTCTTTATAACTGCATGGTGGCAGGAAATGAAAACCTGTCATACCCCTCTATCAACAGAGGAAAAGTTCAGTGTAAAATAGGCTTCAGTGCTAAGCATGAATTGTGACAAATGTACAGGCTCTATACATTTCAAAAACAAAATCCATATACCAGTATCATATTGTTGGCATGCATATGTGCATAACATTGCGGTGGGTGTGGCCCAGGCCTACCGTCTTTGGTGCATGGCATACAGCCTTTGCCCATGCACCCAAGAGTCCAGGGCTTGGGCACACCCACCGCAACGTTATGCAGCCATGCATGCGAACATGTGGCCAGGTACCAGAACCCACAAATGTAATGCAGCTACCATAATACAGCCATGCATACAAACATGTAGGTAGGTAGGAAAATGCACAAACATAACACAGCCTCCGGCACCTCTACCCACTTCTACTCACATAGTATTTTTGTACTGCCAACCAAACAAGCACATCTTCAGACCATTGCCGCTGCACACAGCAGTCTATTAAGTACACACACCCAATACAGCATAGTACCGTGGCAGTACTCTGGAAACTGTGCTATAGCCACAACCCAACCACATAAAACATGCTCTTGAACCCTACACACTTTTATAAACACAATATTCAAACAAATCACCCAATGGACACACTGCAGGACTGTGGACTCCATCATTTCCAGCCATGGACACAAAACTGTAGGATGAAACAAAATTCACCACACCCATTTAACCAACAATATGTACAATGGTGACACACCACACAAATGAGGCCACAATGTGAAACCTACTTGCAACTAGTGCACGAGGTAGGTGTACGTAACTGGAGTACTTTGCATCAGAAATGCACGATGACATGGTAACACATTGCCGCCTGCCTTTTGTTTTTGTAGCTGCATGGTGGCAGGAAATGCAACCCTGCCATACCTCTCTATCAACAGGGGTAGCGCTCATTGTAAAATAGGCATCAGTGGAACGCATTATTTGTGCCAAATGTAGACCTTCTAGACAAGTCGAAAAGAAAATCCATATAGCAGTACCAGAGGGTTGCCATGCATGGCTGCATGACATTGTAGTGGGTGTAGCCAAGGCCTAGGCTCTTGGGTGCGTGGCCTATGGCCTATGGCCTTTGGACATACACCCAAGAGCCTAGACCTTGGCCGCACCCACTGCAACGTTATGCAGCCATGTATGTCAACATGTGGCCAGGTACTAGCACCCACAAATACAGCCACCAGCACTGCTACGGATTACGTCCTTTGGTCATGCACCCAAGTGCCTACATCTTGGTCACACTCACGTCAATGTTATGCAGCCATACATGTGAACATGTGGCCAGGTGCCACAACTCATATATGTAACACAGCCACCGGCATTGCTATCCAACCCCTGCACCGTAATACTGCCATTAATTGAAACATGTAGGTAGTTAGCAAAATCCACAAACATAACACAGCCTCCAGCACTTCTACCCACTTCCACTCACATAGTATTTTTCTAGTGCTAACCAAACCACAAAATTTTCAGAACATTGCCCCTGCTCCCAGTAGTCTATTAAGTACACAGAACCAATACATCATAGTTCAATACAGTAATCGGTAATATGCGCAATGGCCACAATATCGGAAATGCACAATCACATGTCCAGACATACATCGCAGGTGCTAGGGGCTTACCACACACAAGCCTAGTATACCCTATGCAAAAATGCTCATGTCATGTGCAATCCACTCCTTATCTTCAATTGAGCCTGCCAGCACTCACCACACAAACAGATCACCTCAGGATGTATGTTGCGGTAACGTAGGCTGCCTGCAGTCACCATTCAAGTTAGCTGCCTGAGAAGGTCCCTGCAAATTGGCGCAGAAGGCACTGATACACTCCTCCTCCATTTCCATCCCCTCTTCCCACCACAATATGCCGGAATGCATGTTTTCCAGCCCCTTTCGGCGCTGCACTATCCTCAGCTACAGCATGGCATCATTACCCAAACTTATGACGCACATCACGCTTCCCTACAGCCAACTACCAGGCGCATGAAATGTCTGACAACATCACGCCACACTCCAGCACAATCAGACTTTTCACTGCAGAGCACACAGGGAAATGGGATCACGGAGTGGAGCCGGATATTTTGACACGTACATTTGACCTGTTTTTAAAAGAAGTATAGGACTAATTATCACCAAATTCATAAAAGAACGCTTTCTGGACCAAGGCACCGCCTTTGGTGAAAATCCATCCAGCCGTTTGGCCTGGAGGCCTATGCAAACTTTTTCTCCATTCAGTGTATGGAAAAAAAAGAATTTGGCACCCCAACCTATAACTTTCACCCCACTCCACGAACCGTCACCCAACTTCGCAAAAATATTCACAGTGCGCCATATAGTTGCAACGTTTTATACAAATTCATCCAGGGAGAGCAAAGTTATAAGCCACCCAATAAGTGTTGTTCCTATGAGATGAGCAACTTAACCATAACTATGTGTAATGTGGAGGAAATCAATAAAAACATATACAATTCCTCTGCTGGGCCCTTGTCTGCTTTCTACCCAGAAAGTAGTTCAGCCCTAAATAGCTGTCCAGGGTTCAACACTAATGGAAGCTCAAAGTGCCTGGAATTTGACAGTTCCAGTACTGACACAAAGCGCTGCTCTGCAAAAGAACCTCACCTACCTGCTTCTGATCTGCACAACCTCCTGCTAGGTGAGCCTAACTATGAACTGGCCCATAAAATTGTCTCAGGCACCAATGAAAAAGCCCACAGTTGCTACGGCTCTTCCATCTTTTTTGTGCCAGACTTTTTCAATACTACGCAAGTGCCCGTTTTTGATAAAATGTGATGCAACTTGTGCAGTTTGCACAGTATTAACTCAGGAAAAATGGGCAGCTACTGGCTACACAGCTACCGAAAAATCAAGCTACTTTCTTTGTATGGGTTTGCAAACAAATCAAAAAAACGGTAAATTTCCACACCAATGGCAGAAAGTATCTACATTTGTCGGTAGCCGCTTTTACAGTGCAAATTCGCTAGGGGGCTGTCATTTCCCCTAAATGCAGGGAGAACGTTGCCAAGTTTGCAACACTGCCCACCACACCCAGACACCTAACTGACAAATCCGTTAGCCTCCACAGTCCCATTGCCATGCCTACCATCCAGAAAAACCCTGGATGAGGCATATGTGTTCCTGGAAATGCAGCGTTATCCGCAGATATATTGTGCTGTATACGAGCGTGGGGGAACACATTTCTACCAAGGTAGCAGATTTCATCTCTAGTGGTGGCTCTGAAAAGAGCCTTTTTTATATATGGGTACTTGCAATCAAACACCTTCTTTTTTTAGTTTTTTTGGGGGATTTTCCTTTTCTTCTTATCCTTAGATTCACATTCTTACAGGGATCTCTTCAACGATTCCAGTAGCTTGTAAAACAAAATTCAATTTCCAATTTCCTATGTTGGTCAAAGAAATGCCATTAGCATGGAAAAAGTATACATTTCTAGGATTAAGGATGTCATTGTCACAGTAGAACATCCCAGCTGCACACAAAAATTCATACAAGCTTCTGTTAATTAGAAACCCTCCGACCTCTGGCTGCCGACAAATTACATTTGGATAATTCCATACTCTTCTTGGCGGTATACATGAAAAAAAGACTGTGGCAGTGGGGAAAATCTGCTTCACTGCTTTGAGAAACTTCTTGAGTTGACGCAGCAAACATGCACAAGGCATGTAATCCAAATGCAAGGCCCCATAGTGCACAGTTTCAACAGTGGCCACATGTCTGCAAAGTTCAACCACAGCGCTGAAGCTGCACACACTCACACCCCTCCACAAACCTCCACTCCTTCCATATCGAAGTTTTCAACAATGCCTCTTTCCAGGGCATACCTGTGCAGATCTTGCACAAAGGCATCACCCATGTGCAGCACAGTACGTCTTGCGATCCCTGCTTTCCTCACTACACAGAGCAATGAAAAAAGTGTTACTGTGTCACACCGCTTCCTACTCAGCCAAAGACACGCCTCTCCGCTTCTACCGCTATCAGCGCTTCCCGACACACACGCTCCGATTCCTGCACAACATTTCCCACTCACGTTCCACACGGCAGGGCACGGCGTGGCATATTTGGCGGTACAGGCATTTATCGCCCTTCACTGCGGTGGCAAACCGAGTGGAGACTTTTGCAATCCAGGAACTCGCATCTTCCGCGGAGATCAGTGCTGCCCGGCGCGTCACGGACTATGTGACCCTGGTTTCCTAGCAACGCGGCAACGCTTTCGGTTCGCTTCCACGTGACGTTGTCACGTGTGTCCTTTCCCGGGATAAAAAGAGTTCGGAAACCGAAGGCGTTGCTTCACAGCTGTTTCAATCAGGATCACGTGACGCACTCTCTTCGTTCTACAGACCTGTTTTCATTGTCAACCTACGCCTGCTCCACGGATTGTCTCTGCTTAGCCCTTCTCTGACTCTGGAACTTTGGAACTTTGGATTGCCTATCATCGACCTACGCCTGCTCCACGGATTGTCTCTGCTTAGCCCTTCTCTGACTCTGGAACTTTGGAACTTTGGATTGCCTGTTGCCGACCTACGCCTAGTACACGGATTGTTTTTGCTTCACCCTTCACTGACGCTGGAACAGTTGATCATCAAGATTCTGACCTCGGATTTCCACGTGTTTCCAGTTGGACCTCGGTCCTACAATAGGTGGTTGCCTGCCATACCATACAGCCTTGTCCTGCCACAGTCTGGAGGTTTACACCTCTTCCAAGTCCTCACAGGTATTTTAGCATCTGCTATTTACATACAAGTAATTGTGTCTTGCTTTCATACTTACATAACCATTGTACCTTGCCTTACAGCGCTCAAGGGATTCTTCCGGCTGTCCCGCGTCCTGGTTTGGGGACTTCCACCTGTGGCCTTAATAATCACGCTGACAGTATTTTAGGTGTTGTCAGGGTGTTTCTTGGGGACAGAGGGGTAGTTCATACTCTACACGACCAACGGACTTCGTAACAGACTGTGAAGCCTTTTTGGTCCTCCGGAGTATGAATCCCTCCGCCGGGGATCCAGTGACCGCCTTGTTGCAGGCAGTGGCGGCCCTTAGGACCGACATGGTTACCGCCACGACGGCCATACATCACCGCCTGGACGCCTTACAGAGCACGCGTTTCCCATTACCCGCAGATGCCGATTTCGGGGACCCAGTTCCCCCAGTCCAGCCAAACCCTGTCACGGCCCCTGCACCCACTCCTGTATGGTTTCCTACACCCGTCCCTCTTGCTGCACCAGAACGCTACCAGGGGGATCCCCGGAAATATCGTACATTTGTTAACCAATGCAAATTACATTTTTTGTGCCGGCCCTTAGCGTTTCCTGATTCTGTTACAAAAGCCGCGTTTCTTCTGTCCCATTTGTCTGGGGTTGCGGCCACTTGGGCGAATCCAATGATGGAAAGCGATCATCCCGCTCTGTATGATTTCGATCTTCTTGTATCAGAAATGGCCAAAGTCTTTGATACGCGCTATAAGGCCCAATCAAGGGATCTCGAACTCCTGGATCTTACACAAGGTAAACATTCATTGATAGAATACATTACTAGGTATAATCAACTCGCTGCTGAAACATCCTGGCCAGAGGAGAAGAAAGCAATCGTATTCTATCGCGGCCTATGCAACACCATGAAAGATGCCCTTTCAGTGGTTCCTGCCCTTCCCTTGGTATTTTCAGATCTGGTGGATCTCGCTTTACAGGTTGACGCAAGGAGATCCGAGAGAAGGGCCGAAACTACGTTCTCTAGTCTATCTGGGCCTTCCGTTCTTACCACCCCTGCTGAACCCATGCAAGTAGGCGGTATCCGTAGTCCGATAACATCATCCGAACGAGAACGGCGAAGAAACAATAACGCCTGTTTTTATTGCGGGTTAAACGGACACTTTGTAAGGGAATGCCCCCGACGCCCCAAGAACAAAACTTCGGGTTTTCAGAAGGCTCGCCCATGATACAGGGGGTACCGGCGAGCCTGTCTATGACCCCCTCTGAACCCTTCTTCGGGCCTATCAGACCAGTGGTACTTCATGCTCTACTAAAACCCACGAGGGAGATCGCTCACACAGTTCAGATTGTAGTTGATTCTGGGGCCACTGGTTGTTTCATCGATATTCCCTTGGCCCATCGTCTCAATCTGCCCCTGGTCAGGAAAAAGCATCCAGAGCCGGTAAACGCCGTGGACGGCACTTCCCTGTCCTCCGGCCCAATCAGGTTCCAGACTGCGCCAATGGAAGTAGTGATACAAAACATCCATAGAGAAACCATGTCGTTTGACCTCATCAATACACCACAGTTCGGCATCATATTGGGAATTCCCTGGTTAAGGCAACACAACCCATTGATCAACTGGGGAAACGGACAAGTCACGTTTGAATCCGAGGTGTGTCAACAGTTTTGTCTCATCGAAGCTGATCCGCTGTCCACTCCTGCCACAATCCTTGGTGCCATGGCTGCCACTCATATCGACAACATCGTTCCTAATCCTTCGTCGTCGCACACGGTGGGGGCCGTTACAGCTAACATACCCGCTGCCTATCATGATTTCCAAATGGTGTTTGACAAAGTCACTGCTGAGGGTTTACCCCCGCATAGACCATATGATTGTCCGATTGATCTGGTTCCGGAGGCTCCCATTCCCAGAGGTAGGGTTTATTCATTGTCACAGTCAGAGGAGCAAGCTCTTAAAAAATACATACAACAGGCTTTGCAGTTGGGTCACATACGTCCCTCTTGTTCTCCAGCTGCCAGTCCAATCTTCTTTGTGCCAAAGAAGGAGGGCGATCTACGTCCATGTGTGGATTACAGACGGTTGAATTCCATCACCATAAAAAACAGGTACCCACTTCCGCTCGTTTCCCCAGTGTTGGACAGGTTGACTAAGGCTTCTATCTTCACTAAGTTGGACCTGAGAGGGGCGTACAACCTGATTCGTATCCGGCTTGGGGACGAGTGGAAGACAGCGTTCTGCTCCCGACAGGGATTATTCGAATACACAGTAATGCCCTTTGGGCTTTGTAATGCTCCTGCGACGTTCCAACGATTCATCAACGACGTATTCTCGGACATCCTGGATACGTTCGTGGTGGTATATCTGGATGATATTTTGATCTACTCATCCTCCCTGGAGGAACATGTCGGGCATGTCAGAGAAGTACTCTCTCGCCTCAAGGCAAACGCCTTGTTTGCTAAACCGGAAAAGTGTCTATTCCACTCAAGGGAAGTGGAGTTTCTGGGTTTTCACATCTCCCCTGGAGGCTTGTCCATGAATCTGTCTAAAGTTCGTGCTGTCACCGAATGGCCAACTCCCGTCACCGTCAAACAACTCCAGTCCTTTCTCGGCTTTGCTAATTTTTACCGGCGATTCATCGCCGGTTTCTCTTCTATCGTTTCTCCTCTGACCGCTTTGACCAGTCCTCTTGTCCCATTCTCTTGGACCCCTACACATCAGAAGGCCTTCGAAGCACTCAAGGCCAGGTTCGTCTCTGCCCCGGTATTGCAACACCCCGATCCCGACCTTCCTTATGTTCTGGAAGCAGACGCCTCCTCGTTTGCCCTAGGAGCAGTACTGTCCCAGCCTTGCCCAACCACGGGTTGTTTGCATCCAGTGGCCTATCACTCACGCAAGTTCTCGGCAGCCGAATCCCACTATACTGTAACCGAGAAAGAGTTATTGGCCATCAAGGACGCTCTGCAAACGTGGAGACATCATCTAATGGGGGCAAAACACCAGACGGTGGTATATACAGACCACAAAAATTTACAAGACTTAGCCTCCCTAAAATGTGCAAACAGCAGGCAGGTGCGTTGGCATTTGTTTTTTGCCGCCTTTGATTTTGTAGTCAAACACAGACCGGGTCGCATCCATGGTAAGGCTGATGCGTTATCCCGTTCTCCTGGCGGGGAGTCGTTACCTCTGTTCCCTGACACACTATTGGGAAAAGGCCATGTTATCTGTATGTGTACGCCGTCTCCCACCATGCTTACCGACATCAAACAATGGGTTTCCCAAAATCCCCATGCACTCACCGAATGGGACGTTGTCCTTCACGAAGGGTTACCATTCATCCAGGGCAAATTGTTCCTCCCTACATGCGACGTACGCAACCAGGCACTCGCTTGGTCACATGATGCGGCAATAAACGGCCATCCAGGGCAACAACGCACATTAGACTTGTTACAACGCTGGTGCTGGTGGCCCTCCATGAGAAAAGACATTGAACATTACGTCAACACGTGCTCCATATGTGCCCAATGCAAAACACGCAGGGGACGGCCTTTAGGGCTACTCTTACCGTTACCGGTACCTCCCAGGCCTTGGCACACCATCTCTATGGATCTCATCACTGACTTGCCCCGCAGACAAGGCTACGATACAATATGGGTTATCATCGATTCATATACAAAAATGGCCCGCTTTATTCCCTGCACAGGTATACCGTCTGCCCCAACCCTGGCTCGCTTGTTCTTTAGGGCTGTCTTCTGTCTCTTTGGCTTGCCACAGGTCATCATCTCTGATCGTGGATCACTAACTAAACTCCTGGGTATAGATGCCCGCTTCTCTTCGGCCTATCACCCTGAAAGCGACGGGCAGACCGAGAGGGTGAATCAGGCTTTAGAGCAGTACTTGCGGTGCCTGTCCCTTCAGTTCCAAGACTCCTGGTCCAAATTATTGTATATCGCTGAATTCGCGTACAACAACTCCCGCCATTCCGCCACTGGTTTCTCCCCCTTTTATGCTCTGTATGGGCAGCATCCTCGCACCCTGCCGCTACCTGACTTCCCCTCTGCCACTCCTGCTGCTAATGCCTGTGTGCGCGATCTTGCAGCTGTGCATACTCAGACATTGGTTCATCTCCGTGAAGCTCAAGCGGTGATGAAGGCCAAGGCTGACCGTAAGCGGGCGAAGGCTCCGGAATATCAGGTGGGCGATCGGGTATGGCTGTCGACCAGACATTTGCGGATCCCTGGTTGCCGCAAACTGTTGCCCCGTTTCGTGGTCCCTTACCGGATTACCAGAATCTTGAATCCCGTGGCTCTCAGGCTCTCTGTTCCCCTTTCCTGGCGGGTCCACCCGGTGTTCCATACCTCTCTCCTCAAACCGTACCTTGCTCCCACTCGTGTCCTTGTCCCGCCTGCCCCGGTCTCTGTCTCTTCCCAGGATGTATTTGAGGTTAGTGCTATCCTTGGCTCCCGTTACCATCGGGGTGGCCTTCAATATCTGGTGGATTGGCTGGGCTATGGTCCTGAGGATCGCTCCTGGGTTCCCTCTCGGGATGTCCGGGCCCCGCTTTTGGTGTCGCGGTTTCATAGGGACAATCCTGCTAGCCCACGTGGTCGTGGGCCCTTGAGGGGGGATTCTGTCACACCGCTTCCTACTCAGCCAAAGACACGCCTCTCTGCTTCTACCGCTATCAGCGCTTCCCGACACACACGCTCCGATTCCTGCACAACATTTCCCACTCACGTTCCACACGGCAGGGCACGGCGTGGCATATTTGGCGGTACAGGCATTTATCGCCCTTCACTGCGGTGGCAAACCGAGTGGAGACTTTTGCAATCCAGGAACTCGCATCTTCCGCGGAGATCAGTGCTGCCCGGCGCGTCACGGACTATGTGACCCTGGTTTCCTAGCAACGCGGCAACGCTTTCGGTTCGCTTCCACGTGACGTTGTCACGTGTGTCCTTTCCCGGGATAAAAAGAGTTCGGAAACCGAAGGCGTTGCTTCACAGCTGTTTCAATCAGGATCACGTGACGCACTCTCTTCGTTCTACAGACCTGTTTTCATTGTCAACCTACGCCTGCTCCACGGATTGTCTCTGCTTAGCCCTTCTCTGACTCTGGAACTTTGGAACTTTGGATTGCCTATCATCGACCTACGCCTGCTCCACGGATTGTCTCTGCTTAGCCCTTCTCTGACTCTGGAACTTTGGAACTTTGGATTGCCTGTTGCCGACCTACGCCTAGTACACGGATTGTTTTTGCTTCACCCTTCACTGACGCTGGAACAGTTGATCATCAAGATTCTGACCTCGGATTTCCACGTGTTTCCAGTTGGACCTGGGTCCTACAATAGGTGGTTGCCTGCCATACCATACAGCCTTGTCCTGCCACAGTCTGGAGGTTTACACCTCTTCCAAGTCCTCACAGGTATTTTAGCATCTGCTATTTACATACAAGTAATTGTGTCTTGCTTTCATACTTACATAACCATTGTACCTTGCCTTACAGCGCTCAAGGGATTCTTCCGGCTGTCCCGCGTCCTGGTTTGGGGACTTCCACCTGTGGCCTTAATAATCACGCTGACAGTATTTTAGGTGTTGTCAGGGTGTTTCTTGGGGACAGAGGGGTAGTTCATACTCTACACGACCAACGGACTTCGTAACATACTGCCCCTTCCAGTGAGGCACACCCTCACCACCTGATTGTATACTCCCACAGTCCCATTTGCATGACCAGCATGCTGACAAGTACAGACTGTGGCATGTGTGCTTCCCCAACTACTGCAAGGACTGCACCCTAGTAAAACAGGGGCAGTGCTTCTTCCCTTTCCACTACTCTTTTGCCAGCACTCCCTCATAGGGTACTGTTAAATAGTTACACACACATCCACCAATCACATCCAAGACCTCAGCATCTAACAATATCATTTCTATGCAACATGCCATATGTACCCTAAACCAATCACAGTACACGTCTAGTGTGATTGTTAAGCACCTGCAGTAGAAATTTCTGCAAAAGTATGCAAAATGTATGCAACCAGATTAATGCACATCACCACCCACCAGCAGAAAGCACAGGTGTTAATATATTGTATACAGTACTTTAGCACATCTGGCATAAGCACCTCTAAGCTACTTAGGAAACAAACGCTAATTTCTCCCATCACCTACCATCAAATACCACTTGCAATGGCATGGGCTTTCAAATGTTTCATTTACCCATATCAACCATTGCAATATCCAAATAGTTAATCTCTTCTTTTCTTCTGGCAATTGTACAACTGTTGTCTGCACTAACGTATCTCGTATTACATTTGTAAAATGGTTGCAGCAAAGGAGCACCTAATGCACCCTACCGATCCAAACCAGCTACATACATTGCATGCATGTGAACAAGGTCCCTGCCACTTACCTTGCGCACTGCACAGAGTATGACATTACTTATAAAAGCAGAACAAATTATCTGTGCATCCACAACACTAGCAATCGTAAATGTGGATAAATGAAACCAACAAGTGAAATAATTGTTCCACTCATGTAGAAAGCATAAAGATGCAGAAAAGGTTATGACATTTCACACACAAAAACATTTTCCTTTCCAAGCTGAACACCTTTCCGAAACTTGTTCTCACCCTTCTACGAGTACAAGTAACCCATTTGCAAAGTAAACACTTGTACAGAAATGCAGACACTTTCTAAACTGCACATCGTACAATACACTCACAAGTGAAGCTTTTGCCCCCTCACCAACAGTACTAATGCTGCCAAGTTTCCATTCATATGCAAAGCCATCCCATTACACATACACACTAAGTCTTCATGCCAACACATACCCATCCCTTTTAAGTACTGTAGTCTCCAAATGCACTCAGTATGCAATTAAGAAACATATTTTCTTACTATATTCTTTCACAGTTGCCGTAAGCACCTCTGTTCTTAAAGGCAGTGGCCTTTTCACCTTGAAAATGCAACCCAGCATAAACATCAATGTTCAACGGGCGGCACACCTCTATCAAGTCATTGCAGCAGTTCCTCGACCACCATATGAAAGGCAACGAGAAAGGAAAAATTAATATACTACAAACTCTAACTCCTGTCCAGTGCAGAAATACACAGGAATACCAGGACACTTGGTAAGCTGCATTTCGGAAACCAGCTTGCAAAAGTACCTTCCACCATATGAAATTGTTAGCAACACACCATTGTAAAGTCTACTAAGGAAACAGTACTCAAACACAAAACTACCTGATCCATTCAAATTTTGCAATAAAAGTGGTTTACATTACTATGTAAATGTAGCAATCTATGATGTATTAAACATGCCAGCAATGAAGATTACCCCTGCTAGCTGTGCAGGGAGTATGAAGTCTATTAAAGACTAGGAGGTGAGCATTATGCTTCAACTTCATTTATTTACTACTCTTCAGCAGTTCAACAAACTTACATAAAACTTTGCAAAGTGTTCAACAGAGAACTTTCCTTTAAAAAATACAAAATCCATGAATCTCTGTAGTCCATGCCCTCTCAGACAGTCACAACCCACTTCCTGTGCTTGGACGCCTCCTCTGCTTTTACTCGCTCTGCAAATTCCTCAACTTCCATAACTGATCCTTGCTAATGGTGCAAAGTCTTTCTTGAACTTGGTAACTCAACTGCCGGCGAACCTTCAGACTCCTGAAGTACTCTGCTACTGCTCTGTCTTCAGTTATTTTTCTGATCTTCCCCTATGAGACAATACAATAGGAGATTTTAGGGTGGTGTCTATGTAGTGCACTTTCCAAAGGACCGTCTGTTGATCTCCAGGGCTTTAACGTCTGATACCCATTTGCAGGAAACCAGACATAATAGCATAGCTGCTTTCCCGATAGCTGCTTGAGGGAGAGGTACTTATCTGTTGGCCAATCTGATAGGAAACGTAATACTACTGCCACCTCCCACGTTGTACTATACATGGGCTCTGGTGGCACTCTGAATCTCGCACCTCTGATGAGCCGCAATACTGCATGAACGGGCGCCTTCTATTGGCAGGTGACCTGCTGAAATTGCTGATCTGTACAGACCTATTGTACGGAAGGCTCTTCCGTTCTGTAGCAAGTTTGCTAAAAAATTCAGTATCTCCACTACAGGTGCTGAAACGGGATGAACACTTCCGTTCTTACACCAGCTTGTCCATTTTGCCCATGTTGCATCATAGCTCCTCCTAGTGGATGGAGCCCAGGATTCAGCAATAAGCTCTGCAGCCTGCGCCGAAACTCCTGGCAGTGCCCAGCGTCTCCTGAGCCTCACTCTCAGAGGATGATATGACCCAGCTGGGTCCGTGAGCAGTCACTCTCCTTCGGGGAGCACTCTGGGTATGTCCGCTACTGGCTTCATTAGCGTTGGAAACCACACTTGTGATTTCCACAAAGGCACTACTAATACCAGCTTTGCTTTCTCCCTCCAACATTTCGCTAGAACTCTGCTCAACATCACAAAGGGAGGAAAAGTGTAGTGAGGGCCTCCTGTCTACTCCTGCAGGAAAGCGTCGGTTCCCTGCTGTCCCGAATTTAGTCTCCAGCTGAAGTAGAGGCTTGTCTGAGCATTGAGCCGGGAAGCAAAGAGGTCCATGTGTAATGGTCCCCATCTCGTGTTCAGCTTCTGAAAAACTGCTGGATCCAGTCTCCAGTCACTGGACTCTGTCAGATAACATGAGTTCCAATCCGCTACTACGTTCAGTGTACCCGGCAGATATTCTGCTGTCACTGATGTCTCTGATCGCAGGCAGAAGTGTCACACAAGTCCTTTGCTAGCTCCGCCAGCATCTTGGACCTTGTACCACCCAGGTGTTTGATGTACTGCACTGCTGATATATTGTCCATCTCCAGCAGGACACAAGATTTTACTTTTTCTCTTGTGAATGCCTTGATCGCAAACGATCCTGCTAGGATCTCCAGGCAGTTTATGTGAAGATGAAGCTCCTCTTCGCTCCACTTGCCTTTGGTCTGTGGAGTTCCACATCTGGCTGCCCAGCACTTCCGGCTGGCGTCCGGTTCTGTGATCAGATTCGGTTTGTCTCCGAATGTGGCTCGCCCATTCCAGGCATCCATATTCTTTAACCACCACTCCAGCTCCGTAATGGACTGCTGATCTAGAGGTATCAGCTGATGATACTTCATTCCATGTTGAAGGTGCTTTATCTTCAAGTTCTGCAGTGCTCGGTAGTTGTAAGGCTCACCTGGCATCCACGGGGACGTCACTCAGCCTGTTCTGACCTCTTACGAGCTCAAACCCTTCCATGGAGGCTATTCGACTGGAGACTGGGCCTGAAACACAGGATTGGTAGAGTTTAACTCCCAATTGTCTCTGTGTGCTTGAACCCCTTCTTCCCCGGGGTCCAACCCTTCCCTTTGATCCACAGCTCACCTTGTTTTCTTGGATTGTGTGCTCTCCGTCCTACTTTCAGCACAGGGGTGCTTTGATTGATGTGGGCTCGTTGCTGCCTAGTTACTTCACTGGCAAGAGTCCGACAGGTAAGTATAATGAGTGTTTTGAACAGTTCTCTAACTTCGTTCCTTTCCTTCCTTAGATGATGGCCGGCATCCGGGGGATGGCGGCGTGCTGCTGAGATGAGTAGCGCTGAAGGTGAGTGAGAGCGCGATGTGCGATGCACCCCTTTCGTATTTGCATTGAACTGAGTTCTTTTTCTGTGTATTTTAGGTGCCGCGAGGTTTTCAGCGTGGATGCTGGTTATGAAGAACAGGTGCAGTGGGTAAGCGTGGTATGCGGCGCCTCTAGATATTTCCACGCTAACCTGGAGTGTCTTTTCCCTCTTGCAGATGGATGAGAAGTTCCGGAGACAGAGTTCCCCCAGAGCGGCTGGGATTCAGGAAAGCGTTTGAAGCTTGTACAGTATTCAAAAATAAGCGAAGATTTGCAGAATGCTTACCAATGCCTTTTTTCTGTTCTTTTCTCTTTTCCTTAGGAAGCAGCGTGCCGGGATGGGAATGACACCGCCGAAGATGCCCGCAGAACAGAAGGAGCGATGAATGATGGGCAGGAGCACCGCAAGGTAAGGCTGTTCCTAACAGTGTTCTTGTTCTTGCAGGAGCTGAGCGCAGAAGAAAGATGCAGGCCTACTGGAGACCTATCCGAACACGGTGAGTGTCATGCTGCAGGTGCAGAAAACGCAAAGCATGTTTCTCACCCTGGGTCTGGCTTAAATAGTCTCTGGGTATCCCAGGTGTCTCTGGGCTTAACCACACCCAAAAGACTAGACCGCACATGCAGTTCTGGGAACCGAAATATGTGGGGGCATCCATCTTGTCTCCATCAATGCACTACAAGTCCAATCCCCAATGTTCTCCTATGGGAGTGAGTGAGTCTGGTGCCACAAGCACCAAGTCTGACTCCAAGTGGGTGTTTGGAGGGATGGAGAGGCCCTTGAGGGCCAAGCAGTCGATCGTGGCCTGGCTCCAGCCTGACATCTTGGATGGCTGGGGACATAAGGGGCAGGAATCATGACAGTAGTGCAGGAGATCTGGAAATATGGCTTGCATAGATGCTGCTAATAACCCACTATTCTCGCCAAGGTTCTGAGCGATACTTACTGCTTCTCTAAGCATGCTCTGATCTCTCTCTTGATATCTTTTATCTTCCGAGCCGGAAGCTCTAATGTCGCCTTCTTGGTATCTAGTACAAACCCTAGGAAGTCTAATCTCTGCGCTGGCGTGGTATCGGACTTCTCTTTATTCACTAGGAATCCTAGCGATCCCAGAAGGTCCTGCACCCATCTTGTTTGATACACTAGTACCTCCAGATCTTCTGCTAAGAGTAAGAGATCGTCCAGGTAAATGATCATCCTGACGCCCTTCTCCTTGATCGCTGCCGCTACTGGCTTCATCAGCTTCGTGAACGCCCAGGGTGCTGATGCAAGCCCGAATGGCATTGTCTTGAATTGCCAGAATTGTCTTTGCCAGCGAAAAGCTAGAAATGGCCTGTACTCTTTGAGTACTGGTACCGTAAGATATGCGTCCTTCAAATCTAGATGTGTCAACCAGTCTCCCTCTCTCAGGGAGTCTCTGAGCTGATGGATGCCTTCCATCTTGAAATGTCGATATATGATCCGTCCGTTCAGCTCTCTGAGATTTATAACCTGGTGTACCTGCTCTTTCCTGTGCACCAGGAACATGTTGCTCACAAACCTCAGGTTCATTACGCATCTCTCTATCGCCTTCTTGTGGGCTAGCTGTGCTATCTCGCTGTCTAGGCATGCTTGTTCCGCTTGCGCTAGTCTCTGACTCTGAGGTCTGCTTAGCTGGACTGGGGCTTCTATGAAATCTAGCTGCAAACCTCTGACGGTCTGCAATATCCAGGAATCGCTTGAAAGCGTATGCCAATTCTCTAAAAACATGCGCGTCCTCCCCCCTACGGGAGGATACTGACGTGCTCTCACCTGGTGTAAATCCTTGACCTCGTCCTGTTCCTCTGGACCTGAGGCCTCTTGGGAATCTCCCTCTGGACGGGAAGAATGTATCTTGGCTTTTGTTTTCCCAGTATTGCGCCCTGGGGTTCTGGGGTCTTCTTCCTCCTTGATTGTGACCAGCTGCACGACCCTTGAAGTGGCCGGTCCCTCCAAAAACTCTACTCAGAAAAATTTTGAGGATAGATGCTTGTGCCTTCTCCAGTGAAGCGTACGTTCCGACGAACTGCCCCATCTCCTTCCCAAAGGTCTCTCCAAACAGGAAGCCCTGGGCTTCTTCTCCCACTTCATATGATGCTAAACACTAAGCGTTGAGTCTATTTTCGGCAATAGTCCTCTTCTCCTTTCCGAAGCTATGGCACAATTAGCATTTCTGAGAAGGCAGACTGCTCTCTGAGCCCAGCCGGCGAGAGCTTCGGGGTGTACTTCTTCCCCGGTGTCCTTTGCCCTCTCTGGGAGGTCCATAATCTTGGCGAGGGGTCCTGCCAAGTCCAGCATTTCTCCTGGCAGCTTCTCCAGGCCCTATCAATACCCTTGTGGGGGTCTTTACTCATCTTTGACACGAAGGTCAGCATTTTCGGATTGAGCTCGGGTGTCTCCGCTACCTTTCCTGGAAGGTCTGGTCGCGGGCACTCCGCTTTCAACCGCTGTCTCACTTCCTTATCTAGCAGTTTGCGCAGTCTCTCGGTCATATACTGAGACACTCGAGGTGATGGTTGCCATTCAGTAGAGCTCGGATTCCAGATGCTATCCGGGTCAAACATATCCTCCTCTATGAGGAGTTTCTCCTTCAGTGCTCACCTTCCGAGCTGCTGCCTCCTCAGCTGTCTGTGCAAAGCTGATGGCACTGTGCGCGCTCGTGATCGTTAAGACCACTTATCTCTTTAGTGTATTTAAACTTTATATTGCTCGTACAAGAGTTCCATGCGGTGTGGTCGTCCTGCAGAAACGTCGCTTAATAGCGGCGTATACTGTGAAGCGTGGGCTTGCTGCGCTTAAGCTACTCCCACTCGCGGGTGGGGGCTAGAGCGTTGGAGCGCAGTGTGCTGCTCTACTCGAGCGGGCACTCCGCCCCCCCAGGGTGGGGGCTGCCGCTGCGAGTCCGCACCGCTGTGCAGGTGCGCTCGCGGGCACCAGCTCCTCCTACCCAAGGGTGGGGGCCGGCCTCACAAGTGGAATACGTGCTCCGGTACAAAGTCCGCGAGGCTGGCCGCACCCCTGAACTGACGAAAGTATGACACGGGGACGCCGGCCTCGCAGACAAACTCCTATAACTTACCTGACTTGATGTCTATTAACTCAATATACATATGTCTGAAAATAGGTACTGACTCTATACGCGTATGCGTGCCTGGACGGAATGAAACGTAATACTTAAAATCTTACAATCAATCTTCCTCCACACGTTCACTGTGCTTTATATATGCATGATTAATGACAATTCTATCATTACTCCGTCACTCATTCCTGACCAATTCTCACAAAGAAAATATGGAGAGAGAAGAAATGGTACTTATCTGCTTGAAGAGTAGTAAAAGAAGAGGAGGAGTCCAAGCTCAGGAAGTGGGTTGTGACTGGCTGAGAGGGCATGGACTACAGAGATTCATGGATTTTGTAGTTTTTAAAGGAAATAGTTCAGTTGAACACTCTGCAAAGTTTTATATAAGTTTGTTGAACTGCTGAAGAGTAGTAAATAAATGAAGTTGAAGCATAATGCTCGCCTCCAGTCTTGTCATAGAATTTTTGAAAACAGTTCTGTAAACGGCTCTCACCACTTGTGTTTACAAATGGTACTCCTGCACAGAAGTGCTGCAAACAATCCTACAAACAGTTCTAGAATCTCAGGATTAAGACAGGAATTGAACTACTGTGCTAGAATGGTAAAGCCACGTTAAGCACAGAAAGTGATGCACAGAATGTTCTCATGCAGTTAGTTCAAATATAGAGAAACAAAAACACACCCATACATGAAATCTTTGAGACTTCCTACATGTGGCAACATACATGCTATCATATAATTCCTGAACAAGTCCTGAACGAACGCATTCTCTTTGTATCTATGCCTAACTGAGATTCCATGGCATTTTAGCAAGTGGCACAACATGCAAACCATACCATATTGTGTAGGCCTTGCAATTCTGGTATTCATTCCACCTTACATATACAATCGTATAGGCAATATGCAATAAGAATGTTTTCAACATGTAATGCAGATGGAAACAAAAATAACTGCATGCTTACAACCTTCACACACTGACAGGTACCACTTGCCAAAAAAAACCTTTTCACCAATGGCCATATTCTACCACACAGGCAACACAATCAGTTCAGTTCACTGTAAAGCACACATTGGAAATCAAGTACAATCAGTAAAGGAAATGTAAAGTAATGTTATTCTTTTCGTGAACAAGAGGGCGTGAAATGTCCTTGCCTAAAGGCACTACAGCGCATAAAATGGCCATACCACCCACGTATGCGCAGCCATCGCGCACCATCGCGCATACACAGTAAGCCAACCAACACTGTTCAGTCGTAAGACTCTACACATAGAGCTAACAGATAGGGCCCGTAAATGTACATTGATATACTGTAGCAGCTGTACATCCGGCTATTTATCACGTGATGTGACTGCATCACTGCTGCCCATGCCAGAGGTGGTGGCGTGGCCATCATCCATAAAATCACTCTTGATCTAAGCATGTCGACCAACTCCAAACTTGAGTCAGCTGAATTACTATCAGTCAAACTCTCACTAACGCCCAATCAAAGAGCCACCCTCCAACTTATCTACAGGCCCCCAGGCCCTGCACCATCCTTTGTCGGCGAAATATCCACCATCCTCCTCGACAATGCTAAATCCAACTCTCAAATTATCATTTTAGGCGACTTTAATTTGGGACTTGGCGACCCTAAAGATCTCATTGCATTAGACCTGGAGAATGCCCTAACTAATTTTGGTTTCATCCTGCACATTCAAGAGCCTACCCATTCTAAAGGCAGGACCCTTGACTGGCTAGTCGGCTCCAATTGCAATATTAATGTCCTTGCCAATACCCCTTGCTTATGGTCCGACCACCACATCATCACATTCAATATTGAAGCCACCCCCCCGTGTCCCGACTCTGATAGCTCCAGCCCTCCCTACCAGAAATAAAAGGGACATAACCAAGGAGAAAATTCTCCCTCTGCTACTCCCATCTCTTAATGCTGCCACTGACTCCTGTAATGATCCCACCGCCCTAGCTGACATCTACAACCGCAGTATGCTCACGGCTATAGACTCTATCACCCCCATCAAACTCAGGAAGGCTAAACCACGGGCACACCTTAACACCTGGTTTACACCACAGTTAAGAGTGCTCCGCAAAGCCAAACGCTTTGCCGAAAATCGTTGGAAAAGTCACCCTTTTGATACGCATAAAGACGGTTTCTTCCTTGCATCGCTCAACTACAAAGAAGCCATTATCGAGGAGAAAAAAGACTCCCTAAATAACCGTATCCTGCAAGCTGACTCCAACTCTAAGGAACTCTTTAAGATCCTAAAAGAGCTTGAAACTCCAGCCACCCTCACTGACACCTGCATTAAACAGACCACCCAGCTTATGGCGATTTTGCGATTTGCAAAAAAAACGCAAATTTTGCCTTTTCCTGCTATGGCCGCTATAAATCATTAAATGAGCGCAAAAAAGACACATTAGCTTTATGTATCTTTTTCACGCTCATTTAATGATTTATAGCATCCACAGAGGGGTTGCCAATTGCAGCAGCTCAAAGGTTAACAACTCCACTGTGCAAAAAGCAAATAAACCGAGGGGCTTCAGTTCAAAGGTGTGAACCAGGGTTGACACCTTTGAATTCAAGCCCCTCCATGGAGCTGATCGAGCTTTAGCCCTCTCCCCCCTCCACACCCCAAAATTTTAGGCTGTGGTGACTCAGCCTGGCTGTCCTAAAGAGCATGGCCAGACAGAACGGGACACAAATGACAAAGGCCTTGCAATTAATTACCATAGCAGCAGCTGGCAATTCCTATACACAGTTATGTTAAAATCAAGTCAGTACTATTGGATTTGCAAATGCTTGTTTTTAGCAGGACTTCAGTGAAGGACACTCATAGAAACTATCTTGGGGAAGGAACCCACGTTTTGTGTTTGGCAGAGGTACTGGACCTGATTAAGTGTAACAGAGTTATTCTAGGGAGGGTCTGCACTGACACCAAGCTTGCCGAGACCAAGCTTCGGCAACAGCAGTATCCCATATCCTCTTCACATGGCAGCAAGATCCTGTAAAGCGCATTGCTGCCACAGCTGTGCTGTGACCCTCACCAGTGATGTGGCCTGTCCACCGCACTAAATGACTTAAAGGATTTAAGGTGCCAGGAAACCTGGCAGGATTACTGGCAAGAGCACTTACTGGATCCCTTGAGCTTAAGAAGCATCTTGAGGGACCCCTTCCCCAAATAACACAGTGTTGCTGTGGAGGATTAAGGCTTTGGGAGCAACTCACAGAACACTAGTAGTAGCGATGGACCGACTGTGGGAGCACCTCAGAGTGCTATGCGGTTTCGAGAGTGCTTCCAGAGGAGCAGGCAGTGAATCTGGTAGAAAGCTGGAATAGGAACTGGGAAGGAGGTGATTTTCAGACGCAGGTGACCCACAGTGAAGACTAAGAGCTAAAGGAATTACATAAATGCCCTGATTTATGCAAAACAATTCTAGCAGTGCGCAGCAACGGACTGGGAGTATAGATCTGGGGGACGAATGCTGGCGAGGGAAGTGCCTTCAGCCTTGGAGGCAAGCCAGATGGCCTGCAGAGGATGCTCCTGTCCTCCGCTGAAGGGAGGATTCTCATGGCTCATTTGGATGGGAGACTGAGTCTTTTTGAGATTATCGTATCGACGTTGTCATCTTTAATTAAGATACACCTTGCATTTACTTTTATAGGGATCCCACCACCCCCATGCCATCTTTGGATTTCCTCTTTCTTCACTGCACTCACCCACTATCTATACCCAACGCTTCACTCCCCAGTCTTTTAAAATTTTCGATTTTGGTACTTATCTGCCAATTTAGGCTTTGAGGGTGTTAAGCTCCACTTCAATGTCATTGTTTTGAAATGTGTGGACCTAACCCCGGAGGACTGCCCGTACACATTGGGTTCACATGCCATGACTAAAGAGTGGTAGTGAAGCAGTGATGGGCTTCCAGAAATGGACCATAAGGGTTACCTTAACTAGGGACAGGTGTGCCTGGACGCACCTGTGTGAGAGGATCTCAGTAGGGGGATAGCAGAAGGGGCGCATTTTAGAATTTAGGTAGATCAGCAGAGCTGTGTGCGTGTGTGCCTGTATGTGTCTACATCCCAGTACTGAAAATGCAGGGGTTATAGCTGGGCAGCATTATGAAGGTACCAAAGAAGGAGTTGCGTAGAGTGCTGAAAGTCAGGACTGAGGTCGACTGGTAGAGCTATATTTAGGAACCCACAGAATAAAAGAGGAGCTGCAAGTCAGGACTGATGTGATTAGGGGAGATGGGATTGAGACCAAGTACTGAAACTGATGTAGCTCAGGAATGGACGGGGGTGCTCAGAAAGCTGTGCAATCAGTGCCATTATAGTGCTTATAAATCAAGTGGCAGAAGGCATTAACTCAGAAGACTGGTTTGAAAAAACAATGACGGGCATTTCAGGCTCACAGTTTGATGCTATTGCTCGATAAAGTTAGCTCAAAGGTTTGTTAAAAGTTCTCCACATCACCTCAAACATTCCTGTTTCAATGTGCAACACTCTGTACTGTTCAAGTTCTCTGTTTTTGGATAAAAAAGATGTTAAATGATGTATTTTTCGACAATAAATAATGCCGCAAAAAATGCAGTTGTGTGCCGCAATTTTTTCTTTTTTGTGCCGCAAAATTTTCCATTTCATGCCGCAATATCCTGGAGGGTCTGATTAAAGATAGTAAATGGGGTGCTAACATTCAGGCAGCCTTACTGAATAATATCTCCATGCTACAAACTAAAATTAAAACTAAACAAGATAGCTTGAAACTGGACAATCGCCCTCCCAAGTCTGCAGGGGCCCTCTCTCCAGACTTGCCTAATCCTAAACCGTTCGCCTTTTCACCGCTCACTACTGCTGAGGTGGAAAACATCATCTTGAGGATCAAACCTTCCAACTGCCAAGGTGATCCATGCCCTGCCCCCATCATTACGGAATCTGCCCATGATCTGGCCCCATTTATTACATCCTTCATCAACTCCTCCTTTAAAACAGGGGCTGTCCCTGACAACCTTAAGGAAGCATGGGTGATCCCATTGCTTAAAAAACCCTCCTTAGACCCAAGCATACCCACCAACTTCAGACCCATAACCACCGTCCCATTCCTGCTCAAAATCAGGTTTCTTACGTGTCACCCACACTCTATAATGTTTTTACTAAATCGCTCTTTGATGTACTTGACTATCTGGGTGTCTCTTACACAAATTACGCCGACGACACCCAGATACTCATGCCCATTACTGGAGACTACTTAGTTGACACCAAGGCCCTGAATGACGTCTAACTGGTCATCCAAGCCTGGAAGGCACAACACCAGCTATGCCTCAATGACGACAAGACGGAGATCCTCATCCTGGGCACTACGCAACGCCTTAGCAAACTTGAGCCATCCTACCAGTCATTTATCATTGATGGCAACACCATCCAAGTTTTCGAGAGACACTAAAACCTTAGGCTTTTACCTTGACGTCACTTTATGCTTATCTCGACAAACAAATGCAGGCAGATCAGGTTCTGCATACACCTGCAAACTCATTGCAGCCTGCAGGCCATTTTTGACCACCCCGAATAGTGTCACACTGGCCAGAACCCTCATTACGTCCAAAATTGACTATGGTAGCGCCCTCTACTTAGGAACCAGCCAAGAGAAGCTGAATAAACTACAAATTACCCAGAACAACGCTATCAGAGCTGCCTTAAACATCCCTCGAAACCACCACATCTCTGAATCTAGAACCAATCTACATTGGCTACCTGTCAAACAGTGAATTTCATTGAAATCTCTAGCCCTCACGCACAAATGCCTGACCAACAAGGCCCCCCTGTACCTCTGCAGCCGGCTATCCCGCCATGCGTCTACCCGATCTCAAAGAACCACCCAGACCCACTGTTTATCGATCCCTAGGTTCAAACTTCAAAAAGATGCGGGCTCAAGCTTCCCCGTCCTTGCCTCCAAGCTTTGGAAAGCCCTCCCTATCACCATCAGATCTGAAGATTCCTTTAACGCACTCAAGTCCAAAACAAAATCATGGCTCTTCAATCAGCTGTGAAACATGCTCTGCACACCACTGCCCTAGTAGCATTGGCCCACTCATCTGCTGTACACCTGTGGCTCCATGTCCCTTGTAAAATATTTGCTCTGTAAATTATGTATATTGATATACTCGTTGACTATTATGTATGTACATTCGCCCTGTGCCTAAAAGTATGTATCTATATATGCTCTTTATGTAACTTTGCTCAAGTTGCGCCCTGACGCCTCCGAGCCTGATGGTGCGTGTTACAAATAGAACAAATACAAATACAAATACAAATTCATTGCATCATGTGGAAGGTAAAAAGTAAGTTCTACGTAACTGCAACTATATGTGGGTGGCTGTGTACATTTTGCCTATTTTAAATGTGTGATGCACAGCAAGTCCTTTCATGTCGCAATCGTTTACTGCACTGCCTAAACTAAGGGTCTCTTCAGGGGCTTACCACAGCAAATGCAAGTAGTTGCAAATTGCTCCCCAATGTGGAACAAGTATTGTGACCTACACCATATAGAGGTGTACGTTTAACAGCTCACTTGTACTGCTCCAGCAAGTCTAAAATATCCTTCACGACCATTCTGTAAAGGAGACTACTCTCAGAGAGATGCACAGTGTAACTGTGGACAAAGCAGCAATGTATCATTATAACAAGTTACCCAAAGGAGAGAAGGTGAAAAAAATAAAATGACCCCATAAACATACTTGTGGCATCATACACCAGTATAACATTGTTGGCATGCATGTTTACATTAGGTTGTGGTGGGTGTGGCCAAGGCCTACCCTCTTGTGAGCATGGCCTACAGCCTACGGCCTTGGCCACACCCACGGCAGCGTAATGCAGCTATGCATGACAGCATGTGACCAGGTACCGCAACCCAGAAACATAACACAGACATTGCAGTCCTACCCAACCCTCACAACATAATGAAGGCATGCATGCAAACATGTAACCAGGTACCAGAACCCACAAACATGACACAGCCTCTGGCACCCCTACCGACTTCCATTCAAAAAGCATTTTACTACTTCCAACCAAACCACAAAATCTTTACAACATTGCTCCTGGACCCAACACTCTATTGACTACAAAGAACCACTACAGCATAATACAGTTCAGTACTGAGGAATCTGCACAATGGTGACAACCCAACCACATACACCATCCACTGGAACCCTATACACTTCTATACAAACAGTATTTCAACACTTCACCCAGTGGATACACTGAAGGAATTTCATTTCACCATCTCCAGCCATGTACCCAAAACTGGAGATCGTGCTAACAATCACCACACCCATGCAACCAACAACGTGTACAATGCTGACAAACCACACACCCAAGGCAGCAATGTGAAACACACTTGCAACCAACGGACATACTTTTCGGTGCAAGGCCTGCAGCCATGCATCCAAGGCCTGCCTCCATACATCCAAGGCCCTAGGAGCTTATTGCACACAACAAAGCATACTACGCCCTATGCGAAAATGCTCATGTCATGTGCTATGCACTCACCATCTGCAACTGAGCCTGCCAGTACCAACCAACAATGTACACAGCGCTGCCAAACCACACACCCAAGGCAACAATGTGAAATGTACTTTCTACCAATGGACATACTTTTTTTGTGCAAAGCATGCAGCCATGCCTCCAAAGGCGGCTGCCATTCATCCAAGGCACTAGGTGCTTACCACACACAACAAAGCATACTACACCCTACGTAAAAATGCTCATGTCATGCGCTATGCACTCACCATCTGCAATGGAGCCTGCCAGTAGTAGCAACAGAAAAAGGTCACCACATGACCTATGCAGCCGTAACGAAGGCTACCCGCATTCACCACACAAGGTACTTGCCTAAGGACGTACCTGTAAATTGCCGCAGTACGCACTGATACTGCTGCCACACCACCATCTTCTTCCACCTTATGAAATACATCAGATTTTTCACTTCTCACTCCTCCACCCCCCACTCTTTCCATCCCCTCTTCCCACCACCCAATGTTGAAAAACATGTATTGCAGCTCCTTCAGGTGCCACACTGTCCTCGGATACAACATGACGCATTACCGAAAATTATGATGCACATCACGCTTCCATCCATTCCAGCCCAATAAGACTTGTGACCGCGGAGTGGATAGGGAAATGGGACCGCAGAGCGGAGCCAGATATCACACATTTTTTGAGAGGTACATTTCACCAAATTTTCTAAAAAGTACAGAACTGATTATCACAAAATTTACAAAAGCATGCTTTCAGAACCAACCCGCCGTTCCTGGTGTAAATTTCGTGAACATCCGTCAAACAGTTTGACCAGTTCGCATGTGAAAAGGTTTTGTCAATTCAGTCTATGGAAAAACTATTCTTTTGGGACCTTCCTAAAACTTTGGCCCTCCCTTTTCTAAACCTCACCAAACTTCCCAAAGATATGCAGAGCGCCCCATATACTTTTTCTTCAAAGTTTGGTGAGGATTCGTCCACGGGCAGCAAAGTTATAAGCTGCCCAACACGTGCTCTTCCTACGAGTTGAGCAACTTAACCATAACTGCACTGCCGATACAGTGGGCCATGTAATTTAATTAAAAACGTTATAAAATGGACATTGTGTTTAAGTTGCCCTAATAAAAACCTATGAAATTCAATGAAAACATTTTGTTCAAGGGACGTTATGGTTACAAATAAAACTGAAAAACCTTAGAAATTCCTCAGTTATGGTAAGCTAAGCAATCATAACTCGCCCAACCACCGTCCACTGCTAAGACTAACACCTGGACATCAAAGATGACATCACAAACATTCAGAGTTGGGTCTATAATCTTTCTGAAAACTTTTGTCCACATTCGTCAAACAGCAACAACGTTATAAACCATCTAAAAATGTTGAGACCCCCTTCTAATTTAGCCCTCTCTTTAGAAAATCCCACCGAACTTCACAAACACGTTTATATCTACATTTAAAATCGTTTGGCAAACTTTTGTTCAGATCCGTCAAATGGCACCACATTTATAAGCCTTTATAATATTTTGGGACACCCCCACTGATTTTGCCCCCTCTTGACAGAATCCCAACAAACATTGTAAAAACAATTATATCTAGATTTAAAATCGTTTTTTAAACTTTTGTGCAGATTCAGAGTCTTTACAATATTTTGGGACCCCCCTCTCTAATGTTATCCCCTCTTTACATAATCCCACCAAAACCTTTCACAATCAGGTCTAGAATAGAATTCCAAAGTCCCATTCAGTTTTATTGAGTGGCGCCAAAGTTATAAACCATCCGAATAATTGATGTTCACCAACCCTGTAATGCAGAAACAGGCACAGATGTCCCCGAACATCTGAAGTGTTCGCGCATCATAGGACTAGAACATCGACAGTGTTTGCAGACTTCTGTTGTGAAAAACAACTGTTTTTTGGCTTCTTATGGCCATATCCCATCCCATCCTCATCACCCCTCACCTCCCCAAAGATTGTTTCATAAGTTTGACAAGTGCAATGTTGTGTTTTTAATATGTTTTCACTGCGATGCCCGCGGACTTCCGCCACTGTCCGCGAATCCAACATGGCGGGCATTTCCAAAAATCGGATGCACCTTACACTTTTCACCATCCAATCAGTGGGCACATCCGATGTCCGTGGACATCACATCATCTTCTAGGCCAATTGGATACTGTCCATGGACCGAAAAGGGAAATAGGTCAGCAGACCGAACCCAGATATCACTAATTAGATACCTTTTTATTTTTTTTGACTTAAATAGCACTCCATTGTCTGTCAGGATTTCATCAGGATATCCATCTGTTTTAAAGACATCAAGCGTCATTACGACCCAGGCGTTAAGGGGTTAACGGCGCCGTAAAAGGTTGCAGCACCGTTAACCCCTTAACTCCTTACTACGAGGTCCCTTTGCGGCTCCCGACCTTAACGGCTGGTCTGTACCAGCCGTTAAGGTAGGGACCCACAAAGGGACCTTGAAGGTAATTACGGTACCACAATTTGCGTACCGTAATTACCACCTTCCCCATTCCCATTGAACCCTATGGGGCAAAAATGGGAATGGGGAAGGGCCAATGGTAAATGGGGAATTACCGCCCCGCCAACCTTGGAATGGGGTGGTAATTCCCCATTTCACCATGGCGGATTCGGTAAGTTACTGGCGTTAACCATGGCGCTAATAGCGCCATTGGTTAATGCCAGGCTCGTAATTGGGCCCATCCTCTATAAACTATATGACATCCTATGTAGATATACTCCTAGTAATCTTAACTTCCAGCCACTTGGACAGCGTGTGCATCAAAATCACACAATAATGATGAACTCCTTCATTATAGGCAAGACTCATTATATCCATACAAACATCCCAACTCAACCCCACGGCATGAGTGGAACTACCATGTTCATCATGCATATGTCCTTAGCTACCAACACTTTTTTGCTGATGTCACAATAATCTGTCATGCCAAGAAATTAGCACCATTTTTCTTTATCACCTGGCACTTGAATCATCCTGATAGTATTCACCAGATCTTTCCACAGCTCAATCAGATTTGCAGATATAACACAACGCAAATATTCCATGAAGTATTGATTGAATTTGCACTTACCTTTACATGGGGTAAGGCCCTCCTCATCTAAAATACTCAGGAGTATGCTTAACCTGAAATAAATATATACTTGCTCCTTTCCAAACTCAAATATGTCGTCTTGGAAGCATATCACTCCCAGCTGTTATTTAAACAACTTTTACATGATTCATTGAAAAATGGAACCCGCTGATTCCAAACCAAAAGGTGTTCATATACATTTAAAAAGTCCTTAGAAGTGGTAAAGGCAGTGAACCTTCTGGACATCGAATGTAATTTTAATTGACAGTATGAAGATGTAAGATAAAAGGATGAAAATATAGGAGCATCTCCCAGTATAGATAGCCATCCTTTACCGAACATTATGGAAATTCTATCAGGTGTTACGGATTTGTTCAGAGCCCTAATATCAACACAAAGGGCTTCATTACGAGGTTGGAGGTAGCCATGGTGCTGTTAGCACCATGGCTACCCCCTTACCACATTCCGGGTCCGGGTTCTCGGAATAGGGACTTACCGGGTCATACCAACCTTTGGGGACCAGGTAAGTCCCCATTCTGAGAACCAGTCCCCATTCCCATTCGAGCCCCCATAGGGCTCAATGGGAATGAGGATGGAGCTAATAACTGGCCCGCTAATAGCGGGCCCGCTATTAGCTCCCTGGTCCCTTAGCGGCTCCAGCTAAGGGCGCCTGGTAAACTAGGCGGCCATAGCGAGACCCGCTAAGGGACCTTGTAATGCAGCGGTAAGGGGTTAATGGCAACGGCTCCCTTACTGTTTCCGTTAACCACTTACCGCCGACCTCGTAATGAGGCGCAAAGTCTCTGTTTTTCATTAGCATTTATCACTAACGTCAACGATAAAACTCAATCTGTAGATTTCTTTATTTTAATTATGCCACTATGCTCACTTGTTCCCTAATTACCAGTAGAATTTTCCTTCATTTATATACCATGGGCTTTGAGCCTGGTAGTTACCTTATTTGGAGGAGGAATCCTTTCAAGCACCCCGGCTCTTGACTAAATACTCTTTTTGTAGTTTGTTCCCTGAGGTACATCACACCTCCTCATCACTGAAATTTGATTGTAAGCTTCCTTTGCGGCAGCTAGCACAATAAAGGAGTTGAGCCTTTACCTGTGACATACATCTTTCGTGTCGCTCTCCTACATTTGAACTCAAGGTCGGCAGGAAACCACACTACGCCAATTTGTATAAATCCATATGTCACTGGTCTGTTGTCAACATCTAATACATTTTCCATCCAACAATGATGATCAAATATCAACTTTGAAACTAGAGAATACTTGGCTCTGAAATCAATTGCTATATCTATGTGTTTCCCATTGAATTTTTATTATGTCCTTTGGGCCATCCAAACCTTCATCCTCTCCTACAGCAAAAATGGCTTCTTCCGGATCATCATTCATGTCCTCCACTAGATTTATAGCCTGAATTCTACAACACTTTGCCATACGTCCTTTGCTTTTGCACTTACTAAATGTTTGCCCAATGGCAGGACACAAGTTGCTACTTCCAATGTGCCCAGGGACTTTACAACTATAGCACCTGCGCTGCACTTGGGTTCCCTGTGTGTGTTACTTTGTGTGGTGTACATATTAATCTGTTTGGGGAAACTTCTGTCCACGCTGATTCTATTTCCTTTGTATGGTATGCTCGGCACCACAGCATTCGTGTCCGCTGACTTCACCTCCTTTTCTCCTAAGGTCAACCGTTGTGAACATTTCTTTTCTAGTGCTTTGACACACTTATTTGTTCAGGTTAGGTGAGTAGGTCCGACTAGTAGTGCGCTTCACATTCTGACTTTTAATCGGGCTTGTTGCACATCCAGAGCCTTGAGGCTCTATTCCCAACCTCAAGACCTCAAGAGGTAAGTGGTAAGTGGTGAAAGCGTAATGGTGGGTCTGGATTAAGAATTTTAATATTTGATTGTTGTACATTTTTCTTGACAATCAAACATTTCAGCCCTTCAGCCAACACATGTTTCGACAAATTGTCTTTGTCAAGGCTGGTCAGTTTACATTGAGCATATACACACATTGATAATATTCACATAATTAAGAGAAGAAACAAAAATAATGAAAACATACCAATTTCAGGATTTAGGACAGAGATGGCATCCTATTAGGAATTTAGACAGTTGGTTGGCTAGCACTCATCAGCACAGGAGTGGTTTAGTAATGTCACATTATATTGTATTTATGGTCCACTGCCCATACCTTCCAGTACCCCTGAATGGGTGTATTAAAGATATGCAGCATATTGAACATATCAATACACAGTACATT
Organism: Ambystoma mexicanum; assembly: GCF_040938575.1. NCBI lineage: Eukaryota > Metazoa > Chordata > Amphibia > Caudata > Ambystomatidae > Ambystoma > Ambystoma mexicanum. The sequence continues at coordinate 335,424,724 of NC_090935.1, forward strand.
TAAATAGATGAGCCACACATCATGCTCAAATTCAAAATGCTTCTGACAAGATTCTCTAGTAATGAACTCTCAACACTTTTAATTATAAGAAATAAATAATATAGAAACATTGCTACTATTGTTGTCACTTAATATAACACACTTAATATTCAAAAGGTTATCAATGAGTATACAGCTATCATTGTTACTGCCTCAAGGTCAATCATTTCAGAAGCCTAATAGTCACTTCAAAATTAATTATTTACCTCGTCAGGTTTCGCTAGGCAACCTCACAGAAATATCTGTCCTCTCAATACCTCTCCTCTTTCGCAAAGTTATATTAAAATATGGGTAAAACAATTCATACTCACTACTCCTTAGAATGTAAGTAACAGGATAGAATGTATAACAGGTGGCAGGGCTTCACATTCTGAGTAGGATTCTGCTGTGTGGATACATTTGAAGACCAGACACAGGGCCTCATTACAAGTTTGCCGGTCTGGTGATTATGGTACCGGTAAGCTTGCCAGTACCGTAGTTACCGGACCGGCAAACTACGAGTTCTGCTCATGGGTGCCTTTTCACCCGCCAGGACTGGTCTGCTGGGTGTAACGACACCCACGAGCAGAGCATGTCGGATACACATGCAGCATCCTATGGGGCTCAAATGGGAATGTGGATTAAAAGTTTCTGGCCCCTGGGAATGGGGAAATACAGGGTCCGCCAGGGTTGTAATGGCCCTGTATTTCCCGATTGCCAGGGGCCGAAAGAATGTGCAAGGTTGGCGGCAGCCTGTCGGTTTTACCGGGACAGCTACTGCCAAACTTGTAATGAGGCCCACAGACTCTTAAAAATAATCCATTGGGATACAGGAAACCAATGCAAGGTACGTTGAGTAGACAAGAGAAAAGAAATCTTATGTAATTTCAGAATGAGCGTAAGAGCCGTAGTTTGCAAAGCAGCTCAGCAAATAATTGGGAAGTTCCTCATAAAAGAGCATTGGCATAATCAAATTGTGGGTACACCAAGGCTCTAATCACCACAGCATGAGCAGTGTGTAGTAGATTAGGATGGATGAGTCTTAACAATTGGAGACCTAGGGATCTAGCAATGTTATTGACTTGGGTGACTAGTTTAATTTCAGAGCTCTGACATATTCGAGTAAATGAATTACTTAAGTACTTCTGAACTAGCCCACCAGCCACACAGCATCATTCTGTACACCTCACTGCTTTTCTTTCAACTGACTCTCCTCCTACATTCCAATTCTTGAGTTCACATTCTAGAACTCACATCCGTTCACCTAGAGGACAGCAGGTCATTAGCCACTTGCCTGCCAGTATACTACAAGCTCCAAATGACTCCCAGTTTCTTGATCTTCTTCACAAACCTTATGGACAGTTCAAACATGGAAAGGGGCAAATGTTGTCTCAATTGATCTTTTAAAAGTTGTCGGGGGCCAATGAGCACAGCCTCAGCCTTTGAAGGATTACGTTGATTTTTGTTAGTACACAGGCCCTTGAAAGTGATGTAATAGTTGAGCCATGAGCAGTTTATGAGGTTTGACAATTGTAATGTTTGCAAACGTTTGGTAGCATGTTAATTCGACCACGGTTGAGCCATAGCTGGGAAGTGACCCAATGTCTTGTGGGATTCCTTCAACCAACATCGCTTTGCATGCTGGAACATGTAGTTTTGAGTTTCACATTTCAAGTATTGGCCTACAAGTCCCATCTTGAAAAGTGCTGTTGACCAAAATAAAATAAAAAACACCGTTTCTAATAACATTGGGCTAGTTGTCAACTCCTAATATGGACAACCCTTCTAAAGGAATCCCATGCATTGTGAGTGCAGGCTACAGGACTCTGAATGCCAGGATCTTATGGCCATCGGAATCTGCCAAATGGTTTCACCTGATACAGCCAACGATACAGAACATGTTGTGCATGACATGGGGCCCTTGGCAGTCATGTAACAGGTGAGTCTTGAGTGGATCATAATGAATAGCGCAATGAATCTACCAATTGAAGCCATGGCTGTCAAATGGCCCCATGTGGCGTGTGGCACCTTCCCCCAGTCCTAGTATTGTGCCCTATGTTGCTTTCTGTGATGTGTAATTCTGTTTTTCCACCATATGGTATCAGTTTACAATATAAGCATGCAAAGTTCCTTTTGCAAAGAAAGCCAGGACTGGATGAAGGAATCATCCTGACACAAGGCTTCCTGGCAATCGTATGGAGCCTGTGCAGCTGCTGCTGGGCTCTTTCTAATTCATTCAGAACTGCGGCAAATTGCCAATAGGTAAATGGTCATACAATGGACTGTCACTGTGGACTTGAGACGGCTGCTAGGCTTATAAAAGAGTGTGTTTCTGTTTGTGTGGACTTGAGAGGGCTGCAAGGCTTATAAAAGAGTGTGTTTCTATTCGTGTGGACTTGAGACGGCTGCTAGGCTTATAAAAGAGTGTGTTTCTATTTGTTTGGACTTGAGACGGCTGCTAGGCTTATAAAAGAGTGTGTTTCTATTTGTGTGGACTTGAGACGGCTGCTAGGCTTATAAAAGAGTGTGTTTCTATTTGTGTGGACTTGAGACGGCTGCTAGGCTTATAAAAGAGTGTGTTTCTATTCGTGTGGACTTGAGACGGCTGCTAGGCTTATAAAAGAGTGTGTTTCTATTCGTTTGGACTTGAGACGGCTGCTAGGCTTATAAAAGAGTGTGTTTCTATTCGTGTGGACTTGAGACGGCTGCTAGGCTTATAAAACAGTGTGTTTCTATTTGTGTGGACTTGAGAGGGCTGCTAGGCTTATAAAAGAGTGTACTTCTATTCGTGTGGACTTGAGACGGCTGCTAGGCTTATAAAAGAGTGCGGGCCTCATTACGAGTGAGGCGGAATGGGTTTACAGGCTCCGCTAAAGGAGGCGGACCCGTTAAAACCATTCCACCTCATTACAAGCTCCCCTCACGGGACCCGGTAAGTAAAGCCTGGTCAAACCAGGCGTCCTTACAGGGTCCCGCGAGGGGAAGAGGGAGCAAACAACGGGCCGCTCGTAATCGGCCCGTTGTTTGCACCCTCTCCCATTCCTATTGAGCTCTATGGGGGCTCAGATGGGAATGGGGAAAGTCCGGGGCCGGGTTCCTGGAGGGAGGAATTACCGGGCCCTCCAAACTCAGAATGGCCCGGTAATTCCCCATTCTGGGAACCCAGACCCGATTTCGGCGGCAGCCATGCCGCGAATAGCGGCATGGCTACCGCCGAAGTCGTAATGAGGCCCTATGTTTCTATTCGTATGGACTTGAGAGGCTGCTAGGCTTATAAAAGAGTTTGCATCTATTTGTGTGGACTTGAGAGGGCTGCAAGGCTTATAAAAGAGGTGCTTCTATTTGTGTGGACTTGAGAGGGCTGCTAAGCTTACAAAAGAGTGTGTTTCTATTCGTGTGGACTTGAGAGGGCTGCTAGGCTTATAAAAGAGTGTGCTTCTATTCGTGTGGACTTGAGAGGGCTGCAAGGCTTATAAAAGAGTGTGTTTCTATTCGTGTGGACTTGAGACGGCTGCTAGGCTTATAAAAGAGTGTGTTTCTATTCGTGTGGACTTGAGAGGGCTGCTAGGCTTATAAAAGAGTGTGCTTCTATTCGTGTGGACTTGAGAGGGCTGCAAGGCTTATAAAAGAGTGTGTTTCTATTCGTGTGGACTTGAGACGGCTGCTAGGCTTATAAAAGAGTGAGTTTCTATTCGTTTAGACTTGAGACAGCTGCTACGCTTATAAAAGAGTGTGTTTCTATTAGTGTGGACTTCAGACGGCTGCCAGGCTTATAAAAGTGTGTGTTTCTATTCGTGTGTGCATAGAAATAATATATATGTTAATCAGCACTTACAAAATAATTGTAAGAATCCTGAAATGGAGGAAAAGCACAAGTACTTGCTCATTTGCTAAATATTACAACAATGTTTCCACATACTAGCATTGTGCTTAAGTATGGGAAGTGCTGCAACCTGCCACTACTTTAGAGAAGCCACAAGTATTAAGAGTGTCCTGTTTGACGACATTTGGGGGAGACTTTTGGATCTCCCGTAGGCTAGTGGTATTCCTTGTTCATTCCAGGCCTGTACTGTGATGTCTTTGGTGGGTTGTTTTTGGACTAATGGCTGCTTTACTTGTTATTTTTCCCTGCCTCTGCATAATACAAATGTGAAAAAATGAGACGCCACACACGGATGTGCTTGGAAAAAGAAGGTACCTCACGGTTTTAAGATGATAGCAACTACCAACTAGCAAGTATTGTGAGAAGGCGGGCATATGATGGCAGGCAGGGGTTTTGCTAGTTCTGCAAAAGATCCGGGTCTGCACTAATGTCGGGACTTGGGGCTAGCTAGCCTTTTCATTGTAGCCCCTAAGCTCCTATCTGGGGCTACAGCCAAAAGATCCAGGGCTATAGCCCCCCTTCCCGCAGTGACACCTCTGCCCCCCTGACCTCCCAGTGACGCCTCTGCCCCCACAGCCCAGCAAAAGCCTATGCAATTCCTATTCCAAAGCCAAAACTATGGCCTTTGCCAGTATTGTTATATACCCTGTTCCTGCTGTTCTGTCTGCGAGAATGAAAGTGAAGTGCGCCGAAGGCCCACACTGGGCTAGTCTGTGCACTGTGAATGTACCCGATTAAATAAGTGCACACAATAAATGAAGACTCTAGCATGTCAACATGTGTCCCCACTAGTTCCCCTCCCCCGAAGCCTAACTTAAGCAGACTACCAACAAGAGAACGAGAGTGACACAAACCTTTACATTCCAGTTGAGAAATGTTTCCTCCAGGACACACAATACTGATGTCCACTACAAGTTGTGAATAGAAAATAAGAGCTCTGATAGGGAATGCGTCATCTTCTTGCAGGGCGATGTGTGGGAGTTGCTAATCCATGCATACACATACATTTGCGTAAGCAGCACTAATGAGTTACGGTGGGTTAAAGGAACAACTAGTACTGCTTCCATTAAAAAACGCATGACTCTAAAGAGTCACTGGGGCAGCACTTCTGATTTACCCTAGCAAGATTATTTATAAATATATTAGAGGGGTTGAGAACGCCATTAGACATATTCGATAAGGTGCCCGTTTAATTTCTACTGTATGGTTCGTGTTAATGCGAATGATTGTTTTTTTTTCTTATTCCCCTTCACAGAGAAACGTGTTTCATTTGTAAACGAGTTGTGTCTGTGCCTTTAAATTGCACTGTCATTGGCAATCGAAAATTGCAATTTACAGACTGGCGCGTTCTGTGATGCAAATTCACTGCCCTGAAATCATAAAAAGAACTGACCCACTGATTGCTGCTTTCCCAGCTTGTTTATATTTGCTGAGATACAGGCTTCATTTGAATTTATTTAATGTTCAACGTCCAATTCAGCTTTCAGATGTAATCAAGAAACGTGTTGTGCTGTTTATTATGCCGGATAACTCACCAGTTAAGTGCTCGTCTTGCAGGTAGAGCCAACCTGAACTTTACACATTCAAATATTGCAGTAGACGTGACTGAGACGTTCATCATGTTGATATCAGCTGTGTACCATTAAATTGCATTCTGACAAGTTATTACGTGCAATTGAAAAACTGCACATTCATTCAATCTCTCTAAATGAACAGCAGACAGCAGCTACTTTACTTTGAGATAGTTCTTACTGCGCACTCGTCTCTTTGTGCATATTAAATAAAAGGGACTGAGTGCGGAATAGATGTAAAGGAACTAAAAGTTACTTAGGAATCTGTATTTTATCGTAAAATAGAAATATGCAAATTCCACAGAATGACACTTATGCTGCCCACATTGTATTTCACGGTGCAACACCTTTTAGCACTTTATCAGCTCCAAGTCTGCCAACTGTCCTTGGCATTGCGGAACTTGGTACGATAAATACACTTTAAAAAAACAACACAATGAGACTTTGCAAAACATAAATACAGGATTTCTTGCACGTTAAACATAGCACCTAAAAGGAAGTGGTATGGTATGGCAAAGTTTATTTATAAAGCACCTATACACAAGGCAAGTGTTTCAAAGTGCTCAAGGAGGATGGGAACATGGGGAAAGAACAACAGTCAAATCAGAGCACTTGAAATTATGAGACGATAATAGTCTGTACAGGCAGAGAAGTTAATATAATACAATTAACAGTTGAGACACAGCAAATAGGCCTGGAGGCGACTGCAGTTTTAAAAAGTGTGGTGTGAAGAAAGGGGAGAGCAGGCAGACTATCTTCAGGCACGGTGCATTCTGAATGTGCAAGTGCACAGACGGTTACAGGACGGGGGATGTCCAAGTGCACCCAGTCAGGTCAGGGAGTCTGGGGTAAGTGCAGGGAGAGAGACACTCTCTTGGGTCGTTTTCAAAGTGCAGTGAGGGAGGGGTGAGTGCAGAGCCATGAGGCAAGTGTGAGAGAGCACTGGCTGTGTCCGGGACTTGTGAGACTCTGAGGTAGACTAGGCGGTCAGTCAGCAAGCTGTAGTTAGAAGGAGGGAGAGAGGGAAGGAGCAGAGAGCTAGGTTAGCAGGGTAGAAGGAGAGAAAAGGAATAGGAGAAGAGGAAGGTCTTGAGGAGTTTCCAGAACTTGAGAAGATCAGGCTAAATACAGAGGGCGGCAGACAGGCTATTCCAGAAGGAGGCACCTGCTGAGGATAAGGATCTCCCTCCAAATCTCTGCTTGGAAAACAGGCTCACTTGCAGAAGGTTGCATGTAGATGAGTGGAGGACTTGGGAGGGAAACTATTAGGTAGGCAACATTGCAGATAGGTAGGTCCCAGGCTCCAGAAAGCCTTGAGGACAATTCAGAGGGTCTTGAACTTGATTCTTGCAGCCACAGGGAGCCAGTGAAGGGATTTCAGCCCCAGAGAGATGTGGTTCCTGGGTCTGAGGCCAAGGATCAGTCTCGCGGTTCTGTTCTGGATGAGTTACAGAAGGCACAAGGCAGCAGCAGGGAGGTTGAGGAAGAGACTGTTGCAGTAGTCCAGCCTAGAGAGAACCAGGCCTCTACTTAATCTCAACTACCTGACCTCACTCCAAACAGCAGCCCCTCACGTAAATTCATATTTACCTAGATATGATGGCAGTATTTCTGATTCAGTTTGGCATGGAGATCTTCTCCAATCTTTCTGCCTGCCTCGCCCAGGGTCACTCAGATAAGCACTGCTTCAGCATCAGACAGCCTGCCAGCACTGAATTTCGTCTACCTAGTCAGCTATGTTACTTTGTCTCCCAGTGCCCCAAGATGAATGACTTGTTACTCCCTCTCAAAACCCTTTTCATCAAATCCCCTTATCACTCAAGGGAAACACCTCCCCTTGAACAGATCATTCCACTGAAATGGCACGTCATTTAATTGCTGGAGAGCAAATGATACATCTTTCCTTGAGCTTCCTGCTCTAATACAATTCCCTGTTTTCAGTAGAATGGATCTTCACATTTTTTGTGTTCACACAGCAAAGATTCACCCTGCACGTTTAATTTCCCACTTACAGAGCATCATGTATTTTCACAATCTGCATTCAGCTTATTTCATCATGGACTAATTTGCACTACATGTTATAAAGGGATTCAGTTACATGTTACCTGGGGTTGGGTTAGTATGTTAATTTATGTTAGCATTATGTTCAGTGCAGCTCAGTCCACTGAAATATCATCCTGAAGCAAAGTGCAAATTTCAAGCATGTGCTCTGTGCATTGGCACCTATTTAATTCTGTGTAAGACTCACACTCTTGATTCCAGAAATTAGTTTCATCCCTTGGGCCATTATGCAGTTCAAACCCACGCTAATATGTGCATACTAACCTCATTGTTGAAATGTAGAGTCTCACCATTAAAATTCAGAGCCCCTACTCCTACAGCACGCTGTGGGCACCATCTAGCCAATCAGGAGGCTAGAAACGTGGGCTGATACTCGCAATATAGCCAGGGATTACAAGCCACCTGATCACTGGCTCCCTGGCCCGTCATATTCCCCCACTGCCGCTGCTGCAGTAATTTTGCCCTCCAGCACCCAATCCCCAATCCCCACTCACATGTTTGGTAACCCGGAGTGCTAATTGCGTTACTAACCCGCTCCACGGGCTATACCGGGGGTAATGCCTCGCTGCCCTTGTTAAATGCCCTTGCTTCACTCAGGCCTTTAACTCAAGCTGCCGGGCCTTTACCCACAGTATAGTCCATCGAATGTGTTAATAATGGCATACTATTCTTATGCAATGTAGAGTTCAAATGAATGGAGCAACTGGAGAGTCAGTTAGAGGAATGAGAGAAAGCAGTGGTTGAAGAGAGGAAGAGAGGAGCTGGCATGGCCTATTATGGAGGACTTAGAATAAATACATTTATAAAAAGACTTACTGGAAATTGAATCATGCTCATTGGAAGTAGTAGCACCGAGGTGCCTCTGCCAGCGCTGCTTCTGCTTTGCCTCCCAATAATGCCAAACACTGCCTCAAGCAAGTGTGGATGTGTGCACAGGAAGTTGAGTGTCCCTAAAGGTCTGGAGGAAAACCAACAGGCTGGGCTGTAGTCTGCAGACCTCCAGTAAGGCCATACCTGATTGAAATGTGGCCGATGTGGGTTTTGCAAGCCCCTCACTACAGACATGTGCACCGCTCTGCAGCAGGGTACACTTCATAACAGGCAACAATGGAGGATTTGTGCGTCAACGTGCATATCAAGTGATTCTGAGGTTATGGATTGAAAAACAAACTATGACTGTTCTGTATGCAACAGCGCTGTGTTGAAGCAAACGTGTCCATACGAACATGTGCAAGAAAAATTATAAAAAGCAAGAAAAGAGTGCAAGAAGGACTAGTGAAGGAATATGAAATGTTTCATAAGAAGACATATGCAAAAAGAAAGAACAACAAGGGCTACCTAGAGACGACTGGGAAATTGCCCCAAAATATTACTCTTTCTGATATTTCTCCCCTCCCCTGGAGATCCACCCATCCCATGGAAGCAATGGAAAAAGTCCTTTGAACACTAAGCTACTGAGGTATGTGGAGCAAATTATCGAATAGAAAGGAAAAAATCACTGCTCATGCACTGTTTGGGTATGGAAGGCCAAGACAAGATTGACAATCTTCCTGACCTATCCCCACGAGGATCAGATAAGATGTATAAACGTGAAAAATACATTGCAAATATGGGCTAACATTACAAGACTAAGATCAGTGTGATATCGGAGCGACATAAGTTTGGTAAACGAATGCAGACAGAAGAGAAATGGAGAAACAGTTTATAAATGCCCTAAGGGATCTGGCCTTAACATGTGATTATGGTCTACAGAGGAAAGGCTCAGAGATCTGTTTATGCTTGAGTGCAGGGGTGGAAAAATAAGGGAACAATTGAGGTTGAAAGATCTGTAAGGAACTCTATGATAAACTATATGTGCAGCACATGCTATGTGCTATGTATTTGTAATACATGGGTTACTAAATTGAATTACTAACGTGGATGACTAACATGGGGTGGTGAGTGTAGCATTAGGAACTAAAATGGGGGTGATTTTGAACAAAACAGCTGATGTAGGGGTTAGATTTGTGGGCTGCTGTCCTTAATATAATAACATTGTGGCAGGTGCATGAACAAATATGCTGGCTGTGGTTTGCCTGTTTCAGAGAGTAAAGCGAAGAGTGAAAACTGTATTTGCAGACGAGATTCAGAGCGTGTGCTGTGAGGCTTTGGAAAAGGGGCTTTGAAGATAAATGCTCATTGTTCTAAGCAGAAAAGAGGAAGGAAGGAATATGTTAAATTATCAGGTGATGTGCTGAATGCTGCCCAAAGGTCGCTTAAGCCTGGGCTGTAAAATTTCATGAGATGGGTGCAGGAAGGTGCTGGAATATTATTGAAGAGTTTTGCATGTGGGAAAAATGGATGTGACCTCATGAGGGGTGGTGACAGCAAACATGAAAGGGGATGGAAAATGGTAACGGGAACATATGGGAGTATAGCATTAGAGGCAGGGCTCACTGAAAGGGGTTACAAGGGAGTGAAAGGCGGTATGAGGGGTGTTCTTCTTGCTGGTCAGCTGATGGTTTCCTGGGTCCTGATCAGGTGGGCATGCTGTTTATGGCTACTTGAGAGGTTTCCTAAAGGGAGGGAGATCTACCGCAGGCTTTCTGTGCCTTGCTGAGTCTGAGTGTGTCCTGGGCTTGGAAAGAGGAGGGGGGCTGCTGCAGAGCGGTGTCTCTGAAGACCGCAGCGAAGACCGGGGTTGCTTCCAAAGGAAGGTCGGAAGGCTGTGTGGAGCCAAGGAAAGAGCTGGCAGAGACATTGATCGTACGTTGGAGCCAGTGAAAGAGAAGGGTTTAGTCTTGTGTAAGTATAAATAGGGCAACAATCAAATCAATCAATTAACCAATTAGGATCCCTTCTGTGGGGTATTTCGATTGGAAAAGTGTTAGACTAGGCACGGTTGGCAGAAATTGTTTAACCCTTTTGGTACCAATGGATTAACAAAGTAGCTGGGGCCTGAAGTGTTAGCTGGGACTTTTTCTTTTCATGCAGAAGGGGTCATAATACCACAATCATAGTCTAACTATCGCAGTCTGATGAATGGGAGTAGTTACCCACTCCATGGGTTGTTGCCTACTCTCTTTACCGATGCACAGTGACAGGTATATGCTTTTTTCCTACCTCTTTCCTACCATAGCCCCTGCTTGGGGGGTCTTGGACACTCCCAGGCAGTTGGAGTGAAGACTCTGGAGATAGGGGTGATGAAAATCATGTCATAACCAGAGAAGATAGGCAATTCTCCGCGGTGGGCCCTCATCTGTGGAACAACGTTCCACTTCATCTTTGTTCGTCAAATTCTTGCTTGACTATTCATAAGGTCTGAAAATTTATCTATTTATATAACACTCTAATTTCCTGTTTTACTCATAAAATTGTTGCCGGCACCTTTGCAAACAGTTATTTCTCCCTTTTTAATCGATCTGTGCCTGGATGCTGTAGCAACTGCTTGCTACCATGTGCCACAGCTACGTCACTCATAATCGTTACTTTGTGAACACAGCAGTCTGCTGCATTCATATGCATCTCCTGAGTTTGGCAGTAATTGGTGGTAAATCCACCAAGCTACTGCCAAAATGGATTACCGTAACTTACACTTGGTCCTGTGGACTGACCATGGGCTTTTCAGTGGTGGTATGGCGGTGTTAGTCCCCATTTTTGGAGTCCATAGGACACCATGAGAATTTTGGCAGATTTACCATAAGCTGTATTTCTGGCACAGTAAACCCACAGATTTTTGGCGTTAAATGCTGGAAAATATTCTTAAATCCTGCACTCCAAGGCTAGACTCGTAGTTTGGCAGTGTGGTAAATGCAACATAATTACTGCAATTTCTTACCTCACCGCCACATCTGTAATGAGGTCTTAATGTCTTGCATATGAAAAAATAGCCATTTAAAATATATTCTGCACATTTAGTGAACATTGTATTTAAAAAAAACAATGCATAGATAGCAATATTGTAGTGCATAGTGTAGTGACATTGATCTACAATGTTAAATATCAATTAAAATGACAGTATGTGATGTCATAAATTAGATGGTTTGATGATTGCATGTGACCTGTAATGTGGATACGATTGTCTAGAATTCAAAAAGAAATTCAGCAATGAGAAAAAAATGTAATTTGTAAGGCCAGGAGTTTACTGGCTACTGTTCAGTGATACTGTGAAACAATTGATCAGAACAACATTTGACCAATCAGGTAACCTCAGGTTCGAATTGGGGAGCAAGGGAACTGGCTAAGGAATAACATATTTCCTAACACAATAGATCAAGGACATTTATAAATATACAGAAGAAATTGATACAGAATAAATAAAGGAATGATAGTCTAAATGAAGACCCTGAGCTGCTTCATAATTAACACGGGGGCCAGATTACAGAAACTTTGAACTGGTGCAAGTGCACGGTATTAGCACTAGGGAAAAGTGTGACCTATTTTTAAAAACACAGTGACACATTACAAAAACCATTTCACATTGCCAAGTGCAGTTTGGCATGTTATAAGCACCAGGGCAAAAATGGCCTTTGTGCAAAAAAGATTTGGAGCAAAAATAACTGGAAAGTGTATGCTTTTTGTACGAGGGCCTTTTTTGCTGTGGTGCTCATAGCATGCCCAACTGCACTTGCCACAGTGCTAAGGTTTTCGAATATGTCCCATCATTTTTTAAAATAGGGCAGACTTTGCCCTAGGGCTAATACCATGCAAACTTGCATTGGTGCAACGTTTTTGTAATCTGGCCCCTGTGAAATGGAAGGGAGGCTCTAGGAAATGGAGAATATAAATGCAGATATGAAAGACCATTGGGGAGAAGATTGTAATAGTACAAATCAACTAGGCCATTTCTGAGTTAAGGAAATACTTGAATTTGAGTTCTCAACAGGTGCCTCCTGAGTAAACAAATGAGAAATGTATTTACAAGTGCATGTTACCCTTTTCAGAGCAGTGTTACTTAAAAAAGTATAAAGTCAAAAACTACTCAATATGATCTCTTCTGATAGTCCGAGATCAGGCTAACAGTATAGTAACTATTTGAAAAACTCAGTAAAACCACACTTTGCAGTCTTAGTAATTGGCTTCAAAGAAAACACACATTACTGTGCTTCTAAAAGTCACAATAGTGTCTAAACTATTTGGAAATGACCTACATAAGCAATCCAGACTAAGGAAGGTGAACCATAAATAGATCTTCATAACCTAATATTTATTAAAATATGATGTATAGACGTTTAAGATCAAGATATAAATAACTTATTTGATTAGTGTTTGCAACTTGATTACTAATGGTTCAATTAAGAATTTTACTATAAACAGGTAGTGTATTACCAAAAATCGGCATGAAGAGCAAATGTGTGCAGAGTGCTGGGCTCAGGACATTGAGGATTGTGTGCTGTAGCACCTTGAAGCGTCTGTTGTTCTAGATGGAATTGCCAATAAAGATCTCAGACCAAATAACTGGACAGACTCAAAGAATATGGCAAAGTACTACTTTATTCTCCATTTAATAAAGTAGGGTCAACTAGCAGACATCGGACAGGTGCTTGCACACTCACACACAAACTTGATTACACAGAGGTATTATACCCCAATATGTGTCATCTATGATGTCATCCTAAGTGGCAAACCATAAAACCATAAAACCTATTAGTGGGAGGGATTGGTTAGGGGAACATGTCAACATTTAGAATATATACAGGTTAGTACTTATCTGTGAGTGTACACCTCAAACTACCTTTAAGTATGTATAATACAGATTATATCGAAGACAATTACAGCAGATTGGTTTATGCAACATTGTATAGCATGTTTCCCCATAAAACCACTTATTGGTTGGCATTCTCACCCAACCTTGTACTTTCGGCTTGGCTTGCTGGGACATTCAAGGGAGTGTAAGCGCATCATTACTTCATACGAGGCTTAATGGCTTAATGAATAGCCCCTGTCTTTGACTTCCGAGTCACATGTGAAGAGACCACAAATTTGTCTTTAAAAATAGCATTCTAGATCCCAAGCCAACATAGACTCTTTTTTGTTTTGCACACAAAGCTGTTCTTCTAGTGTCTGCAACCCTGATCTGTTTCTGAGGTAGCTGAATTGAATCTTAACACGAGCCGACATCCATTTTCCAACTATGGCCGTCCTTGCCATGTTATATTTTCCTCTATAGCAAGCTTCTATGTATCTCATCTACCTTGTGTTACTGTGTATTTACACTTATTGGTCAGCAAGTTGCTTTTTCTTCTTTTGCATTCATGATTACTTTATCATTTCATACATGTTTCTCTTATCACTTCAGTTGCATCGTCTCTCTTCAGTATTTTCATATCATTTCAGTATGTCCTCATATAGCTTCTTTATGACATCACTCTGTCCTCATCATGTTTCACTCAGCTCTCCATGATGTCCAATGGTGCATGCTGACATCCTTTCACATGGCATCCTTACACACTTTCAGTGCAAGGGTACATTCGATACTGTTGTCTGAGTGCACATCATCTCTCGTACACTCAATGCAGTATAGGAACAGCACACGGAGTCCCATATAGGGCCCTTCTCCTGCTGCTCCAGTATGACAGTGGTGAGGGAGCAGGAGTTAGGGAAAATGCATCCGACTGCTCCTCTACATGTGTATTTAATTATTTTGACAAATATCACTTTAATACAATGTGCATACAAACTCTTAGAAGCTGCAGTGAGAACTGTCTCAGATAGCATCAGAAATGCACACACAAAGAAAATTCTTCTAGAGTGCTTTATTGAAGTTTTAAACAACTGGTGGGTTGAGACTGGGACGGTTGAACCTAAGGGTGTCCATATGTGTATCTTGACCTCCCTACAGGCTCTCCACACCCTTGCCAGACATTTCTAAAAACCAGAATATCCCCAGTGTGTTCTAAAGCATGGTAACCCTTACTGCCTAAACGTGTTTCAATTTGGAAGGTAAACCTACATGCTGTGGTCTTCTCTGCCTAACAGGGAATTTCTAAATTATCCTCTCCCATTGGTCAGCAGACTGCTTTTGCCAGGGTTTCTGCACCAGTCTCTCCCCCTTGCTCTTACTGCAACAGAAGTTCCCTCTATCTGTATGTCTGCACTCCTCCCTCTACAATCTTCCTACTCTCCCCCTTTGCCTAAAGGTCCACTCATCCCCTCTTCCAGCTTCCTTTGCTCTACTCCCAATCTTTTCTCCTTTCTCTTTATGCACCCTACTCACCTTCTCTTCTTCCCCCTACCCTCCTATGCCTCCATGTCCTGATCAAATCACATATTCTCTTCCTACTTCTCCCAGCTGCATGGCTATTGCTTCACTCCACCTTCGCCACTACGCCCATTTCTGCCTTGCACTGTCACCACACCCTCATACCATACACCCTCGCTATCACTTAAAAGCATGCTCCCTCTCTCTAACTCCCTGTATGTTTTCTCTGAACCCTCTCTCTCTTTAACTCTTCTTTTGCATCCCCTTACTGCAGTCAAATAGTACCAGTCTCTCTCACACACAAAACCATACCTGCATTCGCACAAAACACTGCCATATTCTCCTCAGCACTCATCTCCACCTTCTGTGATCACCTTGGTCTTTTGGTCCACCAGCACTCCATCGGACCTCACCCAAACACCCTTCAATCTCTTGCAGGCTGGGCTTTTCTGCTTACCCTTTTTCAACACTCTTATCAGCCCCCATTGGTCTCCCCGATGACATGCTCCCCTCAGCCAATCTCTGTTTAAGCTTTTCCTCTGCGGGTTAGACTCCTTAAGTGCAAAATGTGAATACGTTTGTCCTGAATTCTCGTAAAGAATCAACATAGGCTTCACCCACTCCCACGCTTAAGTGTTAAGAGGGTTTTAGCTGCACACCCATTTGAATCTTTATTTGCAGGGTGCTATGGTGGAAAATGCCGACCTCCATTATGGCGTGACACATTGATCACATAGATCACTTCTTCCCGGCATCCTCCTACCCGCTTCTCCCCTGCCCACTTACCTTTATGGCTGAACACTTCTGTGTGCCACAGACTCCCCTCTATCCCTGCACTGTCAGTTCCCCCCACTTACGTGGGTCAGAGCTGATGCCGCAGGGTCCTTTTTTAAAATGTTATTTGTTTTATTCTCTTGTCCCCTGCTTACCATGTATTGGAAGTGGGGACACCTCTGCAACCCCTGACTCCCATTACAGTGACTAGGGGGGAGCGGGGGACACCCCAGCATCCCTCACTCCACTTGGTCACTGTAATGGGAGTCAGGTTTTGTTTATGGTGCAAAGGTGCAGTAATAGTATTGTCACCATTATATGGTTGACATTTTGTAGTGATACTGCTCTGGCTGCTAGTTTTCCTGGTGGTCTTCTCCATGTGCTAGCCCGTCTCATTTCCAATTGGATTTGGGGAGGATGTCTGTGTCTCTGTTTGTGATGTTTGTGTCTCTCCTGCTCTCAAGAAGTCCCTCCTAACTCTGAGTTCGTTTCCTTTTGCCCCACCATTTCCTTTGGATACATATGGGATTGCTGTATTGGGTGCCTTATCGCTTTTAAGCAGGGACAATCACAGTCCATTATATTTCTGGCCTCAATTCCATTCTTCTGGGCTTGCTTGGCTGGCTTGGATGCATTTTAGGAGTTGCAGATCTGAAAAAGACAAAAGAGAACTTAGGCCAGAAGAGAGGCTGAAGAGTGGCTGACTGGCATTGTGGAAATTAAAGCAATACCAGCAGTCATATGCAAAGTACAAAGGGGTGTAGGGACTGGGGCGCCTTCAACTCATGCCCCCCACCTCTGGGGGAAGGACTGTTTAAGGCATGGTTGGATTCTGCCTTAGTTTGGGTGGAGTCCCTGGCCCCCCAGAGATGTTCACGACCCTGGGATTGTGCCAGGACACAGTCTTTGTTCACAGCATTGAAAGAAAAAACACCTACACTCTTCAATTCTGTAGGTGATGATACTCCGAGTGATTCTATGGAATGTGTCACATCAGGCAATGTATGACATTGCAGCATCACAGTTTGCTGTGGTTACAGAACTGCAGAAGCACCCCTTCACGAAATACTGCATGTATAGGATTTACTACTTCAGCCATTGCAGCCCTACCAGAATCCTCAGATCAGTATCTAGCAAACAACCACAATCAAGTAAACCACAGAAAATAAAGAGTCCACATGAAACCACTTTACACCTAGGGTGCCAATCACCAAAAGACGACTTCTCCTATGCAACCTGGCTTAACTCCAGCCCCTACTTCCAGGATCAACTCCACCCACTGCAAAGAAAATAGAATTGTATGTGACCTCTAGTGATACAGACATCCATCGATAGAATGTATTCCCCGTACTACTAGTGACTACTGTTCTCATACACCCCCTATTTTCGCACTCTTTTTGCCATCCCTTTCATCTTTTCCCATTCCTCATTATTCATTCCAATTGAGCAGTTTTGCATGCATCTTGAGCTATACAGAAGATACCATAAGTGGAAGGAAAGTGTATTTTGAGGTGTGGTGCTTAAAGTTTTTGAATGTGATGCAGGATTCTCTTATTATTCAGGCTTCCCTTACCATATGGCGAGTGAACACGGCTACTTGTGTCTCGTCAAGCACACATGAGGGAAACTAATATCCACTGGCCTTAATCATTGCTCATTCACATGGGATCAAAGGGGAATCATTATCTATTGCAATGCAGACTTGAGGAACGTGGACAGGAGAGCCTTATGCAGTGAGCATATTTCAAACAGGGACACCGTTTTACAAGGGTGGTTACAAACATTTAGTTACATGTCACATTGGACTCTGTAAGTGAACTCAAAATATCAGAACCCTAATAAGGGGTCAGGCTGAGAAGAATTGGTTAACTGTTGGATTTACAGAGAAGCTAGGTTGCCTTAAAGATGCCACACGTGACATAGAGTTCAGAAAGGAGTAAGATAAGTGATGGCAATACTCACATTAAGAAGTGAAGAGTAAGCAGTGCTTAATTTTTTAAAAGTGCCAGTGCCCAAATATCTTCTGGCACTCCTGTTACACTGCGGGTGGGCAGTTCCCTACCACTGCTGCCACCACCCATAGCTGCTCCCCACAGTGTTGACATATTTGGGGTTACACTATAGCTTGCACCTGCTCATTGTGGTTGATGGAGGCGCTGACTATCACCACTTCATAACTAAAGGGCGTCTGAGACAATAAGTGCCGGGGCTCATAAATGAGTGCAAGGGCTGTGCCCAGGAAAGTACCCCAACAAATTAAGAACTGAGAATAAGTAGTATGCTTACAAAAGGGTGCAAGGAAGGCGTAAGAGTGTGTTGGGGGCTGTCCCGGTCCACCGGGCAGCCCCACATTCGTGTCGGGTTGCACCCGACACGACACACATCAGTGTGGCGATCACGCCGCATACTCAGGGGTGGGGGTTCCGCCCACCCCGCTCCAGATCACCGGAGCGCCTCACATGGCCGGCTGGCTACCGGCTTACCGCGGCCCCGGCTCTGGGGGCACCCAGGCCGGGGTCGCCTCCCCAACCCGCCTCACATGGTTGGGGGACTCACAGGGACGGCGTTGCCCGGCAGGGGCACCGTCCGGACGGCGTTGCCCGGCAGGGGCACCGTCCTCCAGCTGGGCCCCGACCTTGGGCCCAGCACACGTGGCGAGGCACCCCCCAGGCACCAACACAACACACCACGCGGAGTCAGGTTCACTCGTGACTGCCGAGCCGGAAGCGGCTCGGACCTTTTATTAGGTTGGTCACATGGGTAACCATGTGACCACATACCTCCATGGAACGTACCATGGCCCCTCACAGGGGTGCCATGCAACACTCCTCCTTTTTCATAACACAATGCAAAAACTCCAAAATTCCACCACGACTACCACTACTACTACTGGAGCCACTCCACTACTTTACACACCCTTTATTAACCTGGGTGAGTGGCTCTCATGTCACTAAACAGCACCAGTGAGGGCTACTGGCACCACATAAAGCACTCGGAGCCTGCAGGTGGGCACCACACAACATTGCCCACTAACTGGACCATTTTAAGCAAGTCCATGTCTGCCGGCTCACAGTCTTCCGGGGGAATGTCACTCATGAGGTCCACCTTCCGTATGGAGTCGCCGGAAACCAGCTCGCACCCTCACCAGAGTTCATTTAGGACAGTTACTACACAATTACACAAAACACCGGCAAAGCCGCACCTGGGGAGGCCCAGGGGCCACATCGGCTAAGTCCACTTGCACGGAGAGGAGATCGTGGCAGGGTGGCAGAGAAAACCCTGTTCCTCCTTGCAGGGGCCTGGGGGCCTGCATTCTCGTTTCCCCTTTTCTTTGCACGGCAGGCCCATGCTCTTGAAGGGCACTGCCGCATGCTTTCCTCCAGTTGGGGGGGCAGACAGCCCACCTCACGGTGCTGCGACGCCGCAGGATCACCCCGCACGGGGCGGGCAGCTTCCTTGCGAGCCCAGCTGGTGTTGGGCCCGCTGCCTTTTTTTTTTTTTTTCCCGGCGGCGATGTTTGCCGCGGCCTGCGGGTGGGGGGGCAGGCAGCTCTCCGCCCGCTCCTCGGGGCGAGCACTCTATTGTGCTTGCGAGCCCAGCTGATGCTGGGCCCGCCTCCTTTGTTTCCTTTGCAGGCCCGTTCGATTCGGGCCTGCACCATCCCCTTTTTTTTTTTTTTTTTTTTTTTTTGTTGCGGGCCCAGCTGATGATGGGCCCGCCTTCCGTCGGGGGCCGCGTCAGCTGTTGGGCGGCCCCTCGTTTCCCTCCTCCTCCTCCGGGTGGGGAAATGGCTCCATCGCCGATCTTCCTGCGGCGCAGTTGGCCGCAGGGGATGCTTCCTCTGCGGGCCCCGTTGGAGTTGGGCCCGCGTCCTCATTTCGGCGATGCTCGCCGTTTCCCCTCGTCGCGGGTGGGGGAG
Organism: Ambystoma mexicanum; assembly: GCF_040938575.1. Lineage (NCBI taxonomy): Eukaryota > Metazoa > Chordata > Amphibia > Caudata > Ambystomatidae > Ambystoma > Ambystoma mexicanum. Next base: position 335,444,130 of record NC_090935.1, read on the forward strand.
GGGCAGCGCCTCCTCACCTCGGCGATGTTAGCCGCTCCTCGTCGCGGCCGCCGCCGCTGAAACTTCTCTTCCCCACGGGGATAGGGGGAAAGGACGTCTCCGCTCCTCCACATCGCGGGCCCAGATGGAGATGGGCCCGCACCATATCTTCTCCGGGGCACGCGGGGCCCCAATGGGTCCCTTCCACAGTCCTTGCCCAGAACTAAAGGCATGTTTAGCCTAAATGCCAATACAGACCTTTGCTAATCATCTACACAACATAATGGACATGTTGAATCTAATGCTGGCCAGCATAGAATTCTACACCACATTGACTGTAGATATCCCTCTTACCAACAGGTGTCTTTGGTATCCAGTGATCTTAGTGACATTTTTACCGAACACTTTTTTATCGACCACTTTTTTACCGAATTCCTTTTCGCTATTCTTTAAAAATAGATAGGGGGTGGGGTAGAAGTGTAAAAAAGGGTAGAGAGGTGGTTGGGGTGGTGTTAGAAACAAGAAAAAACAGGGGAGTTGTAGGGGCCCCACAAAATGGGGGACCCCCACAAATAAATCAAATGCAACCAGTGCCTTTGTATCTTGACTCCTGCGACCGGAATAGATTCATAATAGCAGACATGATGTTCTGTTTCTGCAGCAAGCATTTTGGACTTGCTTCAGTTGCATCGTTATCTGTATTCAATCAGATAATATACAAGCAGGTTATCAACAAATCAAATGTGCTGTGCTTCCAAGCGGACACATTGACTCAGTATTAATAAGAGTCGTATTACAAGGAGAGGACATATCATTTGACATGATTAGTATTATCATAGTATATTTCCACATGCATGATCAGATGTCATTCCACCAATTAGATTGGGATGCATGGAATATGATACTGTGAGGAAAGATAAGCACAGCTCCTACAGTGAACATGGAGAAATGGACTGAAATAACTAAGAGCAGCTTCAGGGTAGTCCACAGAAGAATAGTTGAGTGAAATTAGTAGGGGGATTGTGAGTAATGTATTCGACTTAAGTTTGGGAGAGGGAATTTATTTCCCCAATATGCTTACTTACAACGACTATAGAAAGAACGAAGCAAGGTGGGGAGGGTTTTTTTTTTATTTTTTACTTTTCAAATAAAAAAGAAACACATGGAGGACTATACTGAACAGATTGTCTGATGATGGTGGGGAAGGATAAAATAGGGGACATATAGTTCGAACATATGATAAAACGCTACATCATGAAATATTACTGGCCCCGGGAATAGATGAAGAAATGCTTCTGTCATAATTATCTAGTCCTTGTTTGAAAATCGAAACTCAGAAATAACTGATTAAGTTTATTTCCACAGAGGAGATTAGGAGTGCAATAAATGGGATTCTTGCTGGAAAGACTTCTGTGCTGGGTGGCTTTGGAATTGAGCTACATAAATAATGCCTTGATATATTAACCCCTGCATTGTAGGAATATGTAATTTAGTACATTTTGTGGTACACTACCAGAATATTTAGAGAAATTACCAGGTTTCTGAAACCTCCTAAAGGGCGGCAACAATGTGGTCCTTACTGATTAATAACCTACTGCACTCTGAATTAGTATGATAATTATGTAACTCACAAAATTGAAGACTAAATAAAACATTTTTTATTCAAGGACAACAGCTGGCGTCAACACATGCAGAATTAGATTAAAATGTATGTTGGGCCACCACCATTTTATATTTCGTTGTGCAAATAACCTTTGACCCTAAACTGCGATTTATCAATTGGGGTTATGAAGACATATGGCTTGTCCATCCCGGTGCAACAGAGCAATTGAGTGATGATGTGGTCAGTCTACCTCAGAGGTCATCATGGCCAATTCACTAAGGATAGGGTACATTATGACTCATAAAGAGACAAGGCAAGAGTGTCACCACCTTCTTCGGTATTTGCTATATTTCTATAAGCTTTGGCAACATTGATTCTGCAGAATAAAGGTCTTCTGAGATTCAAAAACCTATGGGTACTGAATGTAATCTGGTGACAGTGCTCTTCATTTTCATTATTTATTTTTCCATTTGTCTAGTGCACTCAAGGCATCAAGGCGCTCTTCCATGACCAGTTACTTGCAGAAAACATTGCAGGGAAGGGACGGGAAAGACAAACAAGACATGCACAGAGAGGGGTGTTAGAGAGAATCTGCGATTAACTCTCAAAATCACATCAGAGTTTTCCAAATTATCTCATAATAAGGTCATCTAAGTCAGAGGGAGAAACATTTTTAAATTACTTTATGACTCAATCCAAAAAAAAGTCAGGAGTTATGATGTCCACAGATCTGGATGGAATGGATAGATAGCATTGTAAGCTATTTTTATAGTCAGGAGCTACATCTCTGGGTTCCAGTGACCCTAATGGGACATAAACACTTAATAAAAACGAGTTCACTTGCACTAGTGCTTGTTTTGTTTTTATGACCATCCACTTTTTTCAAAATGTTACCACCATGTTGAACCATTTTGTTTATAAATTCATGTTACCATAAATAATTCTCAATGTAGGTTAAATATTTCCCAATGCCAACACAGCTGTGTACATATACGAGCTTTCACATATCATGTTAATCACACACGCTTTCCATGGTTACACAAATGATAGGATCTTTTGAAGTGTTAGGCTCCTTGCATACTTTTCTGTAATCCCAATATGCTTAAAATTGGAGATCAATCCTGATTCAGGAGTATATCAAAATCTGTAGAAGAAATAAAAGAGCAGCAATACAGCAGTATTTTGCGAAGCCCATTCACAAGTGGGTCGAAGTGGTTAATAATACATTTGGAGATGTGTTGCAACATAGTATAATCTCATCTCAGCACAAAATTAAAAAGCTGTTTTTGTAAAAGCCCAAATAAATGTTCAAGAATGTAAAATGTTTACCATGTCATGTTAAATCTGTCTGCGAAGGTAAATGAAAGGATAGATGAGAAGTTGTCAGAAATAGGCATTGTAGTTGGTGAACTGTATTAGAGAATGTTTAATAAAATAACATAAGCAATAGCTCTGGGCTCGTCAGGAGATTGCAGCATGGAGCAACTGCTCAACTCTATTATACTCCCGAGAGACTGATCAAGATATTCCCACATTTCATTCAATTCAGAGAGACCGGTCTCACACCCAGACATGTCAAACCTTTTTTTTTACAAACTAATTGCAAACTTTGTTCAACCTCCTCTATAACTGCAACCATATTTAAGAGAACATCGATAGAGAACCAATACCTATATCTAAATTGTTAGTTCTGAAACTGCTTTTGAAGTGCTACACAATTCTGTCAATTAAACAATGTCACAATTCATATTACATTCTTTAACTAAACTGTGAAAACACTATTCATATATGATCCCCAGTATGCTATCTGTCTCTATACATATACACACACATACACACATATATATATGTATATATATATATATATATTCATCAATGACATTTGTGATGTCATCTTTGATGTCCTGGGTGTTAGTCTTAGCAGTGCACGGTGGTGGCGTGAGTTAAGGTTGCTTAGCTTACCATAACTGGCGAATTTCAAGGGTTTTTCGGTTTTACTTGGAACCATAACGTCCCTTTGACAAAGTTTTTTCACTGAATTTCATGTTTTTAGTAGTGCAACTTAACCATAACGTCCCTTTAACAAAGTTTTTTCATTGAATTTCATAGGTTTTTATTAGTGCAACTTAACCATAACTTCCCTGTAACATTTTTTTTAAACTAAATTTTAAAGGTTTTTATTAGTGCAACGTCACCATAACATCTTTTTCAATAGATGAAGACCACTAACATCTTATGTCCTCAAAGTGGGAACGCCGGGTGGTAAAAAAAAATAAAGATTTTCCTTCCTACACCGGGACGCCTGCGGCATCCCGGTATAGGAAGGAAAATCTTTTAACAAGATGGCCAGCATGGAAAGGGAAGGCGGGGTGTATAAAGAGAACACAACAGGGCATGAGCGGGGGGTGAGGGGGACCGGGGAGACACATGGGCATGAGTGGGGGGTGGGGTGAACATGAGGGAGAAACGGGCATGAGCGGGGGTGGGGGAACAGGGCGCACACGGGGCATGAGCGGGGGTGGGGGGAACAGGGCACACACAGGGCATGAGCGGGGATGGGGGAAAAGGGCAATCACACGGGGCATGAGCGGGGGATGGGGGGAACAGGGCACACACAGGGCATGAGCGGGGGTGGGGGAACAGGGCGCACACACGGGGCATGATCGGGGGAGAGGGGACAGGGGAGACACACGGGGCATGAACGGGGTGGGGGGGAAGGGGAGAGACTCACGAGGCATGAGCGGGGGGTCAGGGGAAGGGGAGAGACACACGGGGCATGAGCGGGGGTGGGGGGGAACAGGGGAGACACACGGGGAATGAACGGGGGGTGGGGGGGAAGCGGAGAGACACATGGGGCATGGACGGGGGGTGGGAGGAAGGGGAGAGACACACGGGGCATGAGCGGGGGGTGGGCGGCAGGAGGGATAGAGACATGGGGCGTGGGCGGCGGGAGGGATAGACAGACAGGGCATGAGCGGCGGGAGGGATAGACACAAGGGGCATGAGCGGGGGGTGGGCGGCAGGAGGGATAGAGACATGGGGCGTGGGCAGCGGGATGGATAGACAGACAGGGCATGAGCGGCAGGAGGGATAGACACAAGGGGCATGAGTGGGGGGTGGGCAGCGGGAGGGATAGACACACGGGCATAAGCGCGGGTGGGCGGGAGGAGGGATAGACACACGGGGCATGAGCGGGGTTGGGCGGCGGAGGGATAGAGACACAGGGTATGAGCGGGGTGGGCGGCAGGAGGGATTGACACACAAGGCCTTAGCGGGGGGTGGGTGGCGGGAGTTATAGAGACACGGGGCATGAGCGGGGGGTGGGAGGGATAGACACACGGGGCATGACCAGGAGGGAGAGATACACACAGGGCATGAGCGGGGTGTGGGCGGGAGGGGGAGAGACACACGGGGCATGAGCGGGGGGTGGGCGGCTTGGGGGAGAGACACACGGGGCATGAGCGGGGGTGAGCGGGAGGGAGAGAGACACACAGGGCATGAACGGGGGAGGGTGGGGGGAGAGACACACGGGGCATGAGCGGGGGGTGGGCGGGAGGGGGAGAGACACGGGGCATGAGCGGGGGTCCGGGAGAGGGGGAGAGACACACGGGGCATGAGCGGGGAGTGGGCAGGAGGGGAGAGACACACAGGGCATGAGCGGAGGGTGGCCGGGAGGGGGAGAGACACACGGGGCATGAGCGAGGCATGGGCAGGAGGGGGAGAGACACACGGGGCATGAGCGGGGGTGGCGGGGAGGGAGAGAGACACACGGGGCATGAGCGGGGGGGTGGGCGGGAGGGGGATAGACACACGGGGCATGAGCGGGGGTGGGCGGGAGGGGGAGAGACACACGGGGCATGAGCGGGGGTCGGGGGGAGAAGAGACACACGGGGCATAAGCGGGGGTGGGCGTGAGGAGGATAGACACATGGGGCATGAGCGGGGGTGGGCGGGAGGATTAGAGACACACGGGGCATGAGTGGGGGTGGGGGTGAGGGAGAGAGACACATGGGGCAGGAGCGGGGGGTGGGCGGGAGAGGGAGAGACACACGGGGCATGAGCGGGGGTGGGGGGGAGAGCGAGAGACACACGGGGCATGAGCGGGGGGTGGGTGGGAGGGGAAGAGACACAAGGGGCATGAGCAGGGGTGGGCGGGAGGATTAGAGACACACGGGGCATGAGCAGGGGTGGGGAGGAGGGAGAGAGGCACACGGGGCACGAGCGGGGGGTGGGCAGGAGGTGGAGAGACACATGGGGCATGAGCGTAGGGTGGGTGTGCTGGGGAGAGACACATGGGGCATGAGCGGGGGGTGGGCGGGAGGGGGAGAGACACACGGGGCGTGAGAGGGGGTGGGGGGGAGGCGAGAGACACACGTGGCATGAGCGGGCTGTGGGCGGCGGGAGGGATAGAGACACAGGGCATGAGCGGGGGGTGGGTGGCGTGAGGGATAGACACACGGGGCATGAGCGGGGGGTTGGGGGGTGGGAGGGAGGGGAGAGACACACGGGGCATGAGCGGGGGTCGGGGGGGGAGAGACACACGGGGCATAAGCGGGGGTGGGCGTGAGGAGGATAGACACATGGGGCATGAGCGGGGGGTGGGCGGGAGGATTAGAGACACACGGGGCATGAGTGGGGGTGGGGGTAAGGGAGAGAGACACATGGGGCAGGAGCGGGGGGTGCGCGGGAGAGGGAGAGACACACGGGGCATAAGCGGGGGTGGGGGGGAGAGCGAGAGACACACGGGGCATGAGCGGGTGGAGAGACACAAGGGGCATGAGCAGGGGTGGGCGGGAGGATTAGAGACACACGGGGCATGAGCAGGGGTGGGGAGGAGGGAGAGAGGCACACGGGGCACGAGCGGGGGGTGGGCAGGAGGTGGAGAGACACATGGGGCATGAGCGTAGGGTGGGTGTGCTGGGGAGAGACACATGGGGCATGAGCGGGGGGTGGGCGGGAGGGGGAGAGACACACGGGGCGTGAGCGGGGGTGGGGGGGAGTTGAGAGACACACAGGGCATGAGCGGGGTGTGGGCGGGAGGGGGAGAGACACACGGGGCATGAGCGGGGGGTGGGCGGCTTGGGGGAGAGACACACGGGGCATGAGCGGGGGGTGCGCGGGAGGGAGAGAGACACACGGGGCATGAACGGGGGTGGGTGGTGGGAGAGGCACACGGGGCATGAGCGGGGGGTGGGCGGGAGGATGAGAGACACACGGGGCATGAGCGGGGGGTGGGCGGGAGGGGGAGAGACACGGGGCATGAGCGGGGGTCCGGGAGAGGGGGAGAGACACACGGGGCTTGAGCGGAGGGTGGCCGGGAGGGGAAGAGACACACGGGGCTTGAGCGAGGCATGGGCAGGAGGGGGAGAGACACACGGGGCATGAGCGGGGGTGGGGGGGAGGGAGAGAGACACACGGGGCATGAGCGGGGGGTGGGCGGGAGGGGGATAGACACACGGGGCATGAGCCTGGGTGGGCGGGAGGGGGAGAGACACACGGGGCATGAGCGGGGGTCAGGGGGGGAGAGACACACGGGGCATGAGCGGGGGTGGGAGTGAGGAGGAGAGACACATGGGGCATGAGCGGGGGGTGGGCGGGAGGATTAGAGACACACGGGGCATGAGTGGGGGTGAGGGAGAGAGACACATGGGGCAGGAGAGGGGGGTGGGCGGGAGAGGGAGAGACACACGGGGCATGAGCGGGGGTGGGGGGGAGAGCGAGAGACACACGGGGCATGAGCGGGGGGTGGGTGGGAGGGGGAGAGACACAAGAGGCATGAGCAGGGGTGGGCGGGAGGATTAGGGGCACACGGGGCATGAGCGGGGGTGGGGAGGAGGGAGAGAGGCACACGGGGCACGAGCGGGGGTGGGCAGGAGGTGGAGAGACACATGGGGCATGAGCGTAGGGTGGGTGTGCTGGGGAGAGACACATGGGGCATGAGCGGGGGGTGGGCGGGAGGGATAGAGACACACGGGGCGTGAGCGGGGGTGGGGGGGAGGTGAGAGACACACGGGGCATGAGCGGGGGTAGGGGGGAGGGGAGACACACACGGGGCATGAGTTGGGGGTGGGCGGCGGGAGGGATAGAGACACGGGGCATGAGCGGGAGGGAGAGAGACACACGGGGCATGAGTGGGGGGTGGGCGGGAGGGGGAGAGACACACGGGGCATGAGCGGGGGGTGGGCGGCTGGAGGGATAGACACATGGGGCATGAGCGGGGTTGGGCGGCGGGAGGGATAGAGACACGGGCAATGAGCGGGGGGTGGGCGGTGGGAGTGATAGACACACAGGGCATGAACGGGGGGTGGGCAGCAGGAGGGATAGAGACATGGGGCGTGGGCGGCGGGAGGGATAGACAGACAGGGCATGAGCGGCGGGAGGGATAGACACAAGGGGCATGAGCAGGGGGTGGGTGGCAGGAGGGATAGAGACATGGGGCATGGGCGGCGGGATGGATAGACAGACAGGGCATGAGCGGCGGGAGGGATAGACACAAGTGGCATGAGTGGGGGGTGGGCGGTGGGAGGGATAGACACACGGGGCATGAGCGGGGGTGGGCGGGAGGAGGGATAGACACACGGGGCATGAGCGGGGTTGGGCGGCGGGAGGGATAGAGACACAGGGTATGAGCGGGGTGGGCGGCAGGAGGGATTGACACACAAGGCCTTAGCGGGGGGTGGGTGGCGGGAGGGATAGAGACACGGGGCATGAGCGGGGGGTGGGAGGGATAGACACACGGGGCATGACCAGGAGGGAGAGATACACACAGGGCATGAGCGGGGGTGGGTGGGGGGAGAGGCACACAGGGCATGAGCAGGGGGTGGGCGGGAGGGGGAGAGACACACGGGGCGTGAGCGGGGGGTGGGCGGGAGGGGGAGAGACACGGGGCATGAGCGGGGGTCCTGGAGAGGGGGAGAGACACACGGGGCATGAGCGGGGAGTGGGCAGGAGGGGGAGAGACACACGGGGCATGAGCGGAGGGTGGCCGGGAGGGGGAGAGACACACGGGGCATGAGCGAGGCATGGGCAGGAGGGGGAGAGACACACGGGGCATGAGCAGGGGTGGGGGGAGGGAGAGAGACACACGGGTCATGAGCGGGGGGTGGGCGGGAGGGGGATAGACACACGGGGCATGAGCGGGGGTGGGTCGGAGGGGGAGAGACACACGGGGCATGAGGGAGAGACACACGGGGCATGAGCGGGGGTGGGAGTGAGGAGGAGAGACACATGGGGCATGAGCGGGGGGTGGGCGGGAGGATTAGAGACACACGGGGCATGAGTGGGGGTGGGGGTGAGGGAGAGAGACACATGGGGCAGGAGCGGGGGGTGGGTGGGAGAGGGAGAGACACACGGGGCATGAGCGGGGGTGGGGGGGAGAGCGAGAGACACACGGGGCATGAGCGGGGGGTGGGTGGGAGGGGGAGAGACACAAGAGGCATGAGCAGGGGTGGGCGGGAGGATTAGAGACACACAGGGCATGAGCGGGGGTGGGGAGGAGGGAGAGAGGCACACGGGGCACGAGCGGGGGTGGGCAGCAGGTGGAGGGACACATGGGGCATGAGCGTAGGGTGGGTGTGCTGGGGAGAGACACATGGGGCATGAGCGGGGGGTGGGCGGGAGGGGGAGAGACACACGGGGTGTGAGCGGGGGTGGGGGGGAGGCGAGAGACACACGGGGCATGAGCGGGGGTAGGGGGAGGGGAGACACACACGGGGCATGAGTTGGGGGTGGGCGGCGGGAGGGATAGAGACACGGGGCATGAGCGGGAGGGAGAGAGACACACGGGGCATGAGAGGGGGGTGGGCGGGAGGGGGAGAGACACACGGGGCATGAGCGGGGGGTGGGCGGCTGGAGGGATAGACACATAGGGCATGAGCGGGGTTGGGCGGCGGGAGGGATAGAGACACGGGCAATGAGTGGGGGGTGGGCGGTGGGAGGGATAGACACACAGGGCATGAGCGGGGGGTGGGCAGCAGGAGGGATAGAGACATGGGGCGTGGGCGGTGGGAGGGATAGACAGACAGGGCATGAGCGGCGGGAGGGATAGACACAAGGGGCATGAGCGGGGGGTGGGCGGCAGGAGGGATAGAGACATGGGGCATGGGCGGCGGGATGGATAGACAGACAGGGCATGAGCGGCGGGAGGGATAGACACAAGTGGCATGAGTGGGGGGTGGGCGGTGGGAGGGATAGACACACGGGGCATGAGCGGGGATGGGCGGCAGGAGGGATAGAGACACAGGGTATGAGCGGGGTGGGCGGCAGGAGGGATTGACACACAAGGCCTTAGCGGGGGGTGGGTGGTGGGAGGGATAGAGACACGGGGCATGAGCGGGGGGTGGGAGGGATAGACACACGGGGCATGACCAGGAGGGAGAGATACACACAGGGCATGAGCGGGGGGTGGGTGGCTTGGGGGAGATACACACGGGGCATGAGCGGGGGGTGAGCGGGAGGGAGAGAGACACACGGGGCATGAAAGGGGGTGGGTGGGGGGAGAGGAACACGGGGCATGAGCGGGGGGTGGGCGGGAGGGGGAGAGACACACGGGGCATGAGCGGGGGGTGGGCGGGAGGGGGAGAGACACGGGGCATGAGTGGGGGTCCGGGAGAGGGGGAGACACACACGGGGCATGAGCGGGGAGTGGGCAGGAGGGGGAGAGACACACGGGGCATGAGTGGAGGGTGACCGGGAGGGGGAGAGACACACGGGGCATGAGCGAGGCATGGGCAGGAGGGGGAGAGACACACGGGGCATGAGCGTGGGTGGGGGGAGGGAGAGAGACACACGTTGCATGAGCGGGGGGTGGACAGGAGGGGGATAGACACACGGGGCATGAGCAGGGGTGGGCGGGAGGGGGAGAGACACACGGGGCATGAGCGGGGGTCAGAGGGGGGAGAGACACACGGGGCATGAGCGGGGGTGGGCATGAGGAGGAGAGACATGGGGCATGAGTGGGGGGTGGGCGGGAGGATTAGAGACACACGGGACATGAGTGGGGGTGGGGGTGAGGGAGAGAGACACATGGGGCAGGAGCGGGGGGTGGGCGGGAGAGACACACGGGGCATGAGCGGGGGTGGGGGGGAGAGCGAGAGACACACAGGGCATGAGCGGGGGTTGGGTGGGAGGGGGAGAGACACAAGGGGCATGAGCAGGGGTGGGCGGGAGGATTAGAGACACACGGGGCATGAGCGGGGGTGGGGAGGAGCGAGAGAGGCACACGGGGCACGAGCGGGGGGTGGGCAGGAGGTGGAGAGACACATGGGGCATGAGCGTAGGGTGGGTGTGCTGGGGAGAGACACACGGGGCATGAGCGGGGGGTGGGCGGGAGCGGGAGAGACACACGGGGCATGAGCGGGGGGTGGGCGGAAGGGGGAGAGACACACGGGGCATGAGAGGGGGGTGGAGGGGAGGGAGAGAGACACACGGGGCATGAGCAGGGGGTGGGGGGAGGGAGAGAGACACACAGGGCATGAGCAGGGGGTGGGCGGGAGGGGGAGAGACACACGGGGCATGAGCGGGGGGTGGGGGGGAGGTGGAGAGACACATGGGCCATGAGCGTGGGTGGGGGGAGGGAGAGAGACACATGGGGCCTGAGCAGGGGGTGGCCGTTAGGGGGAGAGACACACGGGACATGAGCGGGGGGTGGGCGGGTGGGTGAGAGACACACGGGGCATGAGCGGGGGGTGGGCGGGAGGGGGAGAGACACACGGGCATGAGCGGGGGTGGGGTGGAGGGAGAGAGACACACGGGGCATGAGCGGGGGGTGGGGTGAGGGAGAGAGACACACGGGGCATGAGCGGGGGTTGGGGGGAGGGAGAGAGACACACGGGGCATGAGCGGGGGTGGAGGGAGAGAGACACACAGGGCATGAGCGGCGGTGGGGGGGAATGGGAGAGACACACGGGGCATGAGCGGGGGTGGGCGCGAGGCGAGAGACACACGGGGCTTGAGCGGGGGTGGGGGGGAGGGAGAGAGACACACGGGGCATGAGCGCGGGGTGGGTGGGAGGGGGAGAGACACACGGGGCATTAGCGGGGGGTGGGTGGGAGGGGGGAGAGGCAAACGGGGCATGAGCGGGGGTGGGGCGCAGGGAGAGAGACACATGGGGCATGAGCGGGGGGTGGGAGGGAGGGAGAGAGACACACAGCGTTCGTGTGCAGGTGGCAGATCCCGCTCCTCGGCCCTCTGCTGGCCACCGTGTGCCGATGGTGTGAGAGGGGGGCTGGAGGAACAGGGGAGACATGGAGCATGAGTGGGGGTGGGGGGATAAGAAGGACACACGGGGCATGAGCGGGGGTGGGAGGAACAGGAGACAGACACGAAAGACTTACTGTGCAGGCGGAAGATCCCGCTCCGGCTGACAAAGCCTCTCATGCGAGGAACAAAGATGGCGGGTGTCTCTGAAGCCAGATGCACTGCACGCTTTCACTGCATTCAATGAGAGAGCACGTCAGATGTCCGCGGACATCACACAAGCTGCTTGCCCAATCACCGTCCTGTCCGCGGAGCGAACAGGGAAGTGTGTCCGCGAAGCGAACACAGATATCACTTTTTTTTCACTTACATTTTTTTCATTTTTTCAAAAACTACTGGACGGATTTACACCAAATAAAGCAAAGCACGCTTTCAGGACCAAGCCGCCGCTCCTGCCGCCAATTTGGTGTAAATCCATCCAGCGGTTTGGGCTGTAGGCGTGAGCAAAGTTTTTTCCCATTATTTCTATGGGAAAAAACAAAAGTTTTGGGACCCCCCCCTATATCTGTTCCCCCCCTGGACAAATCCTCACCAAACTTTGCAAAAAAATTCAGAGTGGTCCTTTTTGTTACAAAGTTTGGTGAGGATTCCTCCAGGGGGAGCAAAATTATAAGCCGCCCAAAAAGTGCTCTTCCTATGGAAACACCAATTTAACCATAACTACATGGCCACTACTGTGGCCATGTAATTACACAGCCACAGTAGTGGCTGTGTAGTTATGGTTAAGTTACTGTTTCCATCCGAAGAGCCCTTTTTGAGTGGCGTATAACTTCGCTCTCCCTGGACGAATCCTCACAAAAGTATATAGGTCACTCTAAATATTTTTGCAGAGTTTGGTGAGGTTTGGTCCAGGGGGGGCAAAGTTATAGGGGGGTCCCAAAACTTCTTTTCTTCCCATAGACTGAATGGGGAAAAAACTTTGCTCACATCTACAGGCCAAACAGCTGGACGGATTTTCACCAAATTTGGACCATGAGCAGCGGCTTGGTCTTGAAAGCAAAATTGGTGAAAATCAGTGTCCTGATTGGCCAACCGGCTTGCGTCATGTCCAAGGACATGCAACGTGTTTGTTGATTGGATGGTGAAGAGCGTGAAGCGCGTCAGATTTTCGGGAATGCCCGCCATCTTGGATTGGCAGATGTCCGCGGACAGCGCAGTGAAACTTGGTGGAAAAATACTATTTAGTAGAGTGTGTTGCTGTGTAAAAGTGTTTGGGGAGAGTGGGGGAGTAAGAGATGGGTTACATTTTGTATTTATTTAGGTGGTAGACCCCCGTGTTTTGTTTGCTTTGTCCGCGGACAGCACAGATGTTCTGAAATGTTCTAAATAAACAAAATGGGGGTGTTCTGAGGACACTACACCCGTACGTATTGTTCGCAAGCAAGCTGAAAGTGTTCTAAGAACACAGGCGGTGTCCTGAAATGTTCGAATATAAACAAAATGGGTGTGTTCTGAGGATGATAAGCCTATTCATTTTGTTCGCAGGTAAGTTGAATCTGTTCTAAGAACACGTCATGTGTCCTGGGATGTTCGTCAATAAATAAATGGGGGTGTCTTGAGGACAGTATGCCTGTCCGTTCTGTTCGCAAGCAAGTTTGAAATGTTCTAAGAACACATGTTTGCAAGCACGTTCAAAGTGTTCAAAGTGTTCTTGGAACACACTATGTGTCCTGGGATGTTCGGAAATAAACGAAATGAGGGTGTCCTGAGGACGCTATGTCTGTCCGTACTGTTCTTAGGCAAGTCTAAACTGTTTTAGGAACACTCATGATGTCCACGGACATTAAAAGTGTCCATATGGCATAGTTAAAATGTTTGACACTATGGGTGTGATATGCTGCAGTGGTTGTGGCCAGGGCCTAGAGTTTTGGGAGCATGGTCATATGGCCATGCACCCAAGACTCTATGCCCAGGCCACAATCACTGCAGCATATCACACCCATAGTGGTTTATAACTTTGGGATCCAAAAACAATTTTATAAGCAACAAAGTTATAAGCCACTATGGGTGTGATATGCTGTGGTGGCTGTGGGCAGGGCCTATAGTCTTGGTTGCATGGACAAGATAAAATGTATAGGCAGCAAAGTTATAAGCCAGTATGGGTGTGATTTGCTGTGATGGTTGTACTTAATATAATATACTTACTGTTTGGTTCAGTAACTGGAGTACATGTATTTCTTGTTTACTTCTGTGATAAAAGAAAAAATCATGTTAGCATTGGTATTTTGTAACAATTTATAACACTGAATAATCAACATTTTTTTTACCATCATATTTAGTAGATTATAAACAAGTGTACTGTGCAATTTGCTCAGTTCCTGTGTTTGTTGCTAAAATCTTTGGGTCTGTGGGAGAATAAAAAATCCATGTTGGAGTAAAAAAAAACATTTTTTGTTATGCTACAGTCTATTTGTTTGTTTGTTTTCAGTGTTCACTTGTTGTTTCTGTCTAATGTATTTATTATCTTGTTGCAGATTTTTGGAGCAGTTAGATACCTGTTGACATATTCTAACAGTCTATTTTTTGTTATAATGAAGTGGTATTGATTTATCTGTTCGGATATTGTAAAATTTTGGGGTAGTTAGATACCAGTTGGCATATTCTAACTGTCTATTTTTTGTTATAATGTAGTGGTATTGATTTATATGTTTGCTTATTGAAAATCTTGGGGTAGTTAGATACCAGTTATTCTAACTGTTTATTTTTTGATATATTTTAGTGGTATTCATTTATCTGTTTAGTTGTTGTAGAATCTTGGGGTAGTTATATAGCTGTTGGCATATTGTAACAGTTTATAGTTTTCTAATAGAAGTTTAGTTAATGTTTAAGTACAGTTCAGTTAATACATTTTGGTTTTAAGAAGATTAAATAAGCGTTTGTGTTGGAGATTGAATTTTCTAAACTATTTAGTCTTGTTGTGGCTTGTTCACACATGGGTAGTGTCATACCATGTATGTCTAGTTTGTCTGTTGCGCTGATTTCAATTATTGGTTGCATTTCTTTTTTTAACATTGTTTCATTGAATTTGAAACAGCTTGCAAGAGTTGGCATTAAGGCCATACAATTGACATTTATGTGGGCTAATTGGTCCATAACATCCGCAGCACATGTATTATGGCCATAAAGTGCATGAATGTGCTGGGTTTTCAATATTGCTTGTGCTTCTTGAGATAGCATACCAACTCTAATACTTTTTAAGATGTTTGCATAAGTGAGATCTGCAGATTACTGCATGTTTTCTGTTAATTCTCTGTAATGGAAATGTTGCCAAAGGTTGACATTTCCAATGCCTCCAACAGTTTTATGGCAGAGTTTGTGTCCTAAGGTTTAAAAAAAGGCTCACTTTTCACTGGTGTCAATTGAAGAAGATCTTCGAAAACAATAATGTGTTTTCCTCCAAAGAGCTCTTCGTAGTTTGTTTTGAGTATTTCTTGTAATCTGAGGTGAATCAAGGCCAACATTTGGTTGGAGACCATGCTCACTTCATCTATTAGTAGCATTTTCAGTTGTTTTAATACTCTGTCTAGTTCCATTGCAGCTTCTGTAGAAAGTTTGTAATAGTCTAATTTGTTTTGGTGTTCTACTGGCAGGAGTAGTAATCAGTGTAAAGTGACACCACCTGTGTTGTAGGCAGCTAAACCTGTGGGGGCAGTGACAACAGCTGACAGTTTGTTGTTTGTCAATTGTTGAAGGAATTTAGTGATGATTTTGATTAAGAATGTTTTGCCAGAACCAGCTTCACCACTGACATACAGTAGTATAGGTTTGTAATTTTGGCAGGTGCATTCTTTGTTTTCATGTGCAATTTCTTTTGTTACTCCTTCAAAAATGCTATGTTACTCATTGTTTAGTTTTGATTGTGGTATAGCTAAGTCTTCTTTATCTTCATACTGACACATGGTGTTTTCTACTTCTGTCATAGCTAAGTTTGCCTCATTTGTTATTAGTGGCTCTCCCAGTGGTTCTTGGCTTCCTGTTACAGAAGGTTGACTACTGTCAGGAGTGTCCTTATCTAGTTGGGCCTGCAGTTCTTCTTCGTGTTGCTGTTCATTGTGCAACATTGTTTTGTACTGTGTTAAGTTTACATCAGTTATAGTGCTTTCATTTGCTTTGAAAGCGTCTTAGTTATCTAGTATTACTTCTTCTTTTCCCCATGGTTTAAAGAGTTGTAGCAGGGACATGTAATATAGTTCTTTATGTTGAGGAGTCTTAAATGACAATTTGATATGATTAATTAAATTTGGTTTGGTGAGTTTTACTAAGCTGCCTTCACAATTTGTCACTCTGTATCTACCTTTTTTTCATCGGGTTTTATATTATTTTTGTATGTGAAGTTTTGG
The DNA here is from genome assembly GCF_040938575.1 of Ambystoma mexicanum. Taxonomy (NCBI): domain Eukaryota; kingdom Metazoa; phylum Chordata; class Amphibia; order Caudata; family Ambystomatidae; genus Ambystoma; species Ambystoma mexicanum. The sequence continues at coordinate 335,460,308 of NC_090935.1, forward strand.
GCTGTGTGGTATAGACACATGGTTTCCAAAGTGGTACTTCTGTTTGGGTAGTATGTGTCCAGCAAATTGTTTTTTAAAATGTCTTGGCTATTGGGATCATGTTTGGCTATTGTGTCTATATCTTCGTATGATTTTAGAACTCTTTTTCTAGATTTAGCAGGACCAATACTTAGCCATACTATATTTTCTGATGTTACATACAACGCAGTACCAGTTAAATGATCTGCTGCTTCATAGGAGCCACATTCTCTATGGGAGAGCATTTTTATGCCCAAGCTGTATAATTTCTTAGACAGTGTTTTGTCTGATGACAGGTCATTCCAGAGGTCTTGGAGCTCTGTTTTTTATGCTTTGGTTAAGTATGTTGTAACATATTGTGCAGCTGCAATGGAATTGTCTGCAATGTACTTCACATCTATGTTTGCATTCCATAAGCGGGCAAAGTATGTTGTAACATATTGTGCAGCTGCAGTGGAATTGTCTGCAATGTACTTCACATCTATGTTTGCATTCCATAAGCGGGCAAATTGCGGCACCGTACTTAGCACCAAGGTCACTTTGCGGCATGGGTTTTAACGCCTGCAAAAAGCAGGTGTTAAAACCCGGGACCTATTAATCAGGCGTTAAGGGTTAACGGCGCCGACAGCGCCATTAAACCCTTAACGCCTGACTTGTAATGAGGGCCTATGTCTAACTGAAGACATGAAGTTGTTCACTTGACCTGTTTTTGTAACCGGTCTAGGGAAACCAAAGTGGCATTTGGTGTTGTATTTCCCTTTGTTTATGTATTTGCGACGACAATATTTGCCACATTTGTGTCATTGAAATTGTAAAATGTGTGCATGAAGATCACTATTTGTTGCTTCTCATAGAATTTGACAAGTGACATATTTTTCAATAAACTGTAAAACAGTGGCGTCTCTGTCTTGACCAAATTTACGAGCATCTTTAATCCATAAAAGCATGTGGATATGTGGTGCTACTCTGGCTTGGTATTCTTTTCTCCAAAAGAAGTGTTGCACTTCTCAAAGGGGAGGAGCAGTTTCATTACAAATAAAGTGTAGCATAGCAATGAATGATGGTGAAAATATCTTGAAACATTAACAGGATCTAGAGAACAAAGTTCTCCAGGTGTTAGTATATCTATGTTTATTTTGTTTTTGTTTCATACGCGTAGGAAATCGGGTAAATCTTCCCATGCATATTCTGCACAACTTAATGTAACAAACCAAGTGGGTGGGCCAAGGTTTCTTATCATACAACGTATATCTCCATGATGTTGAAACCAGTATTCTTTAGTACCACGCATATTTGCTAATAGATTTGTAATATTTGATTGTAAAACATCATCTTTTTGTTGCACTTGTTGTAATAATTGTGTAGCTGACATATTTTTAAAGTGGGATCCTGATTTTAATGTGTGTGCAACTCCGTAACATAATGTAGCTAGTTCACTTTCAAAGAGTAGGTGGAATATGTATTCCACATTTTGTCTAAATCTGGGATCTTCAGAATACATCCGTAATGAGCGATATTCTGATGCTCTTATTTGAATAGGTCTATCATCGTACCTTCCTCCTTTGCCAGTAGGAAAAAGTAGAGGAAAAGCATGTGCTTCTATACTTTTTTCCCATATGCTGATTGGTGATCCTTTTGTTTGACTCATTTGGTACGTCTCTAGTGTATCTTCTATGGTGTCATTAGAGTGCAATGGGTGAATTTTCTAATGGTCTAAAGTATGGGATATTGTGGCAGGATCTACGAGCTCAAATTGACCAGATTCTTGTGTCTCTTGAATTATTTCAGTGGTATCCTTCAAGTTTTCTTCAATATTAATTTCTTTGTAGTATTCATTATTGTCTTTTAGATATTGCAAGGCTTGTCTAGCTTTATGTAAATCTACCAGTTGTTGCCTAATTTTTTTGTCTTTTGTAGGTACAACATTTACTAAGATAAAGATTGCTCCATTGGACGTTGCACTCCTAGAGTGTGCACATTTTCTTTTAGATCTAATGGTAAATACACTACTTTTCCCCGAATACCTTCCACTAATTCAGAGGGAGGTAATTTTGCTGTTTTTGGTTGAAGGCGTATTATTGCTTGAAATGGGTGCACTGTTTGAATTATGATGCTTTCATATAAATTCAGTTGTTGTAGGGATTTTGGTAGTGGAAATAATTCCAAATTATTTGTGATAGCATGTGAAGGAGTTTGGTTGTTGTCAAGTTTTCTAGTGCAGTAACTGCTAAGTATTAAGGGGTCAGTTATTTTGTATTTGTTTTCTGCTATAAGGTAGAGAGCTAATTCAAACCATTTAGAATCTTCATTGTCTTCTATTTTGTATGTTAGGTCTACAGTTTTTGTGTTACTTTTATAAAAAGTTCTATGGCAACATACACACACATGGTTTGGTATTTCAGCAGATGTACTTTTAAATTTCAGTATTTCTTTTTTGTATGTATGTAGTAGAAGGTTGCAATGCATAGAATTGTTGCTAATTTGTTGTAAAGCTTTGTTGTAAAGCTATTTCATTCTGTAAGTGGCTTTCACTTCCAAAATATTTTTTCTGGATATAGTCGATTTCTTCAAGTAGGTCTTTTGCTGTATCATGTAGAAGAATGTTATTTAAATTTGTTAGTGTTAATGCAGGACTTTTAGCATAGTGCAGTTTATAGACTAGATTTCTTATAGTTAAATGATGTGTTGATATCATTCTGATATAACGGAAGGTGGTTTTGCAAGTAGGTCCTGAAATGCAGGCCAATGAATGTCCTTGTAGTCCTGTGTACTTGCGCACTGGACAGGTATCCATATTTTGCAGTAGTTTAATTTTAAAGTTCATATTGATTGAGGAATTGGCGTAAAGGCTTGAAAGATTCTTTGGGAATGTTACACATTGACGTGCATGGCCATTTGTATACTAGACATTCTGATTCAGTTGAATGGAGAGGTAATTCTAAGTTTTCTGGGGATATTTTTGTAAGCAGTATTTCCTGTTCCATTACGGTATTGTTAACTTTTTCACAACCTCGTCCACTGCTATGTATGGCAATTGTATTTGTTTGCTTTTGTTTGCATGCTTCTTCATTAAAGTATGGTTCTGTGCTCATAGTGTGACTCCATTCACCTCCACAGATACTTAAGAAGTTATTTCTATTGACATTTTGTTTATTGAGAAGTATTTTTTTAAATTTAGTCATTAGTTTTGTTAGTGGTTTCATTTTGTTTAACACTATCAACGCTTCTAAGATTAATTTCCTACGATAGGTTTTAAGGGTTGAGCTTGATTTCTCTCCTGTTTTTATAAGATTTTGAAGAACTTTGTGATGGAACATTTTTGCTAAAATACTTTTTTTGGTATGCTTAGTTTGCAATATATTAAGATTTATAGGAGCAGTTTTATCTGTAGTGGTAGCTGATTTTTTGTTAATTGTTTTGTGGTTCGTTTTACATTTTGATAGAGGAGGCAAAGTTTCTGTACTTGATGCTTGTTTTGTTTCGCTAAATGACTGTATTAGCTGTTTTGTTTTAACTTTTTTTACAAATTCTGCTAAAGATGGATGCTTGTTTTGGACACTTCTATTTTCATTTGCTCTGCTTCTGCGTTGCTTTTTACAGACTTGATTTTTGGTAGGCATTCTTTAGGGTCTGTTGAAAAAAATAAAGAAGGTATCGGTTGGGGTGTTCTTAATGTATGTGTGCTGTGTGCATGAGCGTGTGAATAAGATGATAAAGATGTATGTAATGGTGTGTGATTGTGCATTGGGCAACTACAACTAGTTGGGATGGGTATTCTTGAATCTATGTGCTACTAAACTGGGGTTCAGACGATAGTAGAAAGAAAGTTGGTGGTGTGGAAAAGTAGAAATAGTAACAAATCTAGTGGTATACAATTAAAACAGTTGTTTTTTCTATAATATCAAAATTCTAGGGGTTGAGTTGGGTTTTTTGGTCTCGAAAATTAAGAATATGTGTGTCATTCTGCCTGTAAATCTCTGTTTATGAAATGGGGATTTGTAGAAAGAATTGTGCACAATCTCTATTTTTCGACATAGAAATAGCAGAAATTAACCTCACAGTGTGTTTGAATGATAGTACAAATAATATGGTGGTATTCAACTTAATTTTTTTAATGAAATGAGCAGGTTTCTTTTTAGTTGTTCTTTGTACTTCAAATTCGGCTGCTTCTTTTCAGGAGAATGGTCTTCACTGCAATTGTAAAGGAAACACGTAAGGAATTTTGTTTGTATATAGCATTGTTTTTAATTTAGAATTGATTTTTTTAATTGACATTGACCCTCGGCACCTTCCTCAAAATCATGAAAACTATCTTATTCACATAAGATGTGTCGCACCAGTTGAATAAATATCATATGTTTTTAATGTATAAACTATATTGTTATGACTAACTGTACCAACCAAAATATCATTTGCATGCCTTGTGGAATTCATAATGTACCACTGAATACCACTATTTCTGTAACTAAGCTCTTGTAAGTAACAGCGCCTCAATGCCATGGACTGCTTGCGCAGTATATAAATATAAGTAAATAAATGTTTATATTTTTGTACAAGTATTGTTCTTTGATTTTTGAATATACTGTGTGCATGCAATTTTGTTTGAGTATGGTAACTCTCCATATTGTACTTTAAATATGTAAGTTCAATATGCTTTGAAAATGTGTGTGTAAAAAGAAATTAAATAGCAGATAGGTTTGGAAGTGACAGTTGATTTTAGGAGATGGAAAAAATGACAGTAAATTCATTTTATAGATTATACAAGACAAAAGTCAGTTAATCTGTTTATATGAATCTATAAAAATTGTACATGTACTATATAGAAAATATGCATACCTGTAGTTTGTGTTCATGCATATGGATATGCATGCAGCTGCAAGTAGAAATCTTGGAGACTTGTACAGTATTTCTGTTAGAAGGTGCTTTCTAATGATATGACACTTGTACTCAGAGAGATTAACAGTACATTTAAAGTGCTGATCTATGATGATGCAGTTAGATGAAGAGGTCTTGGATGTGATTGGTGGATGTTCATGTGACTTCTTAGCTATATCCAACGAGGGAATGGCACAGAAAGTGAAAAGGAAATGGTAGAAGGACTGTCCATGTTACGATATGTCTGCGGACATGGCGGTAGTACGCAGACATCGGGTGCTACATCCAGGGATTTTTGGGTTGGGGAGCCATGCAAATGAGAATGAGCAGAGAAAGGGATTGGTCAGGAAAGTTTAGTGGGTGTGTTGTGCCAGGAGAGATGTTCCTCAGATACTCTTTTTGCTGAGAGAAGAACAGATAGTTATGGCTGTGTGTTTCAAAAAACAGATTGTTTGGATTTTGGGAGACTCGTGGATACATTGGTTGAAGGTGCATGCGGAAAGCTGTGGAATAGCTGTAGATCTTGGACTCCTACATGTGGAAGTGCACTGGCATGGAGTACGTGGAATGAAGTGGTTGGACTTGCAACCTTTCTATGCTACTTCGGAGACAGAGCAACATCCAGACATAATCGTAATTCATTGTGGAGGGAACAGTTTAGGACATGTGTCTGGAATTGCTTTGCAATTTACAATGAAAGAAGGACTTGGGAAGGTCATGGACATGTTTCCAAATTCTCAAGTAATTTTTTCACGGATTGCGCAGAGACAAATGTGGCATTGTTCTTCTTTATTTGGTCCACAAATGGAGAAAGCAAGGAACAATGTCAATAAGGCTGTTTGTGTCTTTCTAAGAGATTTTGGCATGTCCTTTTTTCACAACGAAAATATTATGTTTCGTAGTACATACATTTTTTGCAGAGATGGAGTCCATCTTACTTATGCTGGCAATCAGATTTTTTGGAGAAATGTACAAAATGCATTGCAACCTTTTTTGGAATTACAACATCCATTTTATAGTAGGTGTTGAGCATTTCAAACTTTTCAAACACAAACAAACACCACTAAAAGGCTCTTTTCAGAGCCACCACTTCCTCCCTGATAAAACTGCAATGGTTATGACAGGGTAGCAGCCTATCCACGGACTTCTAAAAAATACACAGGGACCTGCTTCATTTATTTTCACTTCTATTTTTTAACTGTGAAAGGCGGCTCTGAAAAGAGCCTTTTTTAGTTTTGTTGTTTTATATTTTTTTTGTTTTTTTTATACAAGACACACTAGGAGAGGAGGGGAAAGGAGGGTAAGGGGGGACACCAACCACGGGGATAAAAAAAGGGCGAGCTGAGAGAGGAAGATGTAGAGTGGGTTTCACTTGGGTAGTGAGCAGACCTTCTCGTGCTCTGAGACGATAGCCTCAAAAGCACTATGAAGTCTCTTCCCCCTGCACGGTACTGCGTTGGAGTACATACACACAACTGTTACCCTTGAAAGGTTAGGGTCATTAGCATTGCGTATGGCCTGTGAGGCAGCTTGAGGAATACGCGGTCCCACAGGAGTGTTCCTTGTGGTGACAGGATCGGAAATGGAGGATGAAGTAGTGGAAGACAACCTGCTACGCTCCTCGCAAGGTACAACCTTGCAAACGGCCCCCGAGTAGAATGACTTTAGGTGTCGCTTCATGGTAGTTGTCCCAAAGCTGTATGAACAATGCCTCCCGCGACGGACTACCATTTTGCACTTGTTGCAGGTGACTTGATTTGCACGCGCCTTAGGACTTCCACTACCACATTCTTGTCATCCTCTTCATCCTCCTGTGCATCATCAATGACATTTGTGATGTCATCTTTGATGTCATGGGTGTTAGGCTTAGCATTGGACAGTGGTGGCACAAGTTATGGTTGCTTAGCCTACCGTAACTGGCGAATTTCAGTGGTTTTTTGGTTTTACTTGGAACCATAACGTCCCTTTAACAAAGTTTTTTCACTGAATATATATATATATATATATATATAAATATATATATATGACATCCTACCCATAAAACCTCATTTGAGAATGCATAATGTACTCTTTTTGCTTAGATAGGTAACTTGCTATTGTAAATACCTTACATGCACATATTGCTGTCCTGTTGTTTGCTCTTAATGCATTTGCGTTCATCAGTCAATAGTATTCTATTGTATTCTATTATATACACTATTCTATTATATTTGGTTTAGGGTTCTCTTTACTTAAAAAGAACTGTTGTGCAAAATTAATATTGCTGTTGCTCTGTATTCATTTATATTAATATGTCTTCTCTTCTCCTCATTTTTTAATCCCTATTCATGTTCATACTTCTAAAGTATTGTTAGATTCTGTCCGCTTTTCACTCCATTGAATTTTCTGAGGGTTTTAAGGTTTTCTTTTCAGCATTTAATGCTTTCTGGATTTGCCCTTTTTTTCATTTTCAGAAAGGCATTGTATGCCATATTTCTCTCTGTCTTTGTGTTCCTCCATCTAGTTCTATTTAATTTGGATAAGTCACATGAACCAGATCGTCAAAGAGGACCTGTCTCTGCCGAAAGAATAGAGCTTTCCATTTCGCATTCATGGTTCCTTATCAAGGACAAATTATTTTGTAATCTCACAATCCTTTCTAACCTATGTCACACTCAATGACGTCATGGCATCTAGTGTATCAGATCATGCGCCAGAGAAAATACACAGTAACTTAAATATGTGCAGGTCTATAAAAAATAGATGGAAACTGAATGTTTATCCCTATCATAATGCAATTAAGGAAGAATCCCTTAGAAACTAGTTGAATGTTTTTTTGGACCCGAGCTGACGGTTTGTATGGCATACACGCACACCATGGGCAGCCAGTAAGGCCTATACTGGGGGCAAACTGATAGAACATGCATCAAAGAAAAACGAATGATTCAACAACACCAGGAATCCTTGAATGTAATTAATTCCCTTGAATGAATCCTTAAATGATCCTTGAATGAAATTAAAACCCAGGCCGGATTCCTCCGTCTGATGGGGCTTGCTACGACCCCCTCCTCAACTGGACCCCCTACGCGCCAGTCGTCCTCCGTGCCATCTTCCCACCCATCAGTCACCTGGGTGCCCTGTGGAGCTGCCTCTGACGGTGCGGCCAGGCTGGTGGAGGAGGCATCCTACCACATTTGGGAGTCGGACGTCCAGCAGGGGTGGCCACATCAACGACTGCACCCCAGCCTGCAGAGGATGTGCAGGCAGCAGGAGGCAGTGCACGGGCAGAGGCACAGCAGCAGCAGCAACGTGGTGGGAGCCATGAAGGCTCGGGGCCTTCAACATCGGAGGGGCAGGCATCGGCCGGAGGGCAGGAGGACCCAGGACAGAGAGTGTCTTCCGTGTGGCAGCGGTTGGGCCACGCCATAGATGCGGAGCAGCAGCAGACGGAAGAGGCACGGTTCACAATGGTCACGGCGGAGAACTCCATGCGGAGGGCCCTGAGGCGGGCCGAGTGCCTTGAGGCAATCCGCAGGGGTTTGTGGGTGGACACGTCGACGGCCCTGCGGACCCTCTGGGCCATGGAGGAGGACCGCCTCCGGGTCATTGAGCAGGAGTTCGATGATGCCCTGGTCCGGGACATCCACAAGTGAGCCGTCAAACTAGCCCGCTGCCCTTGTACATAGTTATGTAGGTAGTGTTAGGTTTCATTTTTGTTTTGATTTTATTTGGACCTTTTGGACATTGGCCACATTTTTGTATATAGTTTATTTTATTAGTTAGTGTAGTTAGATAGGTTTCCTTTCTTTTGTTGGGATAATGGACCCTGGCTTGTTCCCATGTACATAGTTCACTGTTGGATTGTATTTTTTTCACATTTTAACATGATATGGGTTTTGAGATTCACTGACACCCATTGGGTGTATGTGAGGGAAATGTGTTTGTTTTGGAACTTGCAATTGGTGTTCTGTGATGTAATTGCAAATTATGAGTGGGTGGGTGCAATACTCGGGTGGGTGTTTTGCATTTGGAGGCTGACCATAGGGACCAGGGATCTAGATTGTGATGACATGTTGGCTGGGGAACATGAGTTGCACATGGGTGGGTGCCTGGTGGAGGGTGCCCCTGGTGGCTGGGGGTGGGGGTGGTGGGAGACATGGGTGGGGGCCTGGTGGAGGCTGCCCCTGGTGGTTGGGGGGTGGGGGTGCTGGGAGACATGGGTGGGGGCCTGGTGGTGGGTGCCCTTGCACTGCTGGGGGGTGGGGGTGGTGGGAGTCATGGGTGGGGGCCTGCTGGCAGGTGCCCCACAGTGCTGGGGGGTGGGGGCGGTGGGAGACAAGGGTGAGGGCCTGGTGGAGGGTGCCCCTGCACTACTGGGGGGTGGGGGTGGTGGGAGACATGGGTGGGGGCCTGGTGGAGGGTGCCCCACAGTGCTGGGGGATGGGGGGTGGGAGACATTGGCGGGGGCCTGGTGGAGGGTGCCCCACAGTGCTGGGGGGTGGGGGTGGTGGGAGACATGGGTGGGGGCCAGGTGGAGGGTGCCCCTGGTGGCTGGGGGGTGGGGGTGCTGGGAGACATGGGTGGGGGCCTGGTGGAGGCTGCCCCTGGTGGCTGGGGGGTGGGGGTGCTGGGAGACATGGGTGGGGGCCTGGTGGTGGGTGCCCCTGCACTGCTGGGGGGTGGGGGTGGTGGCAGACATGGGTGGGGGCCTGCTGGCAGGTGCCCCACAGTGCTGGGGGGTGGGGGGGTGGGAGACATGGGTGGGGGCCTGGTGGAGGGTGCCCCACAGTGCTGGGGGTGGGGGTGGTGGGAGACATGGGTGGGGGCCAGGTGGAGGGTGCCCCTGGTGGCTGGGGGGTGGGGGTGCTGGGAGACATGGGTGGGGGCCTGGTGGAGGCTGCCCCTGGTGGCTGGGGGGTGGGGGTGCTGGGAGACATGGGTGGGGGCCTGGTGGTGGGTGCCCCTGCACTGCTGGGGGGTGGGGGTGGTGGCAGACATGGGTGGGGGCCTGCTGGCAGGTGCCCCACAGTGCTGGGGGATGGGGGGTGGGAGACATTGGCGGGGGCCTGGTGGAGGGTGCCCCACAGTGCTGGGGGGTGGGGGTGGTGGGAGACATGGGTGGGGGCCAGGTGGAGGGTGCCCCTGGTGGCTGGGGGGTGGGGGTGCTGGGAGACATGGGTGGGGGCCTGGTGGAGGCTGCCCCTGGTGGCTGGGGGGTGGGGGTGCTGGGAGACATGGGTGGGGGCCTGGTGGTGGGTGCCCCTGCACTGCTGGGGGGTGGGGGTGGTGGGAGTCATGGGTGGGGGCCTGCTGGCAGGTGCCCCACAGTGCCGGGGGGTGGGGGTGGTGGGAGACATGGGTGTGGGCCTGGTGGAGGGTGCCCCTGCACTGCTGGGGGGTGGGGGTGGTGGCAGACATGGGTGGGGGCCTGCTGGCAGGTGCCCCACAGTGCTGGGGGGTGGGGGGGTGGGAGACATGGGTGGGGGCCTGGTGGAGGGTGCCCCACAGTGCTGGGGGTGGGGGTGGTGGGAGACATGGGTGGGGGCCTGGTGGAGGGTGCCCCTGCACTGCTGGGGGGTGGGGGTGGTGGGAGACATGGGTGTGGGCCTGCTGGCAGGTGCCCCACAGTGCTGGGGGGTGGGGGTGGTGGGAGACATGGGTGGGGGCCTGGTGGAGGGTGCCCCACAGTGCTGGGGGGTGGGGGTGGTGGGAGACATGAGTTGGACATGGGTGGGGGCCTGCTGGCAGGTGCCCCACAGTGCTGGGGGGTGGGGGTGGTGGGAGACATGAGTTGGACATGGGTGGGGGCCTGCTGGCAGGTGCCCCACAGTGCTGGGGGGGTGGGTGGTGGGAGACATGAGTTGCACATGGGTGGGGGCCTGCTGGCAGGTGCCCCACAGTGCTGGGGGGTGGGGGTGGTGGGAGACATGGGTGGGGGCCTGGTGGAGGGTGCCCCTGCACTGCTGGGGGGTGGGGGGGTGGGAGTCATGGGTGGGGGCCTGCTGGCAGGTGCCCCACAGTGCTGGGGGGTGGGGGGCTGGGAGACATGGGTGGGGGCCTGGTGGAGGGTGCCCCTGCACTGCTGGGGGGTGGGAGTGGTGGGAGACATGGGTGGGGGCCTGCTGGCAGGTGCCCCACAGTGCTGGGGGGGGTGGTGGGAGACATGGGTGGGGGCCTGGTGGAGGGTGCCCCACAGTGATGGGGGGTGGGGGTGGTGGGAGACATGAGTTGGACATGGGCGGGGGCCTGCTGGCAGGTGCCCCACAGTGCCGGGGGGTGGGGGTGGTGGGAGACATGAGTTGGACATGGGTGGGGACCTGCTGGCAGGTGCCCCACAGTGCTGGGGGGTGGGGGTGGTGGGAGACATGAGTTGCACATGGGTGGCGGCCTGCTGGCAGGTGCCCCACAGTGCTGGGGGGTGGGGGTGGTGGGAGACATGGGTGGGGGCCTGGTGGAGGGTGCCCCTGGTGGCTGGGGGGTGGGGGTGCTGGGAGACATGGGTGGGGGCCTGGTGGAGGTTGCCCCTGCACTGCTGGGGGGTGGGGGTGGTGGGAGTCATGGGTGGGGGCCTACTGGCAGGTGCCCCACAGTGCTGGGGGGTAGGGGGGTGGGAGACATGGGTGGGGGCCTGGTGGAGGGTGCCCCTGCACTGCTGGGGGGTGGGGGGTGGGAGACATGGGTGGGGGCCTGGTGGTGGGTGCCCCTGCACTGCTGGGGGGTGGGGTGGTGGGAGACATGGGTGGGGGCCTGCTGGCAGGTGCCCCACAGTGCTGGGGGGGGGTGGGAGACATGGTTGGGGGCCTGGTGGAGGGTGCCCCTGCACTGCTGGGGGTGGGGGTGGTGGGAGACATGGGTCGGGGCCTGCTGGCAGGTGCCCCACAGTGCTGGGGGGTGGGGGTGGTGGGAGACACGCTGGGGGCCTGCTGGCAGGTGCCCCACAGTGCTGGGGGGTGGGGGTGGTGGGAGACATGAGTTGCGCATGGGTGGGGGCCTGCTGGCAGGTGCCCCACAGTGCTGGGGGGTGGAGGTGGTGGGAGACATGGGTGGGGGCCTGGTGGAGGGTGCCCCTGCACTGATGGGGGGTGGGGGTGGTGGGAGACATGGGTGGGGGCCTGGTGGAGGGTGCCCCTGGTGGCTTGGGGCGCAGGGGGACATGCGTTCTTGGGCAGTAGTGCAAGTTGACATGTGGGTTGGCTGGGGGTCATGGCCATGGTGGATGGTGTGCCTGCAGGACATGTGCAGGGTAGGCCCCTGTGGTGTGAGCCACCTGCAGGGGCCGTGGAGGGTGTAGAGGGAACACCTGGGAGGACCCACACGTGCAATTCACGTGTGGTGCTCCCCGCGCACCCCTGTAATACACGTACCCTGATGGAATCGCGTGTGGAACTTCCTGCGCACCCCTGAAATGCGCGTACCCTGCTCGCACGGGCCCAATCGCGTGTGGAACTTCCCGCGCACCCCTGAAATACACATACCCTGATGGAATCGCGTATGGAACTTCCCGCGCACCCCTGGAATACACGTACCCTGCTGATGTCACGTGTGAAACTTCCCCCGCACCACGAAATACACGTACCCTGATGAAATCGCGTGTGGAACTTCCCGCGCACCCCTGAAATATACGTGCCCTGCTGATGTCGCGTGTGAAACTTCCCCCGCACCCCAAAATACACGTACCATGATGAAATTGCGTGTGGAAATTCCCACGCACCCCTAAAATACACATACCCTGGTGCAATCGCGTGTTGCACTTCCCGCGCACCCCTGAGATACGCGTACCGTGCTCGCACGGGCCCAATCGTGTGTGGAATTTCCCGTGCACCCCTGAAATACATGTACCCTGCTGAAATCGTGTGTGGCACTTCCCACGCACCCCTGAGATACGCGTACCCTGCTCGCACCGGCCCAATCGCATGTGGAAATTCTCGCGCACCCCTGAAATACACGTACCCTGCTGAAATCGCGGGTGAAACTTGCCCCGCACACTGAAATACACGTACCCTGCTGAAATCTCGTGTGGCACTTCCCGCGCACCCCTGAGATATGCGTACCATGCGGAAATCGCGTGTGGAACTTCCCGCACACCCCTGAAATACGTGTATCCTGCTTGCACGGGGCCAATCGAGTGAGGTACTTCCCGCTCACCCCAGTGATACACGTAGCCCGCTTGCCGTGCTGGTACAGGGTTAGCGCAGCCCTTTGCGCTGGATTGGGTATATTGATGGCCTTTCCCTGCGCGAGAGGCGTTCTTGGGGGCGTAACTGGCGCTGCTGCAGGGTCGCTGCACCACTGTGCGCCACGGCTGGTTTTGGTGGCTGGAATCCATGAATATGCTGTGCGCGGAAATGGATTTTTAGCGCACGCGGCTGGCGCAGGGATTCGCACGCGCACACTGTGCGCCAGCCGCGTGCACCACTTGTGCGCTGAATTCTATGAATTACCCCCTTAATGTGTCTTGACTATCATTTGGCTTTGACATCTCTGCTTGCAATAGAGAGGGAGTTCTAAATTGAATTGACAATTATAAGTACATTAGTGAAACTTATATATGTTTTTAAGTCTGTAGAGATTCGAAGACCAATGCACAATATTAATAGAATCCCAATATATGACAACACAATGTAAAACACAAGATAAGATCTCTTTATTGCACAAAATCAAGGTTTGTGGAACAATCTGAGACACGTGGTGTCTCCCTTTTGCACTCTTAAAAGAATGTAGCACACCAGAATTATGAATGACATACATTCAAATCAGAAGTATAAGCAGCGGCTATTTAAATCCTAAAGGGGCATACACACTGTATCATTACCCTGACACCCCACCCCTCCAGACATGAAATGGCCTACAGGCAACTCCCAATCCCCGTCCGCCACTCGCAGTAACTCTGCTCTTGTCCTTTTGCTTGCTCTTCACCATCTTTCGGAAGTGCTGTTCAGGGGCTCTGGGCGGTCGGGAGCGCAGGCTCCCAGCCAATGGACATCCACAGCCTTCAGAAACGCAACCATTGAGGAGAATAAGAATTGTGCCACTGCCGCTGCCACAGTTCTTCTGGAGTTAAAAGATTGGTTCTTGCTTATTTAACTAGGTGTGAATTCAGGGTAGGGTCCTCGAACTGAACATCCACAGTGCATCAATACCCAACTCAATGCCCAACCATTTGCCAGTTCACTTGTGTGTATAGACATCATCTGCCCAGACAGGCCATTGCACAGTTCTCTACATAGCAGCGGGAGGTAGTGTAGCAAAAGTCAGACAATGTAACGTATTCATGCACAGCATGTCGCCCTGTTCTGAAGATCTTCCCGAATGCTACGAGGTTAGCAGAGGTTTGAAGAAGGTACAGAAGTGCAGCTACAAAAGATCAGGTTTCATTGTGTTCATGCTCCATCAGTGAGCAGTGGTGCAACATCTGCAAGAGCTATGTATCAATAAGGCTCTTGAGGAATTCGCCTGTAATGTCTTTTTACCTTTTACGCATTGAGACATGGAACATCTCAGCTAAACGTTCAGTATATTACAGCGTGTGCTATCCTCTACCTGCTTATCCTATTTTGAGTGACTTGTCACCACGGGAAACTGATTTAATGTTTCACAGATTTGGCCGACAACCTACGGACATGAGGGTTCATTGCACAACACTGGTGTGTTTAAAAATCATTTTGAAATGGGCATACTGATGTAATCACTAATGCTTTTAACACTGTGAAGCAAAATAAACTCCCTGTGGATAGCGTCCAAGTAAAGTGTTGTTCTCTGACATGAAGACTTCGCCTGTTCGGATCTGGTGCCCGGCCCTGCTTAGCCTCTGGGGTGGCTGAGGCGTAAAACCTCCAGCAAAACGTCTTCTAGAGAGAGGGAAAGCATAACGCTGCTATCATTTTGCATGGAACGCTGCCCTGTTAAGATGGAACATAATTAGTACAGTAAGTGCGCAGGAAAAAAAGGCGGAGCAGCCGACTTGACATGCACCATCACAGAAGGCATGCACACTTGAGCCTCCTGCCTAAGCACGTGCAACTGCTCAGGGATTTACTTTAGACAAACATAAACGTGATCGGTGGGGTGGCCTGAACAAATGACACAACACTGTTTGGGCTTGGCAGGGTGTTTATTGAGACACCACTGGGTTCCTTAGAAATTGGGAACGTTTTGGCTTGTATATATCACTGATGTGTGGGTATTTGCAAGAGTTGGGTAAAAGCACACCATAGAAATGTGTGTTTATACAAGAAAGCATATTGACTAAGATGAAATGGTGTTGAGTAGAGACAAATACAACAGTTGTCCGTTTTATAATTGTTTTAAATGTATTGTGATAGACATTAAAAATATGTATATTTTTTGGAAATGACCTTGTGTGACTACCTGAAGTGAGAAAGGGTGGATTGTGTATGTGTCAGGCGGATGTCATAGACAGCTTTATACCCTGAAAGGAAGGAAGCCGTGTATATGGGGTGTGTTTCTGTGTGATTGTTTGAGCATTCTTCCAGCCTGCAATGTGGGTGATTTCGTAGGTAGGTGCTTGGAGCTTTGCAGCAATTCTGGCCGGTCTCGGAGTCGCTGTTTTGGTGCCGCCAGTACTCAGCATGTGTATCAGAGGCTTGTGGTCGGTACTAACTAGTTTTTCTCGGATGTAGATAGTACTCTGGACGGGAAGGCCACAATATTTTCTGTGTCACCCTTTTTCTGGGTAAGGGTGGCGCCTAATCCATAAGCACTGGCGTCTGTCGTGATGCATGTTTCCCATTCGGATTGAAGGGTTTGAGACAGGGTGCGTGCAGGATCCTCCTTTTGGTCTCCATCTTGTTGGCGATCCCATGTGTAGACTACATCCTTTTTAAGGAGCTCCATCAGGGGTGATGTAGTTTCAGAGATTCTGGGACTAACCGCATAGTATTCTGCGAGCCCCAGGAAAGACCGAAGTTCATCCTTAGACATCCGGGCCGGGGCATCGTTTATGGCTTCAAGCAGGGTTTTCTTGGGACTCACCCCTTCTCTCATATGAGGTAAAAAAAAGTGGACTTTTGGATCCCAACCCCTTGCGAAAAACAGTTACAGTATTGCTCCACACATTAAAAGACTGCGCCACACGTATTAATGCTGGTGAGATAGTGTATCTTTATTTTTATTGCCCTTTATGGATAATACGTGTTTCGACACACCAGTGTCTTTTTCAAATCAGGGCTAATAGCAAAACTATATTCCAAATCTAGTTTTGCAATTTATTGAAGAAAAAACAGTCACGGGATGAATCCCCCTTACAACACGTACACAATCTACTGCCGTCCTAAGAAAACAGGCAAAACAGACACACATGGGCTGAGGGAAGGGTATACTCTCGAGTGGTGTGAATGAGATTCACTAGTAACCCAAACAGCAAAGTTTAACAGTCCAAAATAAAGGAAACGTCCAATCAAGGTTAGGTTCTATAACAAATATATATATATATATATATATATCAATATATATATATATATATATATATATATATATATATATATATGCATTAATTAAACACGCTGCGTGTAAGAAAATTAGATATAAAAACACTGTACAAAACCTACCTTGTGCCTTGTGGAATGAACAGAGACGGTGCAGACAAATTCAGGGGTGCAGACACATTCAGGGGTGAAGACAATTCAACAACAATGTTCTTTTGAAAAGGATATGTCTTTGCTGAAAACGCTGCACAAGTGGCCTACCTAGTCTCTAGGACCCAAAATGGACCAGGGAAGCAGTTATGGGTCAATGGTAAGTTTTTGGTAGTTTGATGGGGTTGACCGGGTTTGAAGCTGTTGTGCGAGTGGTTAGTGCTAGGTGCGGGTGTAGCAAGACATGTTGGCTCAAGCTGTATGATAGCATTGAATTAGTTCTAATGCAGTAGCTCAGAACGAGTTGAGGGTGGCGTTTGACAATGCAGGTTGGGGTGCTCACCAACATTTGTTTGGAGTCAGGCCAGTTGAGATGTGTGGTAACTGCTGGGTCGGGTCGATGTGTGATGCTCCAGCGGTTCAAGTAGAAAACCATCAGTGATTCAAAGTGGTGATCCTGATGTTCTGTTGGGAGTGGTTCGGCGAAGAGGTGATTCAAGTTCGAGACATTCAGGAACTGCTAGTTTTGAATCAATGAGCGATAGTCCAGCAGTTCTAGTCAGGTTCCGGAATGAGTGCTTGATCTGAATCGAACAGGTGATGGGCTCTGTGAAAACACGGTTGCATCAAGCTGGTTCCAGATTACAAGCAGTGTTGGTCAACAGGTATGATGAATGGCAAATGCAAAATCATCAAGTCCTGAGGTTCAAGATGTGAGAAACCCGGTTTGACGTAGTGTGATTGGTTCAACAAGTCTATGAAAGAAGGGGATACTGGCTGTCTTGGCTCTCAGGATACTGTGAGTCCTGTTTGTGAGTCCCATTCCAAGTTCAGTCCTTATTCCTGGGCTCCCAGGCAAGGTTGCTTGCCCACATGTTCAGGTGTCCTTTCCCATGATGAGGTCCTGTGAAGCAGTATGGCTGGCAGAGATACAGGTCTCGTTACAGCAGCAGGTCACTCCCAATCTGCCCTGGGTACAGGTAAGGAACAGAGCTTGCCTCTGCCTTAGGCACTCAGTCTTTACATCACTGCTGGAAGTATTTGGAAAGTCAAACTCTGCCAACAGTGATCCAATGGTTCTTCCTTATGTGTCTGTTTCAAAGTGAATCTAAGAAGGAGTGTAAGCCCCCTGGGGGGTCCACAGGGGATTGGACAAAAGCAAACCTGCTTCCAAGAGTCCAATCCCTGTTTTTTAAGGCACGTGGCTTTTTCCTTCTGACATCAAAAACAATGTGGTTTGTGTTGAGGAGGTGCAGGGGAGAGAAATGGAGAGGGATAAAGAGAGAAAAGCAGGTGGTGGAATCTTCCTCCAGATGGTCTGAGCACCCCTCCTCCCCACATATACTATACCCTCTTCCCTTGTCAATACAAGCTCACATGACTGACACAGCTATTATATCCAATTGTGGCTGTAATAAATATGGGAGATGCTAGCCAACATACCTTAATCTTAGGTATGGCTTATAATGAAAGTGTACAACTACCACCAACCAGTATAGCTAATAGTTATGATGTTTGGCAGAAGAAGAGCATATCATAAAGGCAGCTTTTGTGCTCAAATGAGTTGGCTGTCAACGCCAGCTTCTGTGACCTCTGAACCTGCTCTGTGCCATTGGAGAGCAGGCGCTGCAGATCAGGATACTGCTCCAGCAGGGCACAGGTGTACACTATGCTTTTGACATGGAGGTTATGAAAGGGGACTCTGATTATGGAATTACCAGCATAATTGTATCAATGTTATTAAAAATCAAACTAAGCCAGGGCTTCCACACCCTTGGCAGGTAGCAATTCCTCACATGGGGTTCTCTCGCTATGCTTGGTCATGCACGTCCATTTGTGGGAAAGATGTATGGCCCTCTGGTGAAAAGAATCTCCAGCTGCCACTAGTGTTCACCCTTCCATTTAAACACGTACAATATGTGAGTATTAGCACCTGTTAATACAGTGCTTAAATTTAAATGCGAGAGAAATCTGTCATGAAGCGCTATGCAAGACCAAAAATCGTTAGCACCGTTATTCATTTCAATGAAGCTGTTGTATTATTGACAATGCATTATTTGAATTGCACCTCGTTTTTGTAAATTTAAAAGTGCATACTATTAAGTTGTTGACGTTTGATATTGATCTTTAGGACCATGCTTTCAAATTCTGAAAGAAACTTTACTTGAATGTGAATACCGCCTTGTTAGTTATACTCGCGCGGCAGTAAGGGGGGCCGTTACTATGAAAGGGTGCGAGTTAGAGGATCAGGGATTGAATTGAGGCCTCTGCTCCCCCCAAAAATGCAGCTTGTATTGGACAATGATACTCACCTACGGTTGCCACTCCTAATTTGAAGCAATGATTGGCAAATTTCAAAGATTAAATGATATGAAATGATAAGTCACAGCGCCTTGAAGCCTACGGGTTTCTGCGAGATTAATACATTGAAAAATAAATTAAATAAATAACGCGCTTGGACGCAACCTCGCAAGATAAATAAAATGCTCTCGGCGTGTCTGATTCACAAATACACTGGGTTGCAAACTACGAGGGTGACTTTTTATTTTTAATCTTAGCTGCTGTGGCTGGCACCTCAGAATTCCCATTCCCAACAGAGAGTGATGCTCAGGGAGGCCGGGCTGCGGGCATCCAGCCATGATGCGCCTTCCCATTGTAGGGTGCCTTATAGTTATAGCACCTCGACATGGATATGGGTTTATGGCACGTGTGTTGTGTGCTGCCTGCTGAAAGATGAGGTTAGTAGGTGCTCTTACAGTGACAGGCCTGCGAGGGCCCATCACTACAAATGACATGTTTACATGTCCACCCAAGTTTGGGAGCTGAAACACTGAACAACATACCAAGTGACCCTGGTTGCGTTGTGTAGTCTGACCACACCTGGTGGCTGACAGAGAAACCTTCGAAGTGCGGGGGTGTGTGTGATGGATTCATGCAGTGTAAGTAAGACACATATCAGTGAATCAAAGCATACTTCATACACCCCTTCTGTAGGTGCATTGCTGCATGGATGTGACTGCATGGACATGGTCATGCGTGCATGCAAATGTCCTTCTGGCATTCGAGAAACTGCAGAATTAGCAACGTTCGCCTCTGTCAAATCGAGAAAACGCATTAGCCCTCGTAATCTTAACACAAGCTTTATATGTAACTTAATTTTGCAAAATGGAGTTTACATTTTCCACGGTAAGAGGTACGAGATATGGCAAGATAGCCATGTGATACCGGTCATAGTGTAAGAATTAAATCTCTTTCATCTCTGAGTATTGTAAAATTGTAAAACACAATGTTTAATGGCTCCAATGCATCTTAATGTATTAAATGCTGTCAGTTGTTTTGATTCATAGAAGTCAGTAATATTTTTGCTGTGTTTGCTGCAGATGTGCTATGCTTCACACATTCCTTTCTGCTCATCTAAGAGCGGTTTGGATTTTTACAAAAAATGCAAAGGTGCTGTAAGTAAATGTGAACGTGCGTGTGCAGTTACCCGTTTCGAAGCACTGATCGTAAGCATGTCACTGATATGTAACTCTGATAAGTTAGAGGAATGAGTGAGATGTGCCCGTCTGTGGAAGCTTTTGTGCATAGGTATTCGGACCCATTAGCTTTGCTGCGACGGGCGGAAATGCAGATTGCCCTCTTCTGAACAGTCATGTCTTTCAATGATGCTGTTTGCATCTTCTGCAGAAATGGACGACGTTTTGACAACCAGGCCCCGAGGTGCAGAAAGCATTCACCAGAGCAAGTGCAATGTTGCACGGCTTTAACAGTAGGGCAGACATTCTCTCTAGTACAAATAATATTCAAATGCAATAGTACAAGGGGAAACATTGCCCTGGCAAAATGATGCATTTCAAGAAAAGTCTGGGTGGAGACTCCTAAGGCCTGATTTACAAAAATAAATGTAAGAGTGCTACGTACCATTGAAAGCATTTGTCTAAATCAGGACCCTAGTGTGCTAGTTGGACTTCAAAGATTACCAGTGCTATTAAATTGATGGCACATTTCCCCAAAAATGACAACACATACAAATTTAATTTGGAGGGGATTACTTGCATGTATTTCTAAAATGTGAGCAGGTTGCACACTGGTGGTTGGCGATCAAAATTCATATGGAGATAAATATCAATATCTGAGGATCCTTCACATATTTAATGTGTTCTCATCGGACAAAGTCACGTTCCAGTGTATATCATGGCGCATGGTTTTGTAA
Source organism: Ambystoma mexicanum (assembly GCF_040938575.1). Classification (NCBI taxonomy): domain Eukaryota; kingdom Metazoa; phylum Chordata; class Amphibia; order Caudata; family Ambystomatidae; genus Ambystoma; species Ambystoma mexicanum. The sequence goes on from NC_090935.1 coordinate 335,480,987, forward strand.
GTGCATCATTTTAGAAACTGGAAAAATCCTTGCGTGTTGTAGATGAAGGACTGGCTCAATCACCTGCCAGGTCACATACTGCACAGTCTAAGAGACGATTTTGGTTTCTATATTAAGACCTAGGACTGAATGTCGGATATGTCTGATATCTATGCTGAATTAATGTATAGTTTCATTGTTTCTTAATATGGAGTCCCAGATGAAACTAGAAGAAACAATAAGAATGTACAGTAGATACATAAACATTATTATGTCATGTTTCTTCCATCAGACACAGGTGTAATGACTTTGCAATCTGAGACTGTACCTCACAGAGTATGATGGCAGGCTACAATTGGCACAAATTAAAGAAAATCCCACAAATCAGCTTCCTTCCCTTGCCGCTCAGAGTGAGCCGACCTAGATGTATGTGTACTTAGTTCTATGCATTCTTTAACCCAAACAAAGGGCACTTCACCATGTGATTATCAAAAAATTCACATATTTTAATATTTATCACAACATGTTATCAATTAAAATGTACAATGTCAAAACTCCACATCAATTTGTTCCAAACACATATTCAACCACATATCTTTGTGTGTACATATTTCTTCATTTCAACTGAAAGCATAGGAATATATGCTTAGAAAACCTTTTCTATGCCTTTCTATGGTGTATTCTCCTCTTAGAACCACCACTCTTATTTATGCCCTTCCCAATTTCTCCGGGCAAAACGGACTGTGCCCGGAGAAATTGGGTGTTAAAATAGATGTTAACAGAGCCTGTCTTAACTAGCAAGGCACACAAAAAAGCATGTAATCCGTATAGTCAAAGAAAACATTACAGTGCACAATGTGTTCAAAAATTCATATGATGTGGCTCCAAAAAATAAAACTAAAAGAAAAAGCATATACTGAAGCCAAAAGGGGTACATATAAAGAGTCCAAATCAAGAATGTACCTTGTTTGCTAAACCAAAGATCCAAAAGAGGATTTGATTCCCAAAAAGGCTGACATCCCAAAATGGTCTGTATGGTATATGTAACGAAATTTCCAAAAGGTGAAGTTCCAGAGGTGTGTCAAATCTGCGATAATCAGTACCCAAAATACAATCTGTAGGGAGGTATGCAAAGAGAATCCTTTAGCAAAGGTCAATTGATCAACTCCAACTGTGGGAGAAGTGGAAAAGTATAGTCACTCATATCTCAATGGAGTGCTTACCTAAGTGGATTGAATTGTCTATGGTTACTAGACAGTAGTCCGATAATGATGTCCTTAGAAGGGATGCTAGCGCCCTGGGGATCTCACACCAACCACTTGGCAAGCCTAGTCAGGGATGTGAATGTCTTCACAGTGTCGAATACAACGTGGACCGTGTACAGAAGTTTAGGAGTACTAGTAAAAGACACTAAACAGAAGTAGCCTCACTGTGCATAACTATACACAAGTAAATAAGATAAATCATTAAATACAGGACTCAGTCTCCGTTAATTACATTCCACTACAATAGACCAAAGAGAGGGCACACAGCCATCCCATTCACTATTGAATCATTTCAGGGACTAAAATTATGTCACGTGGATAACCCTAGTGTTGACATTTATGAATCAAAAATGCAGAATTTATTTATGCCATAGAAATAGTGCCGTCTACACTGTGCTAGAACCCACAGATGCACAACGGCATTAGAAAATCTAACATGGTCACAAGAATTCCTAACTGTAACATCGCCGCTCATATAGTAATTCACTGCGTAGAGGATCCACTTCTCAACCCACTAAACGTATATGTTAGTGATAGTTAAAGAAAACTGATCACGGACAAACAATACAGATTCTTACCTGCACAAGTGCCCACCGGCTGCTTAAATGAAGACTGATAGCTATGACTTACGGAAAACCACAAGCCGTCTATTTTAGGTTCACTCAGCTAATGCATCCCGTCACGTGACAAATGCACGTGTTCGTCTCCCAGCTTCCAACTATCTAAATTGACTGGACCGTTACACAATGTTCAGCACTATCACCATGTTGTTAGTTACTCATAGACTAGACTATGTGTTCAACATAGTGAAAACCCACAGATGCAGAGGAGTCGTCTCGCAAGTGTACTACTAATGAGGATGGGCGGGTCCCCTAATCAGGAAATTCGGAAGAAAGCATGTAACCATGAAACGGGGTAAAAATGAAGAATCAACTCGACGGAAGAAAGGCTGAAGCCTAATAAAATAAAAAAATAAAAATGTTTCACCTATGGAATCAAGTATATAAATAAAGTACATGTAAATTGAATGGTAAACAAAGAAAGCAAAATAAATGTTGTCCTGCTCTAACCTAAGCTAAACAAAGCAATGTCAAATAATTAAAGAGACCATACAGAATGTAGTCAAACCATAAATCACATGTCTAAACAAACATGTAATTAACAAAAGATGGGCAAAGATACTTCAATACAGAATTTCCGAAGCCAAAACCACATTTAAATATTGTGCTTCATTGCACAACTTCAAAACTAGTTCCAAATGTGAATAACCTACAAGTCATCTTATATGAAACAATTGAGTGAAAACTCTTTTATGAGACCCTTTGGTGATATTGTATCCAAGAAATCTATCCAAAACATCTCCCTTTGTTCAAGAGTCCACATATAGTCACCTCCCCTAAGGGGTCTTTTGATAACTTCCAAAATGGTCAATCCAATATGTGCAGTGGTATGACGTGCTGCTGTAAAGTGTCTTGCAACAGGTGATTTTTCACTGTTACAACAGATATTCGATTTGTGCTCCATCCACCTCTCCCTGGCAGATCTTGCAGTTTGTCCAATGTACATAAGACCACATGGGCACTTGATACTGTAGATGACCCCAGGTGACCGGCAGGTGGCGACGTTTTTTTATTTAATCTTTTCCCTGTGTGTGGATGTGTAATGTAATCACCTTTGACCACATTATTACAACGGCTACACGTTAAGCAAGGGAATGTACCCTTTCTCTTAGTAGCTAGTGTCAATTGAGTCTCTTTGGGGCCACGTTCTGCCTTGACTACCTAATCCCTCAAATTGTGTACCCCATCATTGGTGGTTGTGGGAATAATTTTAGCAAAGTAGGATCGTGATGTAAGATCGACCAATGTTTCTGGACAATTCTTTTGACATGAAGACTCTGTCTAGAGTACTTAGAGATATGTAGAATTGTAGTGTTTTCCTTTTTTGGTTTGGGGGTTAATAGATGCTCTCTCGTGATGTGGAGTGACCTTACATGAGCCTCCTCAACAATTTGTTTCGAGTACCCTCTGGAGATGAATTTCTTTGTCAATGCCGTACATTCATCCTGTAGAACTTCAGTATCAGTAATTATTCTCTTTAGGCGCAAAATGTGGCTGTATGCTGGACTAGCCATCATTGACTTGGGATGGAAACTCGCAAGAAACTGAGTGGGAAGATATGGATGATCAGCTCGAGATGAAACCTAAAAGTTAATTTGACCCCCAATTGATAACCCCATAATCAACATGTTTAAGTTTAAAGTAGAGAGTGATTTGAAGATTAACTTTCATTCAAGGGTTCCATTCAACCTCAAAGACTTCCAATTGAAGGAACTGGAATCATTGGCTAAAGATCTGGAATTAACGATTAAACCAGCAGATAAGGGTGGAGCAGTGGTGGTCATGGACTCCACCTTTTACCACTCTCAGTGTAGACCCATGCTTGAGGACAACTCCACATTCCTAAGGTTAGACAGGGACCCTACCCCACAAATCAGGTTTTTGATTGAAGATTTTGCCAACAAAACGTTTGTTTTTTTTTAATATTATTTATTTGATATAGCTGGTAAACCAACTTTTCAAATATTTACACTCATTATCATTTTTTTAAACTTGCACATCCACACTTACAACAATAAAAGATAAGTAAATAATTATTTGTATTTCATTAAAAATAATTATGAGGCAAAATAAAGCAGAGTAGAATGAATAATTATGTTACAACCATCAGACTACCATTCACTTCGAATTAATACAGACAGTCTTCGTAACAGGAAATATTAAATTAAGAAATTGCACAATTGCGAGCTGTATAGTTAATCTTGGATTAGAAAACAAAAGATTCCATATTTGCCTAGAACTAGTACTGCTCTGAACCAACAATTTACTTCCAAAGCATTTCACTCTGATGTCATGTAGAGCGGGACATTCAATTATAAGATGTTGTAATGTTTCACATTGACCTTTGTCATTACAGTGCCGACAGAAGTTCTGGTCCTTTGGTATTACTTTCCTTCTATGTAAAATCTCATTAGTTTCATATTGATTTAATCTGAATCTTAGATATTTCTGACGGGATGCAGGTGATGGGTATTTTAGCAGATACTCTGCTATTACCCCATACCTTTTGACGCCAAATGCCTCTGGGTTAAAATCCTTGAGTTGTGAGTAGATTGTCATGTTGGATATCCAGTCTGCTTGATAAATTTTATTTTTGGCACGGTCAGGGTTTGTCAAAAGAAGCTCAATCGTTACTGAAGCATCAGAAATCGCATTTAGCGTATGATTTCTCCACTTCAATGACATACCAATTTTGGAGGTTAATAGTTTTAGGGCCAATACATTTAAAAGGCTGCGTTTCCCTATACCATCCAGCATTTTTCGTAGAAGAGCACATTGCTTCCATAGTACATGGGCAAAACGTTTGACAATGACTATATTAAAGATAAAACGAGATCTTTTCTATTGAAAAATATCCCATAATTCCTGTCCTATATGGGCTTCCTAAAATTCATAAGGATAAATACCATCCCCCATTAAGGCCTATTGTTGCGGGCACTGATAGTATATTAGACCCACTATCGAAATATGTAGGCAGGATTCTACAACCTTTGGTACAATCTATACCAGCATACTTGAGAGACACTACAAACTTTCTCTTGAATGTGAAAGAAATTTCTTGTTTTTCAGCAGACTGTACTTTATTTGCAATGGATGTGTGTAGCCTGTACACCTCTATCCCGCACCAGGAGGGGATTGAGGCTGTAGAATGGTTGTTATTGCAAACCAATAATATGAAATGTAATCCACAGTTAGTCATTGAATTCATTACCATAATCCTTCACAATAGCTTTTTCAGGTATCAACAAGAGTATTTTGCAAAATATCAGTCACATCTATGGGGTCAGCGATGGCCCCAGCATATGCAAACATTTATATGCACTGGTTTGAGAAATTTGGCTCAAATGTATTTTTTATAGGTTCAATTGTTCATTGTGAACCTACAGTTTTTAGATGTGTGTTTGAATTCATGAATACATTGATTTACCACCTGTCTCTTTTAAGCCTACCGTCCCTACACGGTTGAAGAGGGGTAGCTGATGACTCTTCTTCTTCTTACTACGTTATAGTGCCTTTTTGAGTCAAGCCCCCCCTAACAAAAAAGAAGGCCTTTTGCCCCCCGTTCTCCTTGTTCTTTGGACAACCCTTTGGTTGCTGGGCTTTAGCAACCCCCCTTTTTCCATCTAATGGAAGATGTCAATATCGTAGTTTCACTGATGATATATTTAAAAAACTACCAGACACACCTTCACTGTTAGGTAATAAAACACCAACAGTCACAGCGTTTCAAAATCCATCCACTTGATACTTTGATACTTTGTTTGCAAATAAAAAGAAACTTGTAAGAACTGAGTCCCATGAGCGCTTGATGCTCGAATATCTTAAAGCAGGAGTAATCCCGGAAGGTCTTCAGGTCAGGAATATTCTGTGAGTTTTTCTGGACAATCCCAGGTTTATGACAAAGTTTAGTGGAGTGGGAAATAAGTGTTATTGAGACTGGGTAATTCTGGTCATAGAAACCGCAGAGGAAGAAACCAAGAGCCTGAAAGAAGAACTTTGAGTCCTTGAAGAAAAAATCAAAACTGGAAACATCATCCCCGACATCAAGCTTCAGCTCCTTTGCTAGCACTGGCCATCCCACCAGACTACACTATTCTCAGATCAGACAGAACCACCACCCCAGGAGGCGGTAATGCCATCATAACAAAAAAAACATCAAATTAAGATCAAGTTCCATCGAAATAATCGCAGGATACAAACTACTGCTCGCTAAACTAACTTTGAATGAAAACACCACAGTTAACATAGTGGTCATCTATAGAACCCCTAGTACAAGCAGCCACCCAGAAACAGACATCTCACTAATACTGGTGCCCATCCTTAAACCCAAAACAAAATGTATCATCATTGGTGATTTGAATCTTGGCTTCAATGATGACCAAGACACTTAAGCAACCTCCCTTCTCTTGGCACTTAATGACATGAACTTCTGCCAACACGTCAATGTCTACACCCATACAAAGGGCAGAACCCTGGACTGGATCCTCACCCTCAACACCAAAATCACTATAGGCCCGATTACCCCACTTAGCTGGACAGACCACTACTGCATAGAATTCACTATCACTAGTGACGATTCCTGCCTGCCAAAGAACAAAATCATGGACACCATTGAAAGTAGAAATCCTAAAAAGCTCACAGTAGAGAACTTTGACCCCACTTTGAAAAAAATGCTAGATACCCACTCAATCCTCAGTAACAATCCTACTACCATCGCTGAGTACTACAACAAATGCCTCTCCACAGCGATTGACACTATAGCACCAGTCACCACCAAACTAAGACGTATTAATAAAAAATCTAACATCTGGTTCAACGAGGAGGTAGTCTCCCTTAGAAGGATAAAACGCTCTCTCGAGCATGTCCATAATAAACACCCCTCCCCTGACTCGGCAAAAGCCTTCAAAGACGCCAATACCATCTGAAAAACAGCTATCATCACACATAAAGGCAACGCCTACAATGCTCACATCAGTAATGCAGCATCAGACTCCAAAGAGCTCTCCTCTATCCTCAGAGAACTTGAAAATCCCCTGCCAACTGACACACCCACCAAGGCGGCCAAATAATGGTGCACCACCATACAAGATGCACTTGCCTCCAAAATTGCTGTGCTGCAAAAAAAAATTAACTCTAAAAGACTACTCCTAGCAGCTAAAAAATCCCCCACCCCTAACCACTATGCCTCTTCCAGTGACAACTCTAACCCCTCATCCAATTCACACCCATCACCCAAGATCTTGTATTTGACACGATTTCCAAACTAAAAGCGTACAATTGCAAAGGAGACACTGTCCCAGCCAAACTAGTCAAAGCCTGTGCCTCTACTCTGACCCCCATCATCACCAAATTTGTCAATGCCTCTTTTAACTCCAATACAGTTCCAACCTGCATTAAAGAAGCCTGGGTTACCCTGCTTCTAAAAAAAACAAATCTAGACCCCACCATTCCGACTAATTATCGCCCCATAACCACGGTTCCATTTCTACTCAAAATCATTGACAAACTAGCCTATAACCAAATTCAAACCCACCTGGAATCTAACCAGCTCCTCAGCACCAGGCAATCAGGCTTCAGGTCTAATCACAGCATTGAAACAGCTCTCTTGGACCTCAAAATCCAGATGGATGCCATCAGAGATTCTGGGAAACTCTCTATTCCCCTGCTGTTTGACCTATCAGCCGCGTTTGACCTGGTGGACCATGACAAACTATGTAACTCACTTGCCTGTGAATTTAACTTCTCTAGTGAAGCCACTGCTTGGGTGAAATGGTCCTTAACCAACCGCACTTCCAGAATGTCCATAGGCAAAGAAGCAGCCAACCCCATCCCAGTCCCCATAGGAGTGCCCCAAGGCTCTTGCCTCTCCCCTACGTTGTACAACGCATACACCAAACTTTTGTTCTCAGCACTAGACGATATGGGTGTCATATACACAAATTTTGTGGATGACACCCAGATCCTTATACCTCTCACAGGCAACTATGACCAGGACACCGTAACAATCAATAACATTTACGTCATCATACAGAATTGGATGGCACTAAATAGCATATGTCTTAACGATGAGAAGACAGAAGTCCTCATCGTAGGATCTACAGCCAAAATAGCAACCCTTCACGCAGAATACTTAACCATCAATATCAATGGTACCAATATCCCTGTGTTAAAGCAAGTCAAAACACTTGGCATGTATATTTACGCCTACCTGACCATGACTAAACAGATCAATGCGCTCGCTTCTTCCACGGCTTACACCTCCAAACTAATTGCTCCCAGCCGACAATTCCCGACCCCAGCTAACTGCCGCACCTTTAGCCAGAGCACTGGTCCTATCGAAATTGGATTATTGCAATGTATTACTACTAGGCACATCCAACACTAATTTAGTCAAAATGCAACTACTGCAAAACAAAGTCTTGAGGGAAGCCTTAGGCATAAAATAATCAGACCATATCTCCAAGACTAGGAAAGACGCCCACTGGCTCCCCATCAAAGCCAGAATCATCTTCAAAACATTATGTATCACATACAAATGCCTGACCAAAAAAGGACCTATCTATCTCAACAATACTATACACCCCAAAGTTGACAGGAGATCACTAAGATCTAACAACAAATTCCTCCTGACTCCCCCTCGCTTCAAAACCACTAGAGCGGGGGGTAGCAGCTTCACCACCCTAGCCCCCAAACACTGGAACACCCTACCCATTAATATCAAAAAAGAATCCTTCTTCACGGTTTATAAGAAACTGCTAAAAACCTGGTTATTCAACCAATATTCGCACCTAAAGACAGAATTCCGTACCACTGCTTATTGTTGTGAATATTTGTAAATATTGCACCAACTGTCCACTAATGATGTAATGTAACCAATGTAATGATGTTTTTGACTAATTTCCAAACTGTCTTATAACCACGCCGTGACACCCGAGGGTTTGGGCATGTAACAAATAAAATAAATAAATAATAATAAAAAAAGTCCATCTAGATAAGATTGAAGAAGAAATTAAAAAATGGGAAAAATTCACTATTGACAAAAAACGTTGGAAACTGCAAAACGACGTTAAAAATTACAAATAGGAAAGAACATACCCAGACCTCGTACCAGGCTTCTACAACCAGGCCAATCAGAACATCCAACAAAACAAACGCAATCCACGCAGACCACAAAAAAAGTTTGTCACTTTCTCAAACAGTTCCAATAGTAGCGGCTCCAACAGTGACTCCAGCTCCACAAATTATGGAGCATCTACCTCAAACCAACAACAGTCTTTTCAGGGACGTGGACAAAGAGATCGACCAAGACAATACCAACAACACCCCATGAGAACACGTCAATGGATGCCCCAGGGAACCAAACATGGTGATACCCATTTTCAATCTGAGCAATCACAATCTCTCTCACGAAGAAACAAGTATCCTAGTAAAGGCCTAAGCTTTATCCCCACCACACCAGCAAACAGATTCCAAACAGAAATGGAACTGCGCAAATTCTTCCGGACCACCAGACTCAAGTACTTCTTCAGCGAAAAACCAGCCAAAGAAACGCCCACATCAACAGGACTAAGACCTCCATCCACTTTCATGACACTATAACACATGGTGTGCCCAGAAATCCTTGCATATGAGAATCACATTCTTCTAGAAATTAACCAACTCTTTGATAAAAATATCAGATACCCAGATAATCTGAACAAAAATGAACGCCTGGCTTTAAACAACCTCGAAAATAACCACGACTTCCTCATCAAACCCGCCGACAAAGGCAGAGGAATAGTCCTGTGGGAAAAAAACGCTCTATGACACAGAAGTCCAAAAACATCTGAGCAACACTAAGTTCTACCGACAAATACCTACTGATCCCACTACCAGACTCCTCACGGAAATTGAGAGCCTGATGTGCCACGCATGGCAAGAAGGCTGAATTGATGATGATGAAAAACTGTTTTTAATAATCCGGAACCCCATTTTACCAGCTTTCTACTTATTACCAAAAACTCACAAAGATGCTACCAACCCTCCTGGTCGACCCATAGTGGCTAGCATAGGATCAGTTTTGGAACCCCTTTCAATTTACGTTGATTTCTTCCTACGACCATTCATTGGACAGATGCGGTCATACGTCCAAGACACAACGTCCACCATCAAGAAATTAGATACACTGTCTGTGGGCCAAAATGATGTATTAGTCACCCTCGACATTGAATCGCTGTACACCAGCATCCCCCAACGCAAATTCATCGATGTCCTAGCCACATACCTTGATAAAAGAACCAACATGGAACCACCCACTGCCTTTCTCCTTGAATGTATCCAGATCAACCTCACAGAGAACTATTTTATCTTCGAAAAATCTTTTTACCAACAATGTCACAGCACCTCGATGGGAGCTACATTTGCACCGGATATAGCAAATCTCTTTATGGACTCTTTTGAAGCCGAATCAATCTACGATGCCAACAACCCTTTCAAAGAACAGATAGGTTTTTGGATCTTTTACATCGATGTTGTACTAATGACATGGAAAGGGAATGAAACCGAACTACAAGATTTCTTTACATGGCTTAACAGCAAGGACACCTGCATCAAGTTCACCATACAGTCAGATACATTTTCCATCCCTTTTTTGGATTTAACCATCTGTAAAACCCCTGCCAATACTTTGGCCACCACCCTATATCGCAAACCTACAGCAAAGAACACCCTCCTAGAGTTCCACAGCTTCCACCCAGCAGCCCTTAAAGAGAATCTATCCTTTGGCCAGTTCTTGCGCCTTAGGCGTAACTGCACAACTCGAGGAGACTACGACACAACCAGCAGAGACCTCTCAATAAGACTTAAAAAAAGAGGACACCTCAGTCATACCATCCGCCGAGACAGGAAAAGAGCCAAAAATAGAAGCAGAGAATCATGCCTTTCACCTACCCCAAGAGAAGTTTGCAAAGACAAAATCACCTGTGTCACTACCTTCTCCCCCTTGAGCAACCGAATCAAGAAAAGCCTCCTACGACACTGGAACATTCGCCACACGGAATCTTTCAAACCTTCTAAACCACATTTCGCCTTCAAAAGAAGTAGGAATCTGAGAGACCACCTAGTTAACACCTACACTTAACCCATCAAACCTCCTGAGAGACAGAACACCTTGTGGAACGTTCCACCCGTTAAAGGCCACCACAAATGCTGCTCAGTATGCTGCTTGACCAAAGATATGAAATCAATCGAATTGAATGGCAAGACCTGGAACTTTAACACATTTACAAATTGCAAAAGCAAATGGACAGTAAACGCAATGCAATGCCCATGTAAGCTACTATACATAGGGAAAAGCAAGAGAGAAATACAACAGCGCATTTGCCCCTACACGGTTGAACAGGGGTAGCTGATCACTCTTCTCTCCTTTTTCTTACTACGTTATAGTGCCTTTTTGAGTCAAGCCCCCCTCTAACAAAAAAGAAGGCCTTTTGCCCCCGTCTTCTCCTTGTTAAAGATATATAGATGACATTTTTGGGGTTTGGTGTGGCTCCAAAAAAGAACTAGAAGATGTCTTCGGCTATCTCAACACTGTTCATACAAGCATCAAATTCACCCTAGAAATGGGTAATCCAACACTAAATTTTCTTGATGTACAATTGGAGATCATTGACAACCAAATTAGAACATCCCTGTACCACAAACCTACAGATGTCAATAGCCTACTTCATTATGCGAGTTTCCATCCCAAGTCAATGATGGCTAGTCTACCATACAGCCAAATGTTGCGCCTAAAGAGAATAATCACTGATACTGAAGTTCTACAGGATGAATGTACGGCATTGACAAAGAAATTCATCTCCAGAGGGTATGCGAAAGAAATTATTGAGGATGCTCATGTAAGGTCACTCCCCATCACAAGAGAGCAACTATTGACCTCCAAACCAAAAAAAAAGGAAAACGCTCCACTTCTACATACCTCTAAGTACTCTACACAGAATCTTCATGTCAAAAGAATTGTCCGAAAACATTGGTCGATCTTACATCACGATCCAACTTTGCTAAAATTATTCCCACGACCACCAATGATGGTGTACAAAAGAGGTACTAACTTGAGGGATAACGTAGTCAAGGCAGAACGTGGCCCCAAAGAGACTCATTTGATACTAGCTACATTCCCTTGCTTAACGTGTAGCCATTGTAATAATATGGTCAAAGGTGATTACATTACACATCCACACACAGGTAAAAAGATTAAATTAAAAGTCTTTGCCACCTGCCTGTCAACTGTGGTCATCTACAGTATCAAGTGCCCATGCAGTCTTATGTACATTGGACAAACTGCAAGATCTGCCAGGGAGAGGTGGACGGAGCACAAATCGAATATCTGTTGTAACAGTGAAAAATCGCCTGTTGCAAGATACTTTACAGCAGCACGTCATACCATTACACGGATTTGATTCACCATTTTGGAAGTTGTCAAAAGACTCCTTAATGGAGGTGACTATCTGAGGACTCTTGCACAAAGGGAGATATTTTGGATAGATTTCTTGGATACAATATCACCAAAGGGTCTCAACAAAGAGTTTTCACTCAATTGTTTCATATAAGATGACTTGGAGGGTATTCACATTTGGAACTAGTTTTGAAGTTGTGCAATGAAGCACAATATTTAAATGTGGTTTTGGCTTCGGAAATTCTGTATTGAAGTATCTTTGCCCATCTTTTGTTAATTACATGTTTGTTTAGACATGTGATTTATGGTTTGACTACATTCTGTATGGTCTCTTTAATTATTTGACATTGCTTTGTTTAGCTTAGGTTAGAGCAGGACAACATTTATTTTGCTTTCTTTGTTTACCATTCAATTTACATGTACTTCATTTATATACTTGATTCCATAGATAACATTTTTTTAAAAATGTTATTTTATTAGGCTTCAGCCTTTCTTCTGTCGAGTTGATTCTTCATTTTTACCCTGTCCCATGGTTACGTGTTTTTTTCCGAATTTCCTGATTAGGGGACCCGCCATCCTCATTAGTAGTACACTCGCAAGGACCATTCCTCTGCATCTGTGGGTTTTCACTATGTTGAACACATAGTCTAGACTATGAGTAACTAACAACGCAGCGATAGTGCTGAACGTTGTGTAACAGTCATGTCAATTTAGATAGTTGGAAGCTGGGAGACGATCATGTGCATATGTCATGTGACGGAAAGCATTAGCTGAGTGAACCTAAAATAGACGGCTTGTGGTTTTCCATAAGTCATAGCTATCAGTCTTCAGTTACACAGCTGTTGGGCACTTGTGCAGGTAAGAATCTGTATTGTTTGTCCGTGATCAGTGTTCTTTAACTAACACTAACATATACCAAAAAAAACAAAGTTTTTGTGAATTTTAGTGAATTACTATACGAGCGGCGATGTTAACGTTAGGAATTCTTGTGACCAAGTTAGATTTTCTAATGCCGTTGTGCATCTGTGGGTTCTAGCACAGTGTAGAAGGCACTATTCCTATGGCATTATTAAAATCTGCATTTTTGATTCGTACATGTCAACACTAGCGTTATCCATGTGACATAATTGTAGTCCCTGAAATTATTCAATATTGAATGGGATGGCTGTGTGCCCTCTTTTTGTTCTATTATCGTGGAATGTAATTAATGGAGAATGAGACCTGTATTTAATGATTTATCTTATATACTTGTGTATAGTTATACACAGTGAGGCTATTTCTGTTTACTGTCTTTTACTAGTACTCCTAAACTTCTGTACACGGTCCACGTTGTATTCGACACTGTGAAGACATGCGCACACCTGACTAGGCTTGCCAAGTGGTTGGCGTGAGATCCCCAGGGCGCTACCGTCCCTTTTAAGGACATCATTATCGGACTACTGTCTGCTAACCATAGATAACTGAATCCACTTAGGTAAGCACTCCAATGAGATATGAGTGACTATACTTTTCCACTTCTCCCACAGTAGGAGTTGATCTATTGACCTTTGCATAAAAGATTCTCTTTGCATACCTCCGTACAGATTGCATTTTGGGTACTGGTTATTGCAGATTTGACACACCTCTTGGACTTCACCTTTTGGAAATTTCGTTACATATCCCATACAGACCCTTTTGGGAAGTCAGCCTTTTTGAGAATCAAATCCTCTTTTGGATCATCGTTTTAGCAAACAAGGTACATTCTTGATTTGGACTCTTTACATGTAACCCTTTTGGCTTCAGTATATGCTTGTTCTTTTAGTTTTCTTTTTTGAGCCACATAATATGAATGTTTGAACACACTGTGCACTGTGCTGTTTTCTTTGACTATATGGATTACATGCTTTTTTAGTGTGCCTTGCTAGTTATGACAGGCTCTGTTAACATCTACTTTTTGAATGTTCATCTTTGTCAATAGATGTCTAGTGATTGTCTTGTTAGTAGAGAAATAATGTCTAAAAATAGAACTGATGGATTTTCTGCATATATGTATATTTACAGATTACTTCTGAGGAAGAGGGTGTTTCCCAAAGGCGTAGAGCTTGTATCTTCATTTCAACACAAGAATACTTTATTGATGCATCCTTTTGTATTATGATGGCCGTTATGATGAACTTTTTCGGTTAAATTTCATTGAATTGTTAACCAGAAGTTGCTTGAACAAATTAGCTTCATTTACTTTGTCTTACGTAAAGCTTTATTATATTATTGAAAAAATCTAATCACTGTCTTGACTGATTTTTCAGCTTTAATGGTGTGCAGGGGACGGGCGTGTCTTTAGCTGTAGACACTTTCTTTTTGTTCTTGTTGTACACGAGCTCTGTGTCAGGGCTTGTATTCCTCCCGAGCACCCAAAACATTGTTAGGTTCATATTAAGCATCTACCATAAGTCTGTTTATTTTGGAATGCAACTATTGAATTCTACATTCATTTTTCTTCGAAGGCTGTACTGGCATATTTCAGAAGTGTCCCTGTCCTGTGATCACTCTGTCCCTGCTCTTAGGTGATGTGGAAATCTGACCCTGGCATGTTAAGGTGTGCTTGATTAGTATGTGGTATGCTGTGGCGTGTTATACTCACATTTCGTCAAAATGGTGATTTAAACCTTGTTTTTGTTGAACTGTGCACATGAAAATGTGTTAGCATAATGAATCATGTTAACAGCTCTCAGGTGTTACTTGTGAAGCTAATAATGAATATGAGTGGCTGAAATTCCCTTTATAAAGCCTTTAAATAACTCTAGATGGTAATGTGGATGCACGGTTCAGAGTGAACATTTTACATGTAATATTTTTCCTTTAAAGATTCAGTGTGGGAAAACAGGTTAGTTCATCATGTGAAACTCATATCTTCATCAGGTTGTATGATGACATTTTCGATTTGTCTGGAATATGAGAAATCTGTTTTAGTAGTACTTCTGTTCAAATGAGCCCATGAGAGTTGGCACAAATCATTCATTAGAGGCCTTGCAGATGGGATTACATTTTTGAGCTGGGCCCAATGTTTTACTTTTATGAAAAGTAAATAGGTCTGGTTTTCTCTAGATGGACAACCTAATGCACTGGGGTCATAAACCTCACCCCATTCATAAAATATTCCCAAGAAGGTTTAATAAAAGTTAACCTTGTATCCGTCTCACTAAAGAACAAGGAAAAATAAGTATTGGCAAAGCCAATCGCAATGTCTATTTGGCTAGTTTTAACAATATAACATGCAAATATGGACATGTAATAAATTTAAAATATACATTCTTTTATGGAAGGTAATATGGTAATCAAGATCATGTAGTGATTGTGCCAGTATGTTCCATAGCCAGTAGGCGTGAGCTGAAAAAATATTTTGCATCCAATGTCTTGTAGATGATCTTTGGAATTAGTCATAGATGGTCGTCAGCCTACTCTAGATCACTGCGAGGTTGATAATGGGTGCATTTATGGCATATGAACTTAAGAACAGAATGGAAAATTGCTTTATGAGTGATATATAAATTGTCAAATTAAATTTTTCTGTTGATTGGTAGCCAGTTGCGTAAGAGCAGGTAAAATGTGTAATCTTTTGGAGATTTTTATCAATATTCTTCCAGACGCACTTTGAATGTCTTGCATATTTTCAGGAACTTACTTGGAAAGTCCCAGATAGGTAGAGTTACAAAAACCCAGTCAGGAGGAGATACATTAATGTCTGCATAGGATATGGATCTGGGCAAAAACGGCGTCCACAATATGTTGTGTTTGATGAACGTCCCAAAGCACTAAACCTGGAATCCCAAATGGATGTGTTAACAGGCAGAACATCAAATATCAAAATTGATGTTTGCAGCACTGAACCTTGTCCTTTAAATTCATCCAGTTATTTACAGAAGGCATTCACATTTCAAAAAGATATCCAGATATTTGTGTGAAGTCCAAGGAGTATTTTTGGTGTAATTTCAATATTTGATAGTGAAACACTCTGCAATCAAGAGGAACGTTTTTGAATTGTATCACCCTAGGAATATGGTGTGGGCATGATTAGAGATGAATAAACAAAGTGGCAGCATGGTCATGCTGTTCCGTTGTACTCTGTTAAGTAAATGGTATGGTTGACAGTGTCGCACAGGGACATCATTTGGGGGTTGTCAGAGGTAGCAACTGTGATTCCTTAGGTCTCACTTGCTAACCCTAAAAAGAAATGTTACGGAAGCTCCTCGGCTGTGGCCCGTGCCATCTGGAATGGCTGGCTTTCTTGTTGAGGCAACTTTAAAAAAAAACAGGGGGCTCCACAAGTTTAATACTTTGAGCAGTGACCCTAAATAAGAAAGACTAGGAATACCGAATAGTCTTTCTGGAATTCTATACAGTAATTGCTAGACTAAGTAACCCCTTAAGTGCCAAGGTCGAGAATGCTTGTCGTTTTAGAAATAGACTTCCATAATATCCTGGCAGTTTTATTGTAGGCACACTTCAGGGGGTGAGTCACTGATTTAGTCTGTTCTTAAACACCTCAAATTCACAATGCCCAGAGAAACAATATTTATTTTGCTTTTAGCAAGTTGCAGTTATAGCATGTTTTCTTCTGCCGTTGTCTCTGTTATGATCATCACAAGACATTCCATATCGGTGTCCTCGGGGTCACTTGAGAAAATCTTTGTGCCTAAAAGCTTGTGTACAATGTAGAAATATTTGACCATAGCACATCAAGTGGCCCTTGATTTCATTGTGCCACAATTAATGCTTTGTTGTAATTTGTCTAGCTTTCCTAAGTCCCTGGCATGCTGTTCGCAATGTTTGTTTGCATATATGAGGTAACGAGAGTCTATAGTACAGGATGCTATGTAAGTGCGTTGCTTTCCCTGCACTACTCTAAATTCCTTAATACACAGTTCTGAACCCTCCCATTGGTATGTATTTTGCCAACCTCTGAAGCCTGAAAAGTAGATCCACGCAGTCTTCACATGTGGCCAACTTTGCACTAGACCTGCAGATGAGCTGGCCTGCTGTTAAATCTCAGTTACCAGTTTATTGGTATCCACTACAGAGTGTAATTTTCTTACTGACTTTGAGAACATTCAAACATGTAATTGCTCATTTTACTATAGTCAGCAAGATAGTTATACATGCTAAAATAGCACAGTGGGTTGAGCACTCGCTGCTGCAATGTGTGTGTGATCTGCAGGTTGTAATTTCGAATCCCAGTAAGGCCATTTCACTCTTTCATCCTTCTGAGGTCTATAAATGAGTACCAACACAGGTTGGGTGATATCTATTGCTTCCCGTGATGTCACTTCGGGGTGGTGTCAAATTACATCACATCCTGTTATGTCATCAGAGGTCAAGGGCCATGTGATGTCACTTCTGCTACCCTAGGCATTTTGATGAAATGACATCCCTAGTGATGCACTCCACAGAGAGATCCAATAATACCACACCCCAAAACCAACTGTCATTTAGCATTATTTGGTTGTAATCAAGCATAAAAGCATCTATTCTCTGTCCGTATATTTATTCAACAACACTCTTGGTAGGTGTCAGGATTGTGGGTGTATTCTATGTCATCATACAACTGACATATCACTGTTATCAGCTGTTCAAATAGGATCCTTGCTGCTGATCTCAATTGGTGGTTTGGCCACCTAGGTCATGTGCACACAGAAACTATTTTGGAGAATGTGAGACGCCTGTGTCTGTGCCCACGGTTTAAGCAACCATCTCCTTGTGAATGTCATATATTAAACTGCATTTTATTATGATCTGACAGACTTATGGTGGGAGGGACAAGGTTTTTTCCTTGGTCTGTCCATGCAGGGATAACATTCACGATTTTCAACTAATGCTCCTTTTGATTATATTGTGAAGGTTCGAAATGCAAAGGTGCGACAGTTTGTAATGCAACTTCATTTTGCTTTACTTTCTACATTTGCTCGGTTGGTTGCTTGGACTGATGTTCTGTATTGCGAACAATTGAGTCGAATTTGCAAGTTTGAAATAGAGAGACTTTGCGTCATTTGTTGACAGGTTGTTCAAAATGAATAGGAATGTAAACATGTGGTTATTGTAACCTCTTCTGTGATTTAAGTAGGATACAATCAGACCAGTTTTGGGCATCTATATACTCTGGTGATAATATTGTACTTAATTTTATTGTGTATAATATTTAGCAGGAAGTGACTACATTAATTAATGAACTGCCTAATCATAAGTAATTGTTTCTTTTATATATTTAAATAGATTAATGCCTGGATTAATTTCTGAATTTGTATTCCTTGTTCATGTATGATTACGACGTTGATGTGTATAATTAATGATCAATTTTACACAATGGATAAGCTGCATATGTTGTCTGTTAGAGCTTGTTCTGTATCAAAGTTTAAATATATTTTGAAAGATGACATAATATTGTGTGATAAATGTTTGCTGTTCTTTGATGTCTGATTTTTTACAATGTTGAATGGTTTCAATTAACCAATAAAACATTTAAAAAAATGTAAAAGATAACATTCAAAATTAATCTCGATCATAATCACGTGTGAAGGACAAATAATTCTCAAACATACTTGTGTTGCATATTGACTATTGTGGTTAGAAAGTTTGCTCCATGGTCTGTCATGAAACCTGGAAAGCGTTCAGTGCAGTAGATTAATCCTTCATGGTTCACCACACTTCTGGATGACTTCAAGAATCATTTAAACACAGCAGTAAAACGTTAGTTCCCTAAAAAAGATTCAGGAAACAAACAAAAGCCCACCTCAAAAAGGGTTGGTACACAGAGGACATTGCAAATGGAAGAAAAGGTCTCTCCATAAAGAACGCACATGGAGAGCTAACTATAATAATACAAAAGACATTCAAAGTACAGGTCTCTAGGAAGACTATAGCTCTTGTAAACAAAACATGTTTTCCACCCAAATCCTCTCCATTTAAAGCGTGTCTCAAAGGAACATCACACACCTAAGGCTTGAAACTGCCCAACGATAGCAGTGAAACAATTTTGTGACAATCTTACTCACAATTCTGTGGACAAAATACCTTCAGTTCACTACAAATTATGCTCCTTTTCCCCAGTTAGTTATTCAAAACAAAGTATTCCTACTCAAAGACATTTGGATAACAATATTGCTATATTCAATTCCTTCTCAGAGAAGGATTTATTATTTGCCCATGGCAGGGATTCCAGCCCCATTATCAACACATTTTTTGCATCATGTGAGGTACCAGAGTGTCTCAAACTGAAGCAACTATTGGCCCAAGTGACTCGCTGAATTGCTGCCATACCTATCAATTGCCTTAACCTTGGAAAATAAGGGAGTGAGTAGATCGGGGCAAGCTCTAAATATTCTTTTTAGAAGTAATGCCTATTGGAGGATTTATAACAGGTTTTAGACCTAGACATGGGACAGAGCCATTGGTGGTTGTGGTTATGTATAACATAAAGAAAGTGGTGGATATGTCTGGGATTGGAAGCTCTTACTCTCTCAATGTCCCTGCAGCATTCAATTGATACTCCACTCTCCTGATCCATCGGAGAGACAGAATACAGGGACTTGCCAGGTTAAGATTCTGTTCTGACAGAACCTAAACAAGTGGTCACCCACTGACCCTCAATTTGTATTTGCATTTTATTATTTATATAGCGCTTTACACCAAAGTGCTTTACAGCATAACAACCAAAATACATTAAACATGGAGCACAGAAGCAATAAAATAAACAGGATTCAAATCAGAAAACAGCATGTGAACAATTTGCATTTGGGAAGGAAGAGAAGAGGAGAGGTATGGGAAGGAAGAAAGGGAAAGGGGAGAGAGAGTAGAGGGGAGGGTGGAAGTCAACGGGGGAGAGACAGGAAGAGGTAATGGAACAGGAAGGTGGAGGGGAAAGAAGAGGAGGAAGGGGAAAAGAGTCAGGGATGGGGGGTGAGAAGGAGTGTTTTTAAGGAGGATTTGAGTGGATCTCTATCCACTGACATGTGGCATGCTGTAGAAATCATCATTGAACCACCTCCTATTAAACATCTCTATACATCTGGTCTGTCATTGTAAATGCATGCATAATGACACCCAGTTCATCCTCCATTTAGGGGGATACCTGTGGACGTCAGTAGACATATTGCAGGAGTGCATGGAGAGACTGTGGCTGGATGAATCGAAATCAGCTGAAGTTAAATTCATTAAAGACTGACATTTAGCTCTGTTATCCATGCTCCTTAGATAGATCTCTGAACAACAGGTGGCCATCCACTTCCTAGCCATCTACCTTTGGTGACTGTCTGTGGGGAATTACTAACTGGCAAGGTTGAAGAAGCATTTGCTTTTAAAAACTTTTTTATTGATTAATAAAATGCTGCAGATAATTACATATCAGAAACAGTGACCTGCTAGCCAAGCCCAACTTTCAGAAGTGCCTTGCCGAAATCATATTGTACACCTCTGCCCTTCTGAATCATTAGCCTATTTGCAGGGCCTGCTCTACAGAGTCACATATCAGGTTCAGGTCACAGAATCCATCTTGACAGTGACAGACAACTTTCTGCAGTGCATGTGCTGCATTTAAGACATGTACCCTTGTTCCCAAACCCACATTATCAGGGTGACAGTTTTATTAACTATAACCCATACCTGAGTATAAGGTATGGTGACTAATATATCTCAAAAGTATCCAATCCACTTGAATTTCATATCACACATATCAGCCCTGTGAGCCCAGCTACATGGTGGGAGGATTATGTGCATTCCCCCCATGCAGGCTGTTTCTACAGCTCACAGCACGAATGTAGTTCTGGTGTTGTGTCTCTTTGATCGTTTGTGAGGTAGGGCATCAGCTCTCTCCAAGGAGACAGACACTCCACAGGTAGCCGCTCTGGGAAAAGGAATTGAAGTGCACACCCTTCACAAAAGAATTAGCTTCACACCAGATTGCTCTGTACAAAATGGGCCTTTGATGCTATTTTTGACTGTTGTACCTTGCTATTTGGATTTCTACTATTTCACATTTACATCCCTGTTGAGAGTATAGCCTCTTACAAAAGGTGAAGGAGGTATTTCTCTCAACTCTGCCCGTTTTACTTTAATGATTGGGTTCACGCTTATTTTGTATAAGTGTGAGGGCTAAGTAGATGCTTTGGCCTCTGCTCATCCTTGTATGCCTGAGGGGCAGAAGCCAATGTGTACACTGTCCATTGCTGGTGCAAAGTTCAGCGACCTGGAGTGTTAATGAACACGTGTTTGCCTGTGAGAGAACAAGCTAATACAGTGAGCAGTGTGTCCCTTTTCTTGCCTCTTCAATCTTCAGAGGATTTCGGACTACTTATCAATGCCGAAATCATATTGTACACCTCATAACATTTCCTGATGTGAATGCCATGTGTTATATTTGTGGGTGTAAGTAAAGACCATTTACTAGAAAGCATTGGAGTGGCTAATGAGGCAGCTGCTTTCTGGTGACTATGGAAAAAGATCATGATGAGAACACTGAAATAATCTGTCCAGTTTATCACCATAGGTACAATTGTAATGATTTGTGTCTTTGGAGTACCTTTGCATACTCCATCCAGTTTGTCATCTGAATTGTGTGTGGGGTCTCTCACTGCATTTTCTGGTTAAAAGCGAAAAGATAATCTAAAATAGTATTTATTGAGTATTTTCTGTAGTCACCAGAATATGAACAGTATCTCTATAATGTGCAGGAGAAAACTGTCAGGATGGCCACTAATAGGAAAAATTAAATTGATGCTCAGATATTTCCCCTTATTTGCACTGAATGGCAACACTCATCTTTGCTATCACTCTTTGTTCTGCCTATGCACAAAGGCCTTATAGTCTGACTGATTTCATTGGTGAGGTTTGTAATCAATTACCATCGCTTCATTTTCATCAGCATTTTAGGTGCATAAGATATTTCTGCTACAGCACGGACCAAACAGTTTCCCATCAATGCATTTTCCAATTAAATATTTTGAAGTACAGTAGTTGGGACTTGAGAGGTCAGAGATGGAAGAAGGGGCATGGAGTTATATGATGATGTATAGACATAGAACGAGGTGTCATACCTTTCCCAATTTCTGTTCCGGCTTTGAAGCAGATGCTTATAGGTCTGTATTGGAGCTTCTGTATCCATGGCACAGAGAAAGAGATAGACAGTGTACAGAGGATTCCATCATTATCGCCTGTAGCCCAACTTCAATGAGGAGGGAGAGTAGAATTATTGAGACTTAGCAGTGCAGAGTAGAAGTAGAGTTTACAGAACAAGAACTATGATCACGTGTTATCAATGTTTCTTTTCAATGGTATATCCACTTGCTTTAACAAGAGTAAGAGGGGGGACATATGTTGTCACCCACAGTATTAAGTGTTATCTGTTTCAACACCCGTCCCCCTAATCTTCAGTTCTCATTGCTCAGTGCTCGGGCAAAGAATCTATGATAATCATCACAGAGAGTTGCAAGAAGTGAATTCAGAGAGGTAAAGAATGGTTAAGGAAGGGCAGGACCCGGGATAACTCTGCCGCTCGAACAGAGGCCCCTGAATAAGTATAGAGGCAGGATAGATAGAGCAAGAGTTATATATAAATATCTCAAGATTGTGCAACCATGTAAGCAACAATTCACAACCTGTAAGCTACATCATAGAATTGCTTCAAATGTTTACTCAATGTTCTTTTAGCCCAGTTATTAACAGGTTTAAAGGCAAACATCCACTTTAAAGTCCACCATGCCTGTCAAAGGTGTGACGAATGAGCAATGCTATGAATGTGCTCAAGCAATAGACTCTAGGCAATAAATGTCAACAATGGGAACCCTTGTCAAAGAAAATGCAAAGCAGATAATGGCCTAAAATAAACTAACAGAAAAACATGTTTTTTTTAAAGTCGGATTCATATTAAATTGCACTTCATGCTTGCTGTCATAATAAAATAATGGCTCTGTAAAATGCAAAATGTAATTTATGCCCAAGAATTTTGTTTCTACAAAATACATGCAAATTGAATTATCTGCAACCATTTCTAAGGCCTTTTAAATTGAACATAGAGACTGGCTTGTCAAAGATAATGATATGCAGATAACTGTGATTACATTGAAATTCTCTACATTAAGGTGCAAAACAGCTTGATTTCATACTGTAAAGACACAGGTATAAATGCAGTATTTCTTCAACTATTGCCTCATTGATGCTAAGAACATGCACACAAATACATGAAAGTTGTAACTGTGCCATATGTACAATATAAAGCCTAGTCCTTTGGAATCGTTGCCAAATCAAAAATGATTCAACATGCTGTATATTGGAGAAATTAACACAAATGCAAAAGTCTGAGATTTCATCTCAGTTGTATGCTGGATCCCAAATACAGAGAAAAGAATTGAGTTTGTGTATTATCATAACATGATCTGTGTTCAATGTCTGCATATGATATCTATTTTGTTTGACTAAAATATTTCAAAACAAAATATAAAAGAAAAATGTAGCAGCATTTCAGTCTCTTTTCATTCTTCCATGTATGTACTTCACATTGAATGACACTGCAGTTTTTAATTCAAAATGGAACATGCCCGAATTAGTAACTGAATTCAGCTAGGAGGAGTGTAGGCCACGACCTAAAAAATGCAGTCATAAAACCAAGATTACGAGTTAACGGCCTTGTTTACTTTAAGTAAGAATACAAAGTCCAATCAAGCTAGTTCAAAAGGGGTTTTGCATGCCTAAAGTAGTCACAAGACAAACAAGTGCATTGCATTGAAAGTCATAGGTTTCTTGAACTTTCTATGTCAGTAAAATGGAATTGAGCCAGTGCCACATGAAGGCCAAAATCAGCATTTATTTGAATTATAATTCTTGTCATAGTGAAGAAAAAGTCTGTTGCGTGCATTTGAAATTGAAAATTAAATACTTTGAAAAAGCATATCTTCAGAAAGGAAGCTTCTATTAACATGACACAAATTACAATGTATCACTAAATAGTAGAGCTTCCAATCCATTTAAAACTTGCCTACGGAATAATGGAAACATTTGAAGACAAATGGGAAATATAATTATCTCTGGAAATTCTTAATGCACAGGGGCATTCTGCACTTTTAATTCTTTCTCCTTATGTGTAGATCCCAGTGTTATATATTTGATTAAACTCACACATTCACATCCACAGTTATGTGGCACAAACTAAATTGACTTTTTACATTAAGACTGAAACACTCCCCTTCCCTTCTCTGTCATTGAACTGGTGAAGAGTCGTGCCTTAGTCACTAGCTCAGCGGAGGAGTCATAGATATATAAAAGCATGTATATAGGGAGTGGGATTAGTAAGAACATATGAAGGATTAATACTGGGAGAGGAATATTAAAGAAGGAGGTGACTAACGAGAAGAGGGCTGAACCCACCTGGATGACTGATCCCCATACAGACCGGAGAGAGAAGCCATTGAGCGAGGGATGACCATCCCTGGTTGGAAATTGGTATCCAGAAAACTTTCTGAAAAGAGAGCATGCAGATGGAGTAATTCCAGATTGACTGGTCTGTGCTGATTCTCCTGAAATGACAAGGTGCATTTCAAAACTAAGTAGAGACCTGAGAGACCTTCAACATGAGAGACCTCTTTATTATCCATGGTAGGATCCTGGGAATAAAAGCGGCTGGAAATTAAATGTACTGCCCATGGTCTCTCATTTATATTGAGTAAAAAGTGAAATGTAATTTCCTTAAAATCTAAAACAATGGTTGTATTGAGAGGCACAGTTTCAAACTGACAGAATTTTGTGCACTGGGATGCAGCCTGTTTTTCTACAACTAAACATCTTAGACTCCTTATCTCATGCCTGTGTAGAATCACACAGGCAATAGTGTAAGTCATGAAACATTAGTGTCTCATTTGATAACATGTGAAAAGCAACCAATGTGAGTCTAGTCTAGATTAGATGTTTGTACAACAGAAATGTGTGTAGGGAATTCACTGATCTATTCACTGCCAATTTTTTCAAATTGTTAAAACTAGGAGTTTGCCGAATAGTAGGTTTAACTATTTAGCCAAATACTGAATTGTTGGAGAAGTATTTGACCAGAGACAAATATGGAGCTGTAGAGTTGCCTTTTTAATAAATAAAGTTATCTAGACACATATTTTCAACTATGTATGTACATGCTTTATTACATTTCTTGTATTGTTGTCTACAACAGATTTTTGTATAAACCCTGAAAGGAATACATTATCAGAAAATAAAATGTTCAATAACAACACTGTTTGTATTTTTGTGTATTCATAGGGGCCGGGTTGTTGGGCATGGCCCAAGTAACTAAGACTAGCCTAAAAGTATAGAATGCATTTACAGTGAGAGGATACTGGGGTGTGTCTACTTGTACTTTCAAATATTCCTGTTGGGCATGACCATATTTAGCCTTCTGGCTCCAGCAAAGCACTGAAACACAAAAGGAGTGATTACATCAATTAGCACCCCGGCTGCTCAAGTGCTATGACTACAAAGCTTGGGGGATGCTAATTCCATGCTTTCTATCTGTGGTACTGAGTGTGGACAAGGCATGTTTCTTTCTTTTTAGGTGGGGTATGTTTGAAGTGTTTTTGGGGCATGGTAAAGGACACCAGACAATAATATATAGGGAAAGTGGAGTTCATCATGGTTCTCAGATGAGTCTATAGGGGAGGGGCAGTGCCAATCTTCATATCTTTAATTGGCATGTGCATGTTTATTTTACTTGTTTGTTTCACGAGGACCTCCATTTGGGACAATGTTTCTAAATTTTAAACTCCTTGTCTTTATTACACTCGTATCCCTTTTTTTTAACTCTCTATGTTTGGAGGAATATTTCTGCTACCACAGACAGCGGCACTTTGGTTAAAAAAAGATAGCCACATTCTTTAGCAATATCTGGCACATTTACTGAATTTACAGCTGCTCATTTTGGCAAAATGAGAAAGCTGGAGGGCAGGAAATGTAACCTATGTTTCAATATTATAAGCACATCTCTATCAATGGCACATTGGCCACTGTGACATCTTACTTGCTTTATAATCTTAGCTAGAAGACTAAATCTCGAGAGGATAGCTCAGGGGCAATGCGGTCATCTTGGAAGCAAGACGACACGGAGCAACACAGTTTTGATCCCAGGGTCCGCACTTAGAAACCCCTGAGTATAAAGCACATTATATATAGCCAATTATAAATTATAAATACAGTTCTTTGCTGCAGGCATACAACCTGCTGAAATATTTTACTCAGGTTTTGGATCTTACTGAGATACCTGCAACATCTATATTAATCCACTTAATTACAGCAAATAATTAAGCTCCTACAGAAAGTACCATTTTCAATAGCAACTTCATGAACTACTGTTCCAGCTCTATGGTTTTCAGCTGCAAAATACAGAGGAGACAAGAGCTGCATTAAACACATTGAGACTGTTGCTTCAATTCATCCCTCCCCAGCAAGCCACCAGATTAAGGTCTGTCTGTCCAGCACATGAAAGGCAGCAACTGTGTTTGTACTTTTATACCTCTGCCCGGCCTATACTCAATCAAACATGTGACAGCAGCAATTGTTTAATCATCCTTCTAAAGGAGAAGCATGCCATGCCTGAATAATTCCAGGCATGCAATAAAGGCAGTACTTAATGTATTTTGCAGAGGAAATTATTCGACTTCGAGTGATAATTAATAAAGTATTAGGCTGAAGCCCAATATCTAATTTCCAGCTGGAATTCAGCCGAATACTTACTCAAAGCTGATTTTGGTACATCCTGAGTCAAAACCCCTGCAGTCCCTTATTTTACGATGCACAAGCAGACCAAAGTGTAATGTGGCAGGGCAAGCATGCTGTAAAATTGTACCTGTACTAGAGAATATTACATCTCCAACCCAAAGCCTGTAGCGCTGAACACAAACTTAATAGGAATAGATTGAACATTACTAACATGCACAGTGAAGGTTACAAACATATATAGTTCGAAAGTAGCAAATGCATATAGATTGAAGGTTGCACAGACATGTGTTCCAGGGAGGACTGCAACATTCCTGGTAGAATTACTTTCTGAATTCAAACTTGTAGGAGTCCTATTCAAGCTTGCCATTGTCTAGGTTTAGATGGCCGCACATAGCCAATATATTTACAGTCTCACATGCATACAGGCAAATCAAGTGTAATAAATATATATTCATAAATATTTGTTCAAGTAGCCTTGCTCTGATTCCATACATGTTGAGATACTGGAGAAAATCAAGGACTATTGAAAGCCTTGTGAAATGGTTTTATATCAATAAATGTATCAAGAGAAACAATCATAGAAACAATAGAAATGGTAACATATATGTTTGATTATGGAAAGGAAAGCCACTTTGAGAACCAGTATTGAGATTCATGCGGCAGGGAGAAATTTGTTTGGTTGACTTAAAGTTTAGGAATACATAACATGGTAGGGATTTTCTTGATAAAGCTGGAGACCACATTTGTTTAAATTTGAGACAATTATTTTCATGAATTTTGAGTTTTGAGCTAATACTGTTTGTTTATTGCTTGGAATTGTGGGATGGGACTGGTTATCAGGGCCATGAAATCACATATATATTTATTGTATATAGTTCTATCAAGAACTTTACAATTAATACATTCATATTCATCTATAAATCTCACATTTACAAATTCATGTCATATTTCATTCACAACATAACCCATTTAACCGAAATTGTTTACAATCATCAATCTACTTGAATATTTAATAACATTAATTTACAAATAGCATATTATTTCACGATTAGAATAATATACAAATTATTTAAAACGTTCCCAATACATTCTCTTTAGACAAACCTAGGGCGTATTTGCCATAACCAATCCCCACTTTAGAGTCTTAACCTATTCAGCAGCCTGGAGGTATTCTAAGGCCCCCATCCAAACTCTGTAAAGTGCTACATGTAATGCGACCAGGTTGGAGTTCAAACATATTACCCAGAATCCATCAGGGTTAATCGTATTTAAATTACAAAATAAATTTGTCCAACATGGTCATATAAAGAGGTCCCAACCGTGGACATTCAGTCAGTATGTGCTTCACTGACTCCATATTGGTTAGGATAGTACAAATACAACAGGATCGGTCTTCCGGGGCTAACTGTAATCTCCCCCCGTAAGTAGCAAGTGCAGGCAACAGGTTTGTGCGCATCTTTGGATGAAATCTGCAGACAGCTGGATCAGGGCGGAGTAACAAATATTTTTGGGGTCTCAGATATTTATGAGACACATGAGCCGCCATAGGGGAAACAGGTGTAACAGCGACAGGGGATTGTAGTTATTTATCCAGTCCCAATTTAACACTCTGCGCACCAATGCACCTTTTACAACTTCTAATTTGGAGCATATTTTAGAGTCAGGATACCTATTTAACAATGAAAACAAGTTATTTACCTGCTCCACAAATGAGTCAGTCCAAAATTCTGTTCGCAACTTTAGCCTGTTTTCCACCAAATATTGTCATTAGGGGGCAAGAGGGTGACATTGTAGTTCGGACGAATAATTCAGCTTTGCGTTTAGGCAATAAGGCTCTTAATGATGTTAAACCCAGCTCGAATCGGATACATTCAACCATAAATGGACATCCCCTTTTAGAACAGGAGCAGCCAATCGATTTGGCCCAGGAGCCCTTGAATTCCTCAAGTTCATTATGTACTGCCCCACATTTTGCATGCAAAAATGCAAGTGCCCTCCATACATTTCTTGTTCCTTGACCCTATTTCCAATCGTATAATTGAACATCCGTTCCTCGCTGAAATTGACGCAGGTTTCCTCAGTAATAGGGTTCAAGGTATCCTTCTCTACAGTTCCTCTTGCCACAGATAACACTCTCCACATCTGCCTGTGATCTCCACAGGTGACTGACTCCAACCTCTTCTGCCAATTTACAGATAAACCCTGACGGAGCTTTCTTTTTCACCAGTTGTTATACCGATTATTTAGGCATCTGGCATCCTTTATATGCATAGTTTTCAAGATTAATTTCTTTTTTAGGTCCCTAAATTCTTTATAATACAAACGCTTAACCCTCAATGTTTCTAAATCAAACACATGTTTGGTTTTCTTTTGATTTGAAGTACCGATTGCTTCCCTTATACCAGAAGTTTTCACACATTCCTCAATTTTGTCAGGGGTTAGGTCTGATAATAAAGTATGATTACTTTCGACCTGTTCCTGCATAAGACCACAGGCATTGGTGATATTCCTTTCAGTACAAACAACTCTGCTTTTATAATTATTCGTTCTTAAACCCACTTATATCGCCCTAGCTGATACTATGAATAAATCAGTCAATTAAAGACGTATTTCAAAGTCTGTCTCTTTATGTGTGTTGGTCCCCGGCATAGGTGGTGAGAAGGATGAGAGAGTATGGGCAAAGTAAAACAAATAATAGAAATTCTATAGCAGCTTTATATTTCCAGGCCATCTCCTGCTACCTCGACAAGGAGAAAGGCCTAGCAGCCCAACCGCCAGCCTGCAACTTGACATAACTTGCCACATTTGCCCTCAGCCATACTCAGGTTCCTTATAATTATAGATGGACACTCCCTAGGCCATACAGGGCCTCTGACATATCTAAAAAGCAAATATTGCACCAGTTTATAGATGAGGGTGACAGCCAGGAAGGAAAGCCTAACTGCAATTCCATGGTACTTCAATTCTCTGTACCTGGAGAGGAATTTCATTACAACACACAATAGTACCTCAACATATACAACGTACTACTGGATAGCCGTTCTAATTCCAGATATCTTGTCACATTTGTGGTACTCAAGGACACCATCATATGCCTGCCCATCATACCCCAGTATATCCTTCTATGGCCCTATTTACACCAAAGATTACCAGTGACAAATCTGTGGATTCACAGAAGTCATGAGTTAGGGGAGGACAATAACTGTGACTCTTATAAGCAAATCTTCCAGAACTCAGTCCCCAGGTTCAAAGTTAACATACTCCTAGTTAATCACTTTTTGGTTTTCTAAACTAAAGGATGCCCAGCAAACCCTATATTGCTAAAATGCTCACAATCAGAAGACTTTAAAAATGTGATTATTCCTGGTATTTCCATTATTGAACCTTAGATAGACGCTGCAGAAAGTTTAAAAAGCCTGGATATGGCTGTAGTTGATATTTTAAATCCTAGTGAAATCAATTTGTAAACACTACATTATGTGCCTTCTTCAATATTCACGTATTTTGGTCTACGTCCAAGATGTTTGACCCAGTCTTAATGATTTCACGAGGTGCCAGCTAGAACTCCTTATATGGGGCCTCTCAGGTTTGCTAGTGTAGAAGGTTAAGATCCCATGGGGCACTGAACTGGGGAATGAAATCCCTGATCTTGTGTTCCCAGCACACAAAAGCGCTTGCATTGTTTTTTCAGGGCATGTGGCTATCATAAGAAGGACATTGTATACCCTCTTTCTAATATAGACTATATGTTACAACGTGGGAGCAAAGCGTTGTCTCTTTGTTGGAGTCAGCTAGGTCACACATGAAGAAGACATGATTACTGGGGTACTGGGCCAGGGTCCCAGAGGACAGAATGAAAGAATCTAGACCCAATTTCGCTTATGCAGGAACCAGAGGATACATTGTGCTCTTTAAAGGGAGAGGACATGTCCATAGTTCCCTGCATATACAACCTATATGTGATCCAGTAGATCTGCCGAAGGATCACAGATCTGCCATGCTCATAGCAGAATTTCAAATCGTTTTTATTTAATAGGAGGTAATGCCCAAAGAACCATATTAGCTGGTGTGTTATTTATGTATGTATTTCTTTTTTTGCCAGTAGGGTGTTCCCACACTTTTAACCCTTACACATCCATATCTAAAGGTCATTTTTAGCTAGTTGGTCAGAATCATAGAAAGTATCTGTAGAATGTGTAAGTGCAAGTGGGTTCCAAAGGTCTTTGTGTCTAGGAGGTTGATGACTAGAGAGCAGATTTCTCTTTTACTCAGTAAGCTTTTCGCCAGTGTTCCTGCTTAAATGAGAGTGGAGATTGGCATACTAACATCAAAACCTTAGCACCACATCCGGTATACACACTGATGCCATTAATCCATGCAGGTCCCAGCCCACGACTAGTGGTGAACAAGATGGTTTGTGTTAAACTCGAACCATCTGAATTTTGGGTGCTTCGTGCCGGACAATCCATTATCTGGAGGAGTTGGAGTTCACCCAAGGTTTACAAATTAGGGTCCTGAGAGGGAGGACACATTACTGATATCCCCCCAAAGGGCCCTATGGCATTTTTCACTGCTCTGTTGGGGTTGGCAAACCCTGCATGACATTGGGGCATGCTAAACCTTTTCTATTTCAATTGCTCTTATGCTGGAAATAGAAAACATACGAGTCGTGGATAGTGGAGGAGGGGGGCCCTGGCGGGCAGTATAGGAGTCAAGGGGGCATGTTTAGCACCGCAGAATTTCATGGATCCTCATACTTGTGGTTCACCGAACCATGGAAATCCATGCGTCACTTTGTAGGAGTTCATACAGATGGCGAAGTATTTGGGAGGAATGCTAACATGTTTCCCGGGACTCGGGGGCAGGGATACTTTGACACATCCCAAAGCCCTTACAACGTAGCAATACTACTGAGTCCAGCATCAAGTGTGACCTAGTATGAAACTCTCATCTATTAGCTTTGACCTTTTTCAGTTCAACTCACTAATCCGTTTACAGAGAATGTGGAGTTTCAAAATGCATGTGGAATTATTCTTTCCTTATCACTTTCTTAAGTTAGGAAGGGTATGAAGTGGCGCTCTGTAATGTCACAGATATAACCTAATTCAGATAGACAGGAATGTAGAAAGTTTCATGCAAGATGTTTTGAAGGAAGGAAGGGGTCACTTCAGTCCTCATTCGCATACCATTTTTTGGGATGCTAACAATGAATTCAGATTGCAATACGTGTAAAAGCTTAAACCTTTGTCTAGGACCCAGGTGTCTGCTGAATGCAAATGAGCAGGCTTGTTATCTCTGCTTAATTCAAAGTCGAGGCTTTGTCCAATTCCTTCAATTCCTTTGCCCTTTGTGTGTAACCAGTGATTACAGTCATGCATATGAAACATTATTTCTTCCTCCGATGAATGCTTACGTTTTTCAGAATAGAAAATGAGCACACAAGAACCCTCTTAATCAAAACGTGTTGCCATGGACAGAACACTTTGGAAAGTACTTTTTCAAATCAACTCGGGAATTTTCTTTGGTTCGACAATAGCTGTCATACGCATTCTTTATAAGGGAGAACAGCAGTACATCTTTGGGAAACATTGACTTTGCTTTTGCTTGGGAACAGGAAAGAGGGTTGCTTTGGCAGTAAGTAGCAGGGTGGTGGAGGGGCGAAGGAGGTCATCTAACTACTCGATAGCATTCCCTTCTTATCAGAGCAATTCCAGAAGATGACCAACCATTTACAAATTAGTTTTACACTACCTCCCAAAGGGAATCGTCCATTCTGCTCTGCCAGGCTGCTGTGTCCTTTACACAGAAATGCAATCCCTTGTGTGCATGTTTCAGCATTGTTGGTCCCCATTAAGATGCAAACTGGTTCCCTAAGTGCATAGGGGGAAAGGGAGCAATGGCATTGCCTATGCCCGCCTATTTAGTCAGACTCATTAAGACAAAAACGCCACCAATTTAACAGGCGACAAAGCATGATAAATGTGCAGCATTCCAGTCTACTCTTTTCCTGCTCTCCTGCTATGTAGCTCCAGCTTATGGCAAAGAAGCCCTGGGTAGCTTGACCTCAACAGCTACAAGGAACTATTGTTGGCTCCCCGGGTCAACTGATGCTGAACAAGCACGCCTATGCCAAATTAACTCAGTGCATCTGGTACAATCTATAAAAAAAGCATTATAAACAATCTATATGGCACTTAAAGCATAATCGGTCATAAATAAATGGTAAGGTGATATGTTTGCATTTTATGTGGAAGTTAGATTTGAGGAACACTATATACTAGCTCCTGGTTTCCCAGTTGTAGCTCCTGCTTAATGCTTGATACCCAGGAGCTGCTTTTAGCTCCTGCTTATCACATCTTAATTTCGATCTCTGCATTCTTATGCAAACCTGTCATGGCCAAAGAACGCAATGCAACTCAAACTACTAGCCCACATTGCTTCTTCATGGGAGCCCACACAGTGTCTAGTCAAATGGTCGACAGACAAATGGTCGACACAATTTGGTCGACAAGACAAATGATCGAATTTTTTTTTTTAGTTATATATTTTTTTTAGGTTGTCGTTTAGGGAAAAAAAGGTGTTTTTAGCAAAAAAAAGAGGGTTGGGGGAAAAAAAATGTGAACAAAAACAAACAAATTTGATCATCTGACCTGTCGACCTTTTGGTGTCGACCATTTGTCCTGTCGACCGTTTAGATTCGACCCGTTGACCTACAAACAGCCCACACAACTACAGACATGTTTTAACCGTGTTGGGCCTAATCGATGAGGTGCACATTCCCTAGGCACAGGAAACAAGGATCACATGGGGAATGCACTCCCTGATTCTGTGTTCCCAGAACTCACAAGGACACTCTTATGTGAACGGTTGCTTTTTCAGGGCATAAGCATTGGTGTAACAGGGGCCCGTGCAGCCCTTGCAGTGCAGGGGCCCCATGCTGCCCATGCCCAGCAGGGGGGGCGAGTGGTGGTTGGGGGGCCCCTCAGCAGATATTATTATTAGGAGGACAAACCATATCCCATTTCGAATATAAACTATGTTAGGCTGCAGAAGAAACCTTGGAACTCTTAGTTTGAGTCAACTAGGTCACAGACGAAGAAGATTTGAGAGTGCTTAGCCATGATTCTTTGCAAGTATCCGAGGATACAATGTCCCCTTTAAAGTAGATGACATTTCAATAAGACTGAAGTAGCCATCTTCCTCACATAAACTGCATTATGTGATCTCGTAGATCTGTCAAAGGATTGCAGACTTGCTAAGTTCAGAGTCGAATTTCAAAACGTTCTTTAAACGGAGGGATCATTCCCAGTTCCATATTAAGTACTGTGTTATTTTTTGTTTGCCATTAGGGTGTCCTCACTTGTTGAGCTCTTACACAACCATATCCAAAGACATGTTATTTAAAGATAGTAGGTAAGAATCCTTGCAGACTCAGGATTCAAGACATTTGCTGACTGATGGGTGGAAATGAGTCATTCTAAGTCATATTGGCATGAGACAGCGCTAGATCATGATAATCTTCTATTTCGCAGGAAATCATGAGGCTTTTGTATTAAATGTGGACAAACACAAACTACAATGAAACCAGATTGCTTCAGTGAAATTGGAGGGAAAGAAAGCTTGCATATGACTGTGCTAAATACTTAGTACACATTATCATGTACGGTGCGATTTCGCCAGCCTTCACTGTTTTACAGTCCAAAGAATATATGCTTGGATAGCTTCACTGAGGGACTACATTTTAAAAGCTTTCAAGGGTGCAATTTCACAGATGGTTAGCCTCTTTCAAAGCAATTCCACTGCCTTTCAGTCACCTAAGTGAGGGAATTAAATAAGATCATTTTTTGTATTTGCTATTATGAACATGGGGATAGATTGGAAGGTGTTTTGGGATTTCAGGGAGCGTTTGTTAGATGGTGTTGTTGTGGCTTGAATGGTTGTTCACCGACCTGTGCTCATTTTGACCCTAGAACTTGTCAGGTGACTCAACGTTAATTATTTGTGAATGATCAGCAATCTATACATTGATTTCTCTGTTAGACTTGAATGTGGTGTCTTAGCAGAATTGACATTGTGTCATATTGTATCACTACATCCCTAATGTATCCCCATTACACTTTTACATAGCAATGAATACAGGATTTCCCCATTTCGATGGACTATAATGACAGCTGGTAGCATCCCATTTAACTGAAATCCATGTATTGCCACGGAAGGATGAAGGGCTGAGTTGTTCTGGACAGGATTCAAACTTGGAAAATGCACACTGGCCCCATTTTATGCTGTTATCTTATGTTAAGCAGTAAACAGCCACAGGTGATGTTTCATGTGCGAGGCAAGAGGCTGTCTCCAGTGCTTTATTTGAAAGAAAATAAGTGCAAGGGCCCATATAATTTCTAGAACAATTGTGACACTGCTGGGGGGCAGTTCCCCACCATTACTGCCACCACCCACAGCTGCTTCCCACAGTGTCAACACATTTTGGGTTAAACTACAGGTCGCACCTGCTCATTGAGGTTGATGGATGCTCAGGCTATCACTACTTTATAATCAATCTGAGTCTGAGACAATAAGTGAAGTGCCAGGGCTCAGAAACAAGTGCCAGGGCTGAACCCTGGCAAGCACCCCCACAAATTAAGCACTGGTTCTCTCCATTTGCTCTCCTTCCTAGCAAACACAGTGTTCTTATCCTCCAGTTATTGTCATTGACATTGTAATATTGTCTAACATGCAATAGACACTTTGCCATAATAGGAGATCCTGCATCTTGAAGAAATCAGAAAAACAATTGTTTATTTTTTACCCCATCTACAATAGATCCAAATGCAAACTTATTGCAATGATCGTTTCTCTCTGCATTTGGCTGCTTGATGGAAAATGTACTGCCCAGGATAAAGGTTTCAACTATGACAAATACGCTGCATTATATAAGGTCCCATAGTGTACATGCACATTGCCATCCTCAAGATGGCGCTTAGTGCATTATGATGTATCATGCTGAGGTTAAGCTTATATTTTCTTGCACATGCTTCTTGAGTACTTCATTGGTAGAATAGAGGATTGAGCACTCAGCTTGAAAAAAGGAGCAGCCATGTGAGGTGGGTTCAACCCTATCCTCAGGGCTTTAAGTGGGCCGGGGCCTGCCGGGGCCGGGCCCCGGCAGTCTCCAAAAAGTTGGACTGAGCCGGGGCCCTGCCGGGGCCCCCCCTTCCACTGCACGCAACATTGGCGGGATGCATTATCCGCGACGGGAGATGCGCCTGCCATGAAGTCAGGCATCTGACAGAAGTGGCAGCCAACCACAGCGATGCTGTGCCTGGCTGCCACTTCTGTAAGTCATAGTAACTGCCTCTGGTGACCTCTCGCGCGAGGGGTCACCAGAGGCAGTTACTGTCCCTTTGTTTCCCCAGGTCGCCGAGGCGTCTTTAACCCTAGGCGAACCTGGGGATTCCTCGACATTTTTCGAGGTTTATGAAAGATGGCTTGAAAAGTACACAATTCAAGCCATCTTTTATAAAGCTTTGCCGACGGACAATTTTGTCCGTAGTCAAAGTTTTATAAAAGATGGCTTGAATTGTGTACTTTCAAAGCCATCTTTTATAAAACCGAAATGTCTAAAAAAAAAATGGCCTGAAAAGTAGGCAAACCGTAAGGTATGCACACACACATATATATGAATGTTATATATCTGTGTGCGTACCTTACTATGGTTTGTGTACTTTGCAAGCCATCTTTTCTAAACATAGAAATAAATAAATATTTCTATGTTTAGAAAAGATGGCTTGCAAAGTACACAAACCATAGTAAGGTACGCACACAGATATATAACATTCATATATATGTGTGTGCATACCTTACGATTTGCGTACGTTTTAGGCCACGCCCCCCACAAGCCAAGCCCCCAAATGAGGGCCCCCCCTCGATTTCTTACCCCACTTAAAGCCCTGCCTATCCTTAAATGTTTTGTTTGCAAAGGGTTATTCTGGTATCTTGTCCTCCCTGGATGCTTGAGCGGGTGAAGTTACTGGAAGAATGTTGAGTGAGTGCTGAGAATATTTGTGTGTGAAAGGGGTTCCACACCCTGGCAGTTGGAGATGTGAGCCTTGGTGGAGACTCGGATGTACATACTAATGCCCAGGCATCAACTGACAGTACTGGGCTACAGTTAAAACCTGTCAGCCCAAATACTGGCTACCCACACTCACTCTGTACAGCACTCTGCTGCTCTCGATCTAGCTCTGTGCTTTAAAGAATAAAATACAAATAAATCATAATTAATCGTTTATTCCACTGAGTGCAGGTCTGCAGCCTTGCTCAGGTAACCCTGAGGGGGTGGAGCCTATAGTCCTTAGTCCCTGTGTATGCTTCTTTTTTTGGGCGGCAGAGTAAACATTGTATTTAGCTAACAGGGTAGTAGCATAACCTAGTAAAATTGTGCTAAAAAAAAGAACTAGTAGCATCAGGGGGCACAATATCACAAGGGCGGGGCAGTTTTGTTGCTGCAGCTCATATGGGACAAAACCTTATCCTCCTTCAATAGAACCCCCCTCCATCAAAGATGCCCCGATCATTTGTTTATGTATTAATTATTTAATAAAGGAGACACATTTGGACAATCCACCCTTCTTTTAACCATTGTTTCATGGTGTATTACATGAGACATGTTTATGGGTCCTGGGCCAATCCAGAGTGGGCTTTATTATTCCACTAAACTACAAGTTAATCAAAAAAAGAAAAATCAAGGCATTGCCATTAACCTCTGCAGGTCAATCTGCAACTTGTCAGACTCTTCCTGCATTTGCTGCAACATAATTGATGACTACACATCCTCATATAACAACAAGAGTACACCTCTGGAAGGCCATTGATGACTCACTTCAACTACAGCAGCTTCAGAGAGAGCAAAAGACTATCCCTATCAAAAAGGCAAAGACAAGAATTGTGCACACAGTACTGGTGAAGTAATATTGTTCAGAGATTGCCTTACTATTTGAACAAATGACATCGTAGGGAGAAGACGAGGTGGCTCTGTGATATTCTACTTCTAAGGCTCTCTTCTCTTCATTACACACAACTTTATAAACATGCAAACTGTTCTTTATATATGCTATCTTTTTCACTTTGGGTAAGAATTCGAAAAATGTATTAAACTATTTCAGCCCCGTTTTAAACCATCTCTGCTGAAACTACATACAAGCCGCCTGACCTGATTTCCTCTACAGGATAGAAAACTCAAAATTGCTGTGTTTGTATTTGCAAAACAAAATCAATGTTGACGGAAGGCACAGATAGCAATTTGTCACATCTGTTCTCCTTTTAGAACAATGGTTTACCATGCAATGTAACTCCTGTCACCATCCCGCCACAGCACACTCTATTACTGATCCGTGCCATCTGATCTCTTACTTACTAAGACATTGCAGCTGGAGACGCTGCAAGAGCCATCATTTCCAACTAGAACCAGTATCTAACCACAGATCATGGATTATCTCTGGGGCTGGTCAGGTAGCGCGCAGGACTTCAATGGGGTCACACTTCAACACATCTCAGTGAATGACCCAGTGCCAGTTGCATTCCACCTAGGGACCGGGAATGATCTTGCTAGTAGGTGCCAATACTGCTTTCACTGGACCGTTTGCTTTGAAGGTACCCACTCTGGTCTTGCATCTTCATCTGCTGTGTTTCCAAAGCACTCTCCATCGCCACAGTTCCTTCAGAATTTCCAGAGCCATTTCCAAAATTTCTTTGTCAGCTGTTGTGCAGCATGTCTTGCGTGTTGCTTAAAGATGCAGTACTCCAGTAGTCTTGCACCTCCACACAGGCAATGTCCCATTGCACTATACTTCCTGATGATATGACTCCTTCAATCAATTGGATAGTACATCTTGAGCGATCATGCAGAGGGTTCAAATGATGTGGATTTCTTCAATATTGGGGTCTGTATTTGTTGGCTGTGCCTTAGTGATAAGCCCTGCTGCACATAATGAACCCAAATGTTTTTTTTTTAAATTTATTTTTTTTAATTTATTTTTTAATTTGATTTAGCTGAAAAAAAAGCCTTTCAAAAAATTAAAAAATAAAAATGTACAAACAATGATCCAGATATACAATTAAAAAATGAACAATAAAGGGAAACACAGTTCATCAATACATATATATACTTTTCATAATTACAATATAAAAATAGCATTTTAAAAATAGAGAAAAAAGAGAATTACATTTACACACCGTGTAATTCTAAATTCATGAAATTCGCTCGTTTATATTTAGCCACTATCTTTACAGTTTTCTTTTTCCCCTCAAGATTGCATATCTTCCAAACTGCAATTTTCGTTGCAATCCTTCAAATTTAAGGACTCAACAAACATAAGTATAGCTAAATTTATTTTAAGCCATTGACTATGGTACAAATTGTCCCATAGGACCTCATGGTCAATAATATTTTAATTCGCAAATAAGTGTTTGAAAAATGTGCATCTTTTTTCAATTAAAGCAGGACAGACAGCAATTAAATGTTTTAAACTTTCAAACTGTAGCGGGCCTTGCAAAATCTGCAATCCCCCTTTATTGTCATCCTGCGCATAAAACGCACTTCATGTGTGAGACATAGATTAATCTTATTCTCAAGAAGCAAAATCTCATTGTTGGACTGGGAAATTGGACGAGGTATTGTTTACTTTCTTAGTAACATAGGATTGACATTTAAACATCTTTAGTTTTACACATGTGTCCCGGGTCTCAATCCAGTCATACATCCATAATTTCTTTTTGGCTCTTTCCG
This sequence comes from Ambystoma mexicanum, assembly GCF_040938575.1. Classification (NCBI taxonomy): domain Eukaryota; kingdom Metazoa; phylum Chordata; class Amphibia; order Caudata; family Ambystomatidae; genus Ambystoma; species Ambystoma mexicanum. The sequence goes on from NC_090935.1 coordinate 335,520,782, forward strand.
GATTATTTATTAAGAGCTCATCATCAATACCAAACTCTATCATTAGTGATTGTATCCATTTTCGCCATTTAACGATGTTATTATTGTCTGAGGTCAACATGTATTTTCCCATGACAAACAGAACACCATTATCTTCCACAATCATCAGATATTTACGATACAAATTTAACACTTTCCAGAAGTACACCGCATACAAGGATACTAATCCCAGTTCATGTCTCAATAGACAGATTGGCACTGACTTGGGAAGGCCACAAACTGATTTCCAAAAATCTCCTTATATTTTAACCCATGTCAATTTCTTCATAATTTCTCTTGTTTCAGAAGCATAGGTTAATATAGGGAGAACCTTCTGTTTATAGAATGTCACTGCTGGTATCAGCGAAAACTTGCCATATTTGGCTTGTATCATTTCGTTTGGTTTATCCGTTGTTTTAATCTTTGGCCCTGATACATTTCCCAACCAGCAAGGGCTATATTCGCCCCATCCCAAATCTGGTTAACTACTTCCCTTGTACTCCTCCTAGTAAACATCTCCTCGAGCTGTTGTTGCAAGCTAATTGCAGCTCCCTCTGAGCAATTGGGAAATTACGATATGACCCAAAAGGCAGACAGAGGAATTGAAGAAACGATTGTACCCAATAAAGCATTCACAATGACTTATCAAAACCCAGACTGATGTACCTGTCTAACAAGGACTGTGATGTAAATTGTAAATAGGTCGTTCTTTACATAGTTCATGTTCACCAGTGCTCCTGTGACCCTACACCCATTCTGTTTAGAACACTGCACTTAGTGACAGTAAGTATGTAGAGGCTTGAGAATGTTATGATGAGAACTGTGGCAGTTGAAGGACCGGCAAGTGGAGATAGATGCAGCCTGACATTAGTTCCTGAATAAAGCTTCATACAATTACCTGATCTTGAATATTATACTGGCGATGATGATGACCATTGCCCTGGCTGCATCTGACAAAGTGCATGGTCTGGGTGAACCCCTGGCTCTTCTGAAAATTGCACCAGCTGTGTTCAGGAAGTGACAGCACCCGGCCTTTCTGTGGTTTAAAGAGAGGAGTGATGAGACAAATCCTGCATCACCCGTGTGAGTAGAGAAGTTGCGTCCCTTACCCTATTGCAGTTAAAAGGAGGTGGGGCGTGAGGTACACAGGGAAGAATAGTGGTTCCCCTGGAGTTATGAAAACTGGACATTGAAGCAGGATCCAAAGTTCTAGGATTTGGAGATCATGAACGATATTAGGAGTTGTTGTCTTGGTGTGCGCACCTGCTGGCAAATTGTGAATTCTTGTGGCACACTTATGAAGCTGAGTTGGAGGAAATAACCATTTGATGTCCGTGTGCATGTGGCGGCCATCTTGGTCTCCATAGCTACCTTCATAAATGACAGCACTGAGATAAATGCTGTGTTTTAATTTTCGCAACACAGGTATGGACAATACACTGAGTGAATAGAAGCAGCAAACTGTCAAACATTGACTGCTTTGTCTCATGCATGTGTCTTTGACTATTTTTCAAATAAAGGAGAAGCACTTAATGTTTTACGCAGTTGAGCGACCCCACAAACAAGTCAAGAACCACACAAATGAAAGACTGTTTGTGACAAAGTGTCAGGACATCATTATATGAACTGTGTCTTTGCACGTGTCTAGTGCAGTGCAGTGTCATCGTGGCAAATATCCCAGGACCAGCGTTATTCCTTCCCCAAGGATGTGGTGAACCACAAATTAAATGGAAGGAATGGAAAGAAGACTTTTTGAAGTTCACCCTGGCTGTATATGGTCCAAACTATTCAGTAAACAGGACAGATGCCTTGTAGGTTCACTGTCTTGGGCATGGTGGACAATATGTGTTGAAAAGGTTGCCTGACCCACCACAAGAAGAAGGACACATATTGAATGCATTTGATGTTAGCATTTCGAAATTGGACAAACATTTTGAAGTCAAATAGAATAAGATTTTAGTGAGATATAAATGTGCCACTAAAAAACAGAGAAGGGGCAAGGCCATAAAAGAGTTTCTTACAGTTTTGAGGGGGCGGGCTGAAAGGAAACCCTGCTGCAAGGAAGAACATTTGAGAGATCAGCTAATGATAAAGTGCACAGAGGATAACATAGAGGAACTGTGGAAAGAGAAAGACCCACACCTGGATAGGGCCATGGAAATAGCAAACATGTTGAACATACCTCCACCTACATTAAATAATTTGTCAAAGAAGGGAGAATTATCAAAAATGACAAAAAGAGTCAGAAGGAGTTGAGACTAGTTTTATCAAGAGTGAAGAAAATAACAACAAGACTGCAGGGACGGTGATAACCCTCAACAAGAAGAGTTCTGAACAATTTAGTTTCTGTGGAAGAGGGAGAAACATTCAAGCATACAACCGAGTAGGAACACCAGGTTTTCAAATTTACAGAGGAAAAGCGGTCACTGCAATGGGAGAGGGGGCTTGGATGGTACAGATATGGCAACACCAATAATTTTGCCAGAGATAAAGAGTGCATGACCAGGTTTATAGAATCTAGGCAATGTGGTAGAAGGGGACACATTTCTAGATGTTGCAAGTTTTGGAGTGGTGAAATGGAAACATTGAGGTTGAGGGTGAGAAGGATGATGTTGAGGTGTGTGAAGGATTCAACATCATATAAGTGATTGATACTGTCTCATAAATGAGTGAAGTCAAGGTCAAGAAGCCTAGAGCCATTATTTGAATAAATGGAACTGGAATTGAAATGTTAGAAGACATTGGGGTGGATTGCACATTGATTAGTAAGAGGTATTGGCAAGATAATTTGAAAAGCTGCACTTTGAAAGTGGCTAAAGTCAAAGCCAATGCTTATGGTGAAATTGTTATTATTGGAGAATGTGATGCTGAAGCGAGCTTCAAAGGAAAGGTGGTTAAATCCAAAGTAGATGTTACAAATGAAAGAGGAATCCTACTGTCATGGACATGTCAACCGAAGTTAGGGATAACGTTGGATCCCAATCATGATGAACAAGAGTATAATGAATTAAATTGTACAGCTGTGTATTCTGTGAAATACGTAGGTGAAAGTGGTAAACAAATTGAAAAGAGTCACAATAGTAAAATAGAGAAGTGGGCACCTAAGGTTTTTCATGAGCGGGTTGGATGTTTGAACAAGTTTGTTCATAATATAAAGCTTAAAAGGAATGCAATTCCCTTCACTGGCAAAGTTAGCCCTGTACCATTAGCATGCAAAAGAAAAGCTGAAAAGGAAAATGAGAGAAGGTTAAAGGATGGGGTAATGGAAAAAGGAGAAGCTTCTGAGTGGGTTAGTCATATTGTTATTGTTAAGAAGCCAAATGGATCAATTTGTTTGTGTATAGATCTAAGCGAGGTAAACAGAAATATAATCATGGAGAGGTTTCCTCGTCCCAAGATTGATGAGCTGATCACTGATCTCAATGGTTCCAATATATACTGTTTATTAGATCTACGCACTGCTTATCACCATGTGAAAAATGCATCCTTCTTGTAAGGTAGATTATCTTGGTTACAGCGTTTCTGCAGAGGGTGTGGAACCCAAGGGGAGCACGGTGCCGGCAATTGTGGACACGCATGCATCAATAAATAAGAATAAAGTGTCTTTTGCTTCTTGGGCTTATTGAGTACTATGGGAAGTTAATTTGAGGCTTAGCGAGCAAAACTACCATCTGAGAAAGATGACGAGAAGAGGGGTTGTGTTTCAGTGGAACGAGGAGTGTGAGAAGGAGTTCCAAGTGGTGAAAGAGGACATAACAAAAGCACCCATTCTATTTTAGAAAGGAAGCCAAGACTGTTGTGTATACGAATGCACCAGAGTGTGGGCTAGATGGTGTGTTGATGTAAGAGGAGGCTTCAAGACAATACACGGTAGCGTATGCCTCCAGATCTCTAAAGGAGGTGCAATGTTGGCATTCAGTTACTGAGCAAGAGGCTCTGGTCATTTCGTGGGATATTTTAAAATTAAAGGTGTATTTATTTGGTAGGGAGTATGTGGTTCGCACTGATCACAAACCACTTATAGACATTTCCAACAAGAAGGGATTGGATGGAGTGTCCAGGCGCATTTCAAAATGGATCACAAGTTTGCAGGGGTTAGAGTTTGTTGTGGAGCATGTGAGTGGAAAAAACAATGCAGTTGCAGATGTCTTATCCAGGAATCTGGTGGTGTCCAATGATGATGTAGAAACATGAGGTGATGAAAGGATCAATGACATTTTTATGTTGAGGAATCTCTTCAGGAGGAATTATGGTTGGCAGCATGTGCAGAGGATGCTGACTATCAGGAGGATGTTACTGAAGTGGAGGTGTAACATTGAAGGGGATGAAAGAGAAAAGCTAAAAGAATTTAAGAGAGGCAAAGATGAGTGTATGTCATAGACACAATGTTATGTAGTGTTAGATTGGGGTTATATCAATTACTTTGTGTTATTTTTTGCTATGGTGGTATTTTTGTGGTAAATATTGTTAATTGTGGTGTGACTAATTTCGGAATACTGCCTAATAATAATATCACCAGGGTCACTAACAACAAACAAATACTGGACTTAATATGCTCTGAATTGATGGGCCATGACCTCTTGTGGTATCGTATGTACTATACCACACTGTGCCCTTTTGGCTGTGTTTCAACAAATGTAAAGGATGCAATTGAAATAGAACACATTCATTCAGCCTCTCTAAGGAAAACAATTCATTGCAGCTACTTTGCCTTCAGATATTTCCTACCGCTAGTCTGCATCTCTCTATGCATGTCAAATCAAAGGGACTGAATGCAGACTAAATTTAATGAGACTAAATTACTTTTTGAATGTGTTCTTCATCATAAAATAGAATTATGCAAATTACACAGAGTGACACTTATGCCCACATTGTACTTCACACTGCAAGCATGTTTTTTTCTCGCAATGGCTTTCAGCACTCTATCTGTGCAAAGGTCTGCAAGTTGACCTTAACTTTGTAACAAAACTTAGCAGGGTAAACATACTTTAATAAAACAGCAAGACTATGAGAAGTATGAACATAGAATTACATGTACATTTAAATTTGAATCTCTAATTCAGCACCTAAAATGAGCTGAAATATTTAACATGTGCTACATAGTATCATTCACACCACCAACACCTAAATTAACATCATATTTACCTAGATCTGTTAGCGATATTCCTGACTCAGCTTGGCAGTGAAATCTTCCCCAGCCTTTCTGCCTGCTTCGCACAGGGTCAACCCAGATAACAATTCTCGAGACTGCAGTTGTTCTAAGGAACATCAAGCCAGGAGAGACAGCCTCAATTTCAGCTTTAGCCCAGCAGTCAGTCAGCTTGAAAACACCACACTTCTGCCTCCTTTGCCCATCAGTGCCAGAAGAGGAATGCCCCCTTAGCTCTACCTCAACTCCTTTTTTGTGAAACCCCTTGTCAATCACAAGCACCTCCATTGTCCAGCTCATCCCGCTAAGAATCACACAATCTGCCTTTCTCATTGTGCTAACTGTATTGCTGAAGAGAAAATGTCTGTGCTTCCTGCTCCAACAAAGCCATGTTTTTAGTCGAATGGATCTTCACCTTTTTCAGTTTACCACACAGCGCAGATCCAGCCTGCATGTTTAAAGTCAATTCTTCGTCCCCATTTCCATGCAGTATGGATTGGCTCAATCTGCATACGGTTTATTTCACAATGGACTAATTTGATCTAAATGTTATTATGGGATTCCGTTACATGTTAAATGGGGGTGGGCTCATTAGTATGTTAGATTTAGGTTAGTATTACATTCAGTGCAGTTCAGTGAATGTATCCTGAAGAAATTCCGGACCAGTATTATAAAAGGCAGGGTGCACAATGCATAGTGCCTTGAATTTACCCGGCTGACCACAGGAAGCTAGTGAAGGGATTGAAGAATTCCAGAGGCAGAGGAAAAACGAGAAGGCACCATGGCCAGCCATACCGCCAAATTCTGCAGAACCTGCAGACGATGTAGAAGGTAAGCCAGCTTGGCCAAGTAGAGGGAGTTGCAATAGTCCAGCGAGCCAGCAACTAACAAGGAGACCACCATGACAAAAAGCCTCAGGGGAAGGAAAGGAAGAACTTTTTTCAAAGTGCAAAGTGTGAAGTGGACCCCTTGACACACAGTGCTTACTTGAGGAAGCATAGAAAGGGGCGCCAAGGGCCTAACCCCTATGTTTTTGACTACTGCAGAAGGCTGGGGTACAGGGCCCAACTCAGGCGGCCAGAAGGTGGCCAACCAGAGTGATACCTCAGGAGGGGCCTGACAATCCATACCTCAGTCTTGTCACCATTAAGTCAGAGTCAATTTGAACCCACCCAAGCAGAGTGTTGTGAAAAGCCAACGACGGCAGCGCTTGGCCGTCGACAGATGCACCAGATCTAATTGTATATGAATCTGGGTGTTGTCAGCGTATGAATAACACCAAAACACCAAAACCCAAAAAGAGTGTATCAGAGAAATTAGAGGCAAACTATAAACATTAAGAAGAAGAGGCAAGAGAGCTGAACTCTGAGGAACCCCACAAGTCAATCAAAGAGAATCTGAAATTAAAGGAGAAATAGTGACTGAAAACAACATGCAAGAAAGAAAGAAAGAGAACCAGTCTAGGACCTGGCTGTCAATTCCCACAGAGGCAAGTCTCTGGACCAAGATGGAATTGCCAATAGTGTCAAATGCTGCAGATAGATCCAGGAGGATCAGAACACCAACGCTCTCCCCCACTGATCTACAATGTGAGCCAGATCCTCAATAGCCAACATCAAGACAGACTCCGTGCCACACCCCTGTCTACATCATGACTGGAAACAATCCAAACAGTGAGAACCCTCCAGAAGAAAAACTAAGAAGGGGGGTGGCCAGAGATTCAACCAGTTTCATAGGGACGGACAGAAGTGAAATAGGTCAAGGGTTTGAGAGAAGAAGAGGATCAGGATAGGTTTCTTTAAAAGCGGTATCACCAAAACATGTTTGAGAAAAGAAGGGATATAACTATGAGTGAAGGAAGAGTTAACCACTGATGACACATGAGGCTGCAATAAGAGGAATTATTTCTTTCAGGGTAGCCAGAGGAATCGGCTCCACAGGAGAAATGGACTTCAAGCTGCGGGTGGCCACATTGATATTCGCCTTAGTGAAAGAAGGAAAAACTCCCTATCAAACAGAAGATGAACCTCCCAAGAAAGCCATTGTTTCCTGCTTTGTAGTTGCCAGAGAATCAGATCCTCTGATGAATAGTGCTGATTTTATCTTGAAAGAAAATAGAAAGTGAATTACAGAGCTGCAAAAAAGGAGTGACCTTGGTAACAGATAGCAATTCTGAAAGAGCCTGCAGCACTTTAAACAAATCATGAGGGGAATTAACAGCAGATTCAATACATGCTGAAAAGTAGACTTGTTTGGCATTGAACATAGCAAGTTGATAGACTGACAAGGCTTTGCAAAAGGCCAAACGTGCTTAAAGGCAATATGCAGAGCGCCATTTGCGTTCAGCCCATCCACACTGCCGATGCAGGCCGGCAATTTCCGGTGAAAACCAGGGCTCGAAAAGGAAAGGCTAAGGTTTGGAAGCTTTCACCAAAAAAGAGATCGGTTATAGACTGTAGAGCTTTGACCAAAAATTCAAGAACACCAGGGGGACCTATAGACAGGACCTCTGTAAGGCTTGCAGCAACTATAGCTGGAGATATGTTGAGCAAGCGGGGTGAAGGGGGATGTAGTAGGGCTGAAGGCTGTGGTTCAGGCTCGACGTTGATTGAAAAAATCAATATCAGATGATCTGGCCATCAGACTGAAAGCCCAGGTTGGGGGGGGGGGGGCAGATAGAAGGTCTAGCATGTTATCTGACACGTGTGTATGGACAACGATCAACTGCAGGAGATTTAAGTCCATCATACAGGAGACAAGATTGCCAGTGGAGCAATTGAAAAAACTTCACTTGGAGACTGATCAAAGGTCCATAGGGCAGAAGGTGTGCTCCCAGTGTGGCTAGCACCATTTTCCCTACATTGTTCTGGAGGTATATAATGCACCACTACAAAGCTCTTGAGCCGTGGTAGAGAACCTGGGGCCAAACCAATGTTTTCCCAGGCTGCATATGATCCCACATTTCCCCACATATGCTTCCCCATGGTGTTTCAACAGTGTTTTTGTGGCCCCTAATCAACTTTATTCATCCCTCCAGGGAGTGTCTTCATGGAGTCAAGACCTTTTGTGTACCCAGCAGTCTCTCTTGCTTTGGGGAAAGTTTTCCTGCATCTTAACTAATTCTTCAAAGGTCTTAAAGGGAGGTGATTAATTGGCTTTCCTCATGAGAAGTATACATTCAATCTGTAAATCAGTTTCTGCTTCTAGCTCGGCAGTGGAATTGACAGTTGTTCCCATAATTCACTTCATTGTGCAGAGTCTGGCGAGTCTGGTGACATGTTATTATGGCTACTGTTTCAGGAAGCATTATGGCATCCAGAAGGGTCTTTACATAATGATGATTGTTGTTTGGCAACCCTGAGGAGGTTAGGAACTCTTTATCTACAAAGTGCCCAAAATCATGGGCCACTATGAAGGCATGTCCGGAATCTTTACATACGTTCCCAGTTTAATGCTCTGGCAGTTTGCATGCTTTAGAGCGTGCTACGAGCACTGCTACTTGTTCTGAAGTAACCTGGGCTAATTTTTTTAAACTTCCCCCAGTGCACCCACCACCAATTTGCCATTTTGATCTCGGTAACAAGAAGCATCCACAAAGCATGTTAAGCCTGCAATGTGGTACACAGTGTCTGTTATATCAGCTTGGGGTATACAGAGCGAATCTATAATAGCAACACAGCGATGGGTTTTGGTTTCTTGTGGCACCTGATCCTGTGGAGTGGGGAGGAGGAAGGCTGGGTTTAGCACTGGACATAGGGTAAGGGTAATATTTGAAAAGTTCAAACTTGTTGGCTGGAGAAACAGACGTGTTGAATTTTCGTTTTCAATAATAAGGACACCTCATAGTGAGGCACAGCTACTTTCAAGCGAGTCACTAACACAACAATCTCGAATTGTTGCAATGCTATTTGCTGCTGCAGCCACTGACCAACGCAAGTCAACCTGCTTGCTTCTACTGGATCAAGTACTTTACTCTAATATGTGACATGCCTTTGATGGAACCAGCGATTTTGTGTTAACACTGCAAGGGTAACCCCATTCCATTAATTTAAATAAAAAGTGAATTTAGTCTGATAGTCTGGCATACCCAAAGTGGTTGCCTCAACTAATTTCCTTTTATATAAGGGAATGTCCTTTCGGCATCTAGATGTTGACAGAATGAGAAATGCTGTTGGGCAATGGTGGCTGAAAAGCGGTGGGGCGCAAATGTTCAACTCCGAAATATGGAGTGAGCAAGCATAGTGCATGAGCCGCCACAATGGCTCACACATACTGCCTAAAAACATTTGGTTTTAGGCACGAACAGTGTTATTTTGCAAACAAAAATGTAACAGTTTCCAGAGTGGGGGAGCATCAGGGTGGATTAGGGATGTGTCCCAATACGTTTCTCATTTAATAGGCTTCTATAACTGACATCGCTTGGACAAAAGCATCTGAAAATGCAGCCAAAGTTGTCAACTGGCCCTCGTGTCATTGGCCGTAAGCCAATCCTGTATTTCTTTCATTTTTTTACCGAACAGCATTGCTCATGTTGGCAATGTTTGGCCCACACTTACAATGGGGAAGTTACAACAATGACTCTATGCATTTTAAGGGCTGTTGCTTATTTAAAGCTAAGGTTGCTTCTAAGTGACCACATGAGCATGTCACCCAATATGCAAATATTATGATTTGTAAATATGTCCTTATTAACATCAACTCCAAATGAGTCCCATGTCAGGTGTATAGTTTCACTTTTGTACTCAAAGGATAGACGCAAGTGCCAGAATACAAAACGATGTTGGGTTAAAAAGTTGTGGCTAGATAAACAACTTCCATGAAGCTGCAGAAACTTAAAATGTGCTCTCATTTTGTCCCATATCTGGTGTCAGTAACTTGTAACCTATGCACTCCTAGTGGTATTCATTGCATTCTGGTACTTTTATGGGAATCCAGCATTTAATATACAAAAAGAAAAAGCAGCAGTGGCAGAGGTTGGATGTGCTCCAATGGATTGGCTCTTAACACAAGCAAGACAGAATCTCTGCTTCTGGGTAGTGTTCTCAAGATTCGTAAACTTGAAGATCAATACTCCAAATTGGTAATCGATGATTGTGTTATAGTGGTTAGGAAAAAAGGCAAGACTCTGGGTGTCTATCTTGACAGCAACCTTAACATGAAAGCACAGTTTGGTAGCTTGGTGACTTTGTTCTCCTATTATATTAAACTGCTCTCACATGCCCGCCCTTTCCTTTCACAAACCAGTAGGGAAATGCTAGCAAGAGCATTGATAAGCTCCAGGATAGAATATTGTAGTAGCCTGCTGACCGGTCTCCCAAACTGCGAACTGAATAGACTGCAGGTGGTGCAGAACAATGGGCTTAGGGTTGTCCTAGACAAGAAAAGGCCAGACCATATCACTGAAGCTAGAAGGGAACTTCATTGGCTCCCTATTAAAGAATTAATTCTTTCTATTGTTCGAAAAATTCTGGCCCTACTTATCTCAATGAGGAACTAAGACTCAAGGTGAGCAAACGTAATCTCAGATCCAATAATCAGTCTCAGTTTATTGCCCCGTCATGCAGATTATCGCAAACTAAGGCTTGTCCCTTTTTTTCTGCAGCTCCCGTGGCTTGGAATAATCTTCCCTTGAAACTTAGAGTGGAAAACTCCAATCGTGTTTTCAGAAAAGGACCAAAGACAAACCTGTTTAAGTTTAAGTAAACATCTGTTGGCTTTTTGAACGTCGTTCTACTCCTGCACTTCTTTCTTGCCGTATTGTTAACCTCTGTATGCTACATGTTTGTCAGCGCGCTTAAGCCTTAGGGTCAGTGGTCTCTGCGCTATACAAATGTTTAAATAAATAAATAAACATAAAACTATAACGGGCTATCTACTCATTGACAGTGTGTGACACTGAGCAGCCTTTATAATGGAACAAAAGATCAGAACATGCAGGAGGAGCTTTTGGAACAATCCTACATGTTCTCCCATGCAAACTGGCAGCATTGCCAGTTGAATGCAATACCAAGAGGTTTGATATGTCCATGTGTGCTTCAATCTTTAAAGACTTTGCTGAAGCATTGCACGTTCTATAATTGTTCAGGGAATAATAATTGTGATAAACTACAAAGGCAAACGAATAAACAAATCATTCAACATATTTCCCCCAGCATTACTGCCAACGAACATCACTGTGTGCAAGCTCCTGGCTCATTGCAGAGGTTGAGAAGTGGATACTTCTCTTAGAGACAGCACTCTCACAAGCTGATGTACTTGTCTGAAGGGCACAGCTGCTAAGAAGAGGTGACTGTTGACATTGCTCTCAGTGACATAATATACCAGTAGAACATAGCTACACTCAGTGTAGTTAGGATTTCAACAATAAGCAGCTTGTCAAAACTATCAACAGGGTCAAGAGATTCGTTTTGCAGAGAATTGGGTATTTAGCCATCATTATGTTTTCCATGTCAACTATATACATTTTTGCATAGCAAATAGAGTTGTGTTTGTTATAGAAACTGGAGAGGGTTATATGAAGACAAGCCTGACTTTTCCATCAGCACTTGATTTTGAGATTTGCAGTTGGACTTTTCACAATTCTGTGTGGACCTAGAAAATTCATCCTGCACCGTTGATATTGAAGGGGACTCTAATTGGCTGCTTTAGGATAGAGTCCAGCTGCAATAAGGGATAACAGACCTGTTCTATGTTGTATTATCAAGAGAGGCACTGGGAGTAAAATTGTTCATTGTGCATGCACCTGCTTTTTAAGGAGGAGTTTCTTCTGTTTGTAAGGTTGCTGACGTTCACACGCCCCTGCTTTGAGATTCAAGAGAGCTCAATGAATGACATATACTCTTTCTCTGGCGAAAACACCTTTATGTGAGGCTGCTTACAGGCCTGCTGCATTCACCTCTATGGGCCAGTTGCTGCTCGCTTAAAGGAATATTTTGCTCAAAAATTGTATTGTTCCAAAAGATGGGCAATAATCAAAAACATGCATTAAACATAATTTTACAGAATGTTCCTACGTAAACTTTTGAGCAAACGATGCTCAAAAAGTTTACATGGGAGCATCCATTTTGCCATTTCAGGCAGCCTGCTCAGCTCATGTTAAGCTCTGCCCTGTGGGCACTAAACTAGCAGCAAAATCCCCCTACTGGGAACGTTTGCTTACTGCAGCCAGAGCAGAACTCAACATCAGCTGAGGAGGCTGCCTTCAATTTCATTTTACGTTTTCGGTGCTCCCCAAGCCCAGGGAAGCACAGACAATGTAACATGAAGGCAAAAAGCAAAGACGCAACAATTATAAATACAACAATGTTGTATTTCTGACTGCAGCGGCTTTCTCTTGGAGTCTCCTGGTCTCCCCCACATTGGGGGAGCCCAGGAGACTCCAAGTGAAAGCCGTTGCAAACAGAAATACCGCAGCATTTAGAAACACAACCACATTGTATTTAAAAACACTGCGTTTTTCTTTCCAAGTTTCTCATGCTCCTCCGGCTCGGAGGAGCCCGAGAAACTTAAAAAGAAAACCGCTGCATTTTTAAATGCAACAACATTGTATTTATGTTTGCGGTAGCTTCAGCTTGGAGCCCAGGTGACTCAAAGCTGAAGCACCACAAACATACATACGTTTTAAAAGCTGTGGTTTTCTTTCTAAGTTTTCCAGGCTCCTCCAGCCCAGTAAACTTTGAAAGAAAACCACAGCTTTTATAATATTTGCAAGGCTTGGTTAGAAATAAGCACTTACCTACATGCAGCTTTCCTGCCTGCATTCTCTGGTCTCCGGCACTAATGAAGCAAAAGCCACCCAGTAGTAGCTTTTGTTTATTACAGCTGGCTGGCTTTTGCTTCATTAGTGCCTAAAGGGCAGAGCTTAACAGATGCGCAGGATGCTCATCAATTTCACAAAATGGATGCCACCTAGTGCCTCAAGTTTTTGAGTTTGAGCCTCATGTGCTCAAAACTTTACATAGGGATTTTGTTGAAAAATATGTTTTATGTATATTTGTGATTATGGTCCATCGTTTTAACCAATAATATTTTTGAGGGAACTACCCCTTTAAGTCACATTGGGCCTCATTACGACCCAGGCGGTAAGTTACCGCCTGGGTCGTACCTTTACCACCATGGCGTAAACTATGTTTACGCCATGGTGGTTGGCGGACTTACCGCCCCATTCTGAGGTTGGCGGGGCGGTAAGTCCCCAATCCCCATTTACCCTTCCCCATTCCCATTTTTGCCCCATAGGGCATAATGGGAGTGGGGAAGGCGTTAATTACGCCACCGTAAATTACGGTGGCGTAATTAACATCAAGGTCCCTTAGCGCCATGGATTTTAACACCTGCTAAAAGCAGGTGTTAAAACCTCCATGGCGCTAAGGGACCTCGGAATCAGGCGGTAAGGGTCGGCGTTGTTTACGCCGCCGTAAACCCCTTACCGCCTGAGTCGTAATGAGGCCCATTGTGCCTAAGCTGTTCGTATCAAAATTATAACCACCCATTAGTATGCAGGGGCAGCGATGGCAAAAGCCCTCAGCCTTGTCATTTTGAATGAGGATGTTGAAGGAGATGCTATTCAAGCGCTGCTTGACTGGCACTTTTTAGTACCGGTTAAGGCAAATAGAACTTCTGGATCTAGGAAGGGGACCTGAGCAGAGGCCAAAACTGAGTGGATTAGCATCAGAAACTGTTTTTTTTCAAGTCTATACCCATGTTCTGCTTTTTTGTGGATGAATAGCGGAGGAAATGTATTCCTTTCCCCGTGTGAATATTACTGACATGAATCAATTCTCCACTGTAGGCCTGCACTATTATAGTATCAACATCATGTTACATAGTTAATGAACGCCCGCTCACTTTGATTATTGTTAACAAACAGCATAACGTTCACCTGCTATTAGTTGGATGTCGCTAACCATCCTTCGTCAGGCATTTACTCATCATGTTCTGTGCTTCTAAGAGGCATTCTTAACTCACCTGGACTTCAAATGCCCTAGCCTTCCGTATTGAGCTCATGCCCACCCCACCTCTACACAGGATGTATTCAAATTTCATTGGCTCATGAAACAGCCAATGGATTTTGATTGTGAGCATGACTGGCAACAGACTTAGCTTCTCTGAAGCCATAGATTGCGAGTATTCCTGACTTCAGATTGCTCAAACTCTGCCATCAGTCAGGGCCACTGTCCAATGTTTGCACAGAGATTCCAGCGGGGCAGGGTAAGAATTGTGATGACCCATCGCCCTCTAATTTTCAGGTCTACACAAGCTACATGGATCCCTTCAGTATTGGTGCAAAATCACCAACACAGTTTTCTTTGTGTGGGACTCGCCCCTACCAAGAACACAAGCAGCATCATATCCGGCTGGGCCAAAACACCACACAAGCGCATTATAGGACACTGTGCCGGATGCTGCCTTTGAGGGACTTCAGAGCTCTTGGTTTGTTAGCAGTAAGTAACAGATGTTGGGTTTTATTTTCACAGAGCGCTAAAACAAAGGAATCGGTGCCCTTCCGCCCAAAATAATGAGCCGCCACTAGATTACATAGTGTTAAAACTTGCATATATGTGTAAGGGCTTCACCAATTTTGAAAAACCCCAAATCGATTTTCTACAGTAGCCCATCATTCCAAGAAAGGTTCTCGTCCGTGCATCCGTTTGTGGCTTTGGAATTGTGTTAACAGTCTCTTTTCTGGAGGATGGTATGACTCTATGACACATCATAATGTCATGCCCTAAATAGTGTACCTTTTCCGTGCATAGTTGTAAATTCTGTTTTTAGGCTTTGTGACCTTTATTAGCCAGAACAGTTAATACCACTTGCGTTTCCATTTTGCAAGGGTCATAGGAAGGGTCGGCTAGTAAGAAATCATCTCCATAGTGCACAAGCATGCTTTCTACAGGAATATGAGGTTATCTAAATCTTTCCTTAGCTACTGATAACAATGGTATTCAGTGTATCCCCGGGACAGCAGTGAATAGATATGGACTATCTTTATGTATAAATACAGAAAAGAAAGTGGAACACAAATCCGCCACTGTAAATTGGGCTGCAAATAGGGGTATACATGCTAGAATGGTATCTGGGTTAGGAACAACAGGATGGAATAACCAATTATTTCACTGCCCTTACAAATATGTAGGTGTTTCTACCAGGCTTATTGGCCAACAATATCACAGTGTTGCATAGACTGTGGCAATTGCCCTATTGTCGGGGGGCAAACATGGCTGGTAACAGCCAGACAGTATGAGCCGAGGTATGCACTCCCATCATTGTGGCTATTCTCACCCTGAGGTTCTGTCCTGGGTGCAAATAGCTTTATCTTTTATTTTTACTGTAGCGTGTTCTACGCCTATTGCCTAAATCCAATCTCTAATGGAAAGAAAACAAAAGATGGCCACCACCATAAAACTTTTAAAGCGAAAGGGAGATTGTTCCTTTTCTATTTCTATGGTGGCAGTAAGAAGGAAAGAGGGGTGGGAGTAGGGCTGGGTTGGGGGAGAGTGGTTGCGGGATTATTTGGGGGTAGATGGTGTAGCAGGAGGGCTTAAATGGGGAATGGCGGATGGGCCAAGGGCATAAAAAAAAGGCACACAGGGAAGGGCCTTGGGAGGCTGGTTAAACACATGCGAGACACAGGCTATTCTCGCCTGCATTTCCAGTAACCTGGAAGGCTGAGCACCCTTCCACGGGTGCAAGTCGTGGTAGGAATGATAATGCCTTGCATCCGGAAAATACAACTATTCCTCTGTGGTTTTGGCTAAATACTCGTCCAACTACGTAATATGTGGCTGAATACTAAATATACAAGTTGACTTTGTTATCAATACCTAGACTGCATTCCATAAATGAATGCATCTAACAGCATGCATGAATATGAGGCTTTTAGATGACAGGCATATTTTCATGTTCACTTAGAGGCTTTCTCTGTATATTTTTGCATAAAAATATCAGTGTTTTATTTTACAAAGTTAATTGAAAGATAGCAAAAGGCTCCTCCCTATTGTGGACACAGACAGGTTAAACATCATGAACGCATATGAGTCTGAGTAGATTTACATTTGTTGGGTCATTGATCTAGTTATAAACTCTAGTTTTTAAAAATCGAAATTCTTACGAGCAGTAAAATTCCCCATGTTCAAGGACGTTGTTCAATTTAGTAGCTGAACAGTTGACATTGGCTTCCCATTCAATAGCAACTCGATTTCAAGACACTGTCATCTTGCCCTCAAATCATTCGGGAAAAAGGGCCCCAAGTGCATGAACAACAGATCCCAGCACTACCATCTAATCCAAGTCAATCAACCTCCTGCTCAAACCCATCAGCTGACAGTAACAAACAGAAAAAGTGATGTTCTCTACCTAGGGACCACAACCCAAACTTAGACAAGAATCACTCTACCAAAACATTCAGAAGACCTTTAAAGACTGTCCTCAGTCCATGATTTTTGTATTTATAGACACAAGCTGAAAACCTTGTGCTAACGTTGTTATCTGGAAACCAATGGGTCTCATTATGACCCGGCAGTAGCCGTGCCGGTAGAAACGGCACGGCTGCCGCTGGAGTATTTTTTTTCCGGCACCCAGCAATGGGGACTTACTGGGGCATTACAGCCCTGGTGGTTCCGGCAATTCCCCATTGCCAGGCGCCGGAAAACATTACTCCCCCTTCCCATTTGAATCCCATAAGCCTCAATGGGATTTGGGAGGACGGTAGCACCGGCACCATTTATGATGGTGCCGGTGCTACGGTCAAGGTCTGCGAACGGGTGCTGTTCCGCCCGCCAGGTGAATGGGCACCCGCTCGCAGAACTCAGAGTGTGCCGGTCCGATAACAACAGTGCCGGTAGCTTACTCATAATGAGGACCGATGTGTTGATTTGCTGTGAACGATAGTGTCTTTTTTGAAAACCCTTTACTGAGTGTGCCTGCCAGACACCTTTAATCTCAATCCCTTTTCCACTTGGCACTTTGAAGTGATTATGGCATATTAGAACACCCTAGCATGTGTTTTACAATCCTGATTGGTCAATCTGTGGGCTATGCAAACTGGTATGGCCCACAAATTGATTACAGCCTGCAAGTACTGTTTTAATTACTTACCTGTTCAAGCTGCAGGCGCCCACATAAGCCCGCAAAGTTTCTGCGTTGGTCTTGGCGTAATATCGAAACGGAAAGAGTTAACTTTCCATTCCGAATTACACTTTGTAAGACCAACGTGTGCAACGTAGGCCAGCCCACTCATTTGAAGCCGGAAGAAACGCTTTCCCTTTGTCAGGAAATCATTTAATTAAAAGTGAAACCGCTGAGAAAGAAAAGCTTCATTTGTCTTTAAACTGGAACGTGGCATGTTTTCGCAGCAATGAAGCCACGCGGAACCGTACCCTCACCTCCTCACGTTGTTTGGATCTTTGGTGCACCATAGCATGGGAAGGATAAAGGGAAAGCAGCGGATAGAAATGTAAGTTGAGAACACGCGATGTAAATGTACATGCAGTGATGGCTTGGTAATGTTTTGTTACTGTATTGAAGTGTGCAGTAATTGGAAGAGTAACTTTGTGTGGGGGGGAAACGTGAATTTACCTTAAGTGAAACACTGGGCAGGCATACCCACACCTGATTTCTGTTTAATAGCATGCTCCTCCCACCCAATCACCTTAAGCCACCCTATAAAAAAAAAAAAACATTTATGTGCTTTTTGCATTTTTTGGTACTTAAACATGTCTCATTTGTTCTACTTTAATTAAACACTGAGGGTGTTCTAATATCTTTATAAATCGGCAGCGAAGGCCCTAATGGGCGTTATGGTTCCTCATACCTCGTTAACTTGGACTTTGGGGCCCATAACGCCCGGTGCGGCCCTTGCTGCACGTCTATAAAGCTATACTAATGCACGTTACAATAAATGAAGTGCATATTAGTGGAACCAATATCAGTAGCCAAAGTTTTTCTTAGTAACCATCTAAGATTGACCCATTTATGCACCTATGTTTGTATCAGTATTGGAGACATTAATCAATTTCACGTGGCTAGAATAACACCCAGCTCTTCATATGAGGCACATTTATGTACAGATGAAAATGCTGATATCTTAACACTGTTAACATGAAAAGTCTGAAATAATTCAATGTATGAAATGTTCTTCTTCTACGAAGAAGAGCATGTCTATAGTGATTGGATGCTCACAAGCAGCCATGCTCAAACAAGTTTGAGGAAAACACAAAACGTATGTTTCAAGTGTTTAAAGATTCTTTGAACTTTCCAACCTTGTTTATGTTCCTGCCCAAAATATTTGCGATGAATGGCAAAATGCCATCAACTATAGGGGCCAGTATTTGTCACTTTCCAGCAGAAACACTAGGCAAAACTTAAAACCCTATGCATGTATAGGCACTACACGTTACTGTGGAAAACAGCTGACTTTGGGTGGGTTGTGAAAAGTGACGACAAATTTAACTCGGACTATCCCTGATAGATGTCACCCATAATGACATTCTTGATCTCATTGTTGATTCTTGGATTGTTCTAATATATGTTCTCATGGGTTGAGCAATGGGGGTAAAACAAAGTTAAGCCTTTTCCCATACCCACTGAATTTCATAGGTTTTGTGTTGC
Organism: Ambystoma mexicanum; assembly: GCF_040938575.1. NCBI lineage: Eukaryota > Metazoa > Chordata > Amphibia > Caudata > Ambystomatidae > Ambystoma > Ambystoma mexicanum. The sequence goes on from NC_090935.1 coordinate 335,539,554, forward strand.
GATAATTTGGTTCACCTGAACTCTCTCTCAACTAAACTATCCATGAAAAAAAAGGAGGAGGAAAAGGAACAGGTACCGGCCAGGGTCATTTAGGAACAGTGGCCCTTTATGAAGGTTAACTGACTTCCAGCGTTTGGAGCTGGGTTATTTACTAGTGAGGGTCATCTGGGCCGACAGAATAAGACTGGAAGCAGGCTTTGTGAAAGGTTCCTAGCTGGAAGAGAATAGTCAACCACAACCAAGTTAAGACAGAAATTAAAATCTGGTCCAGAGAAAACTTGCTGTGGGTGGATGGGGGAAAAGCCATGCTCTACCGTCCCTCACAGCCTATGTAGATTATAAGAGTACACTGCGTCCACCCGGGCCAATACTAGATTTTTATTCCCTGGAGGGACAAAGACTCCTACTTAAAGCCAGGCTAAACCTGCTTCCACTGGCGAAAAGAACTACCTGGTTAAAGGCTCCAACAAAATGCAGCTGTGATATGGGTGTGGATGAAGATCTGGTGCACTTTATTTTGTTATGACCTTTTTATAAAAATGGAGAGGATGAGACCTTATTTTCTAGCATCAAATAACAGATCTTGTAAGGAGGTGATTTCTTTTATTTTTCACTGTACTAACTCACAATTTCTCTATGATCTGATGAACTACCTGGGTCACTTTTTAAAGAAGAGGCTCCGCATAACACATTTCAGCACATGTTTATGGGGAAAGGTGTAAATGTGATTTTAAACTGTAAAGGATGTTGTTTTAGCTGGACTGAGTTATATTTTATAGATATTTATATATTACCATTGTATTATGTAATGTGTCCACTGTATTTATTATGTTAGTGGAGAAATCCAAATACCATCTCTATGATGATGATCTGGGAAACAGCTGCAGGCTGTTTATTAGCCTAATCTGTGCACTGAGCATAGTGGCTAATGACGTCCATGGCCAGTGCCCTCAGGTTATTTTCTTGTGAGGGAGAGAGTGGGCAACAGTCTTTTATACACATTTTTGCATGTGGGCAAGATAAAGCATTACAAAACCCTTGAAATTCAGTGAAGAAACTTTAGTTGAAGAGATGTTGAGGTGTTGATTTAGTGCCACAAATCCCCTGACATTTGTCAGGTGTTGGAAGCTCTGCCATCTTAACTATGAGGTTTGCATTACACATACCCTAAGTACACTAATGACATTAAATTTGACACCACTTAAGACATCTCAGATGCCATCAGTGATGAGATCACTTATGGTGTCATCAATGATGCAGCTGATAAAGGCAGAGCACGCATGCAAGAAGGAGAGATGCAACATTTTAAAAACGTGTCTCTATAGAGAAGTGTGGATTCAAGTGCAAAGCTTGATTGGAGCTTGGATTTGAAAAGACTGTCCATTTACAACCACAGTATTCTTGCACACTAGAGTTACTTGGAATTGAATGAGTATTTCTTGCACACTAGAGTTACTTGGAATTGAATGAGTATTTACCATAATGTGATACTCTAGTAACTTTATCAATCTGTTCTATAAACAGCCCACTTTGCAAAGTAGACCTTTGGGTAGTACAATTATGACTTTGCACCAGCTCACCAGAAGACATACGGTCAGTTTACAAATCAAAAGATAGGCCTTGGCCATGTGAAATGTTAAAGGTTTAGGGCAGGTGGCCTGCAAAGTTCAACCAGGAGAAAAAACAGTTTGATGCTGTGAGGACACAGGGTTATCGGGAATAGAGTTTCTAATGTAATGAAAATATGATAATTGTATTCGCAACCGGGGAAGGGTGCTCAGCCAATCAGATGGCTGGAAAAGCGGGTGCAAATAACATTCTCTGCCCACTGACCCAGCCACCCGAGGCCATTCCCCGGGCAGTGCCTTTTTTTCTCTTTGTTAATGTGGAGAGGCACCAGGGAGACTCTACCTGTTGCCTCCCTACACCACCCTCCCAACAAAAACCCTTGATCCCTCTTCCCCTCTCCATATTCACTTACCTTTAGGAGCGGAGATCTGTGTACTGGTCCCGGTGCACTTCCTTGCGGCCAGCTCTCTTTTTTCCTCAGGAGATTGGTTGTGCAAGCAGCGCAAATCTCCTGATGAAAAATAATGAAAGTCATTTGTACCCCGGATGAACACCAGGATGTGAATGACTTTCATGCATGCTCAGGAGAGTGGATATGGACGGTAACAGCCCCCAGCCCGAGCTGATGCCTTCGCTACGTCCGGGCCTATCTTAGCCCAGGCTCGGGCGGCCATTATCAGCCATGTCCACCCTCCCGAGAAGGCATGAAAGTCACAATCTTTTCAGTTCATGGGTTTGAAACCTGCATTTCACTAGTTTGGGCTAATGCTGCCATGATCCCTCACGAATCCTATGCTGGGAAGGGGTAGTGCAAGTTGTAATGTAAAACCTTTGGAGATCCAAAGATCGGAAACTCCCACTGCATTGCATCTGAAATTCTTGAATTCTATGTGCAAGACCAGCTTTCTGTAATTACCTTCTCATTATTTACAATGCTTAAAAAATGCCTTTGGACTACCATTTTGCAACATGTTTTTCCGGACCTGTATGGAACAGGCGAGTTTCAGGATCTGTTCCCACAGCATTGGTTTGTTATGATGATATTGAAATGTATTGAATGCACTCTTTAGCTTCAAATACAGTTAATATCTGTTTCAACATGGCTGGTACTTATCAGTAAGGTCATTGATGAGATGTAAGTGGTGTCAGAAGTGATTTCTTATACAATGTCTTCAATGATAACATTTGTGATGTTCTAAGTGATTCCATCAATGATGCAATTTGTGAATTTGTGATGGCAACAGTGTGCTTCTGGCTGCTCAATGGGGGATCATAATTAAGGTGGCTTAACTTCCAATGCCTGCTGAATATCAGGGGTTTTGTTACATTAAACGGTACCTTAATGTCACTTCATTGAAAGTTATTTTTGTGAATTTCAAGGGTATTGTTGCACTGAACGTATTCACCTTAACTGTCCTTAGGTTTTGCCACTTAATTTCAAGGGTTTTGTTATACTATATCTCCCATCACCTGTAATTGTACCTGTGTTCTTCTTGTGACATAACTGACGTCTTATCATTTGTTATCCTTTCATCTACTCAACATGGGGTTTATTAAATATTTCATCTTTTGTCTCGGATCTCCCGTTGGCATTGGCTATCATTCAGAACTGTCCACCTAAAATAGGTACGACCCATTGTGTAGTGCTGGCATATGCCAATGATCTGGTTATCCTAGACCATACCTTCGGTGGGATACAGCGATCGGTGGCAGCACTATGGACTTCTACGGATGACAATGGGTTACCATCAATCGCAATAAAACCTTATTTATGCTGTATTCTGGCAAGAAGATCACCTGATTACATTTGCATGCCCAGCATATCGAAGTGAGGTATACCCCCATGTACAAATACCTTAGCGCTGAGTTTGACTTAGCTGGAGGATACAACACTTGCATCCAGATGCGTATGAGGAAGGCGGCACAACTGACTGCCCTTATATGCCAATTTTCCAAAAGCAGAAGTGGGTATTCTATGTGGGGAGCCAGACAGCTTTACATCCAATACCTGGTTCGAACAGTAATATATGGTCTAGAAGTATTAACTACAATTGACCTGAAATGGCTACAGGTGATTGAGAGAAGGTTCTGGAGGAAATGATTGGAGCTTGCGACATGGGTGCCCATGGTTATAATCCGCCTGGAACATTCTCTCCCTAAAATCATTAGTATTAAATAAAAGAGCACAGTTATATGTCAAAATGCTTAATGCTCCCTTCAACCCTCTTTTGAACAGCATTGGGCATGAAGAGCGTAAAAACCAAGCTAACTCATCCTTAGGGAAGTGTATGAATTAGCTGTTCAAGGCCATAGGGTGGGTTCCCAAGTGGGGAGACGATTACTTAGGTATGAAGACCTCTCTGGGGAGTTGCACCGATCTTTGCGATTGGCAGGAAAACTTTCCCAACTGGGCCACCTGAATAGCTACTCATTCACCTCCACAGTAATATATACATTTAATAGACTTCAAGGTTATCTGAATGTATGTCCTTCCCCCGCCCTGAGAAGATTTATTCTGCTGTTAAGAATTAATCATCTAACTGTTCTTTCAGTAGTGGGCGTGGAGCGTGGCATTCCGAAAGATGAACGCTTCTGTCGTTTATGCCTTAATAGAGGGCAGATGTAAACTATAAAACATGCCTTGGCAGAGTGCCCTCCTATGACAGCAGTGTACATAGAGCATCTTGGAACATTCATCCATCATTTGGCAAAAATTAAAGATCCTACATTTTGGACCTTATGTATTAAACCAAAAATCAAGGTCTCTTTATGTCCTTGTTTAAAACATGAACTTAGTGGAGAAACACTTGGACACTACAGGTAAATCAGAGGAACTAAGTGCATAAATAAGTCCTAAGGATCTCTGAATTAGTTTACTCGTTGGGGATCGGATTGGTGCCCACTGTTTCTCAGCTTGTCTCCAGTGAATAACTCCATTGCTATTCCATATGTATGAGTAATTGTTCTGTGAATGAACAATACATTTGTCCTATATCTACTGTGAGCATGATTGTGAGTAAACTGTTGAATTGATGACTTGCATTCTGCCTTGTAGGATGTGTATTATTATGGCCATTGTACCTGGAACTAATTGAAGTGTCCGAGTGTTGCTTATATGTAAATCCAACTAATTGAGTATAGCCTGAATGCAATGAACTGCAAGAGATTGTATTTCTTAGTACATATATATATACTGGCTTTTAAGTTGTGTATTGTGATTTGATCTTAACTTTTGTATGTTTGCTTAAGTATATATTATGTCTTTTATGTTTTTACTGTATTATTTTATCATGTGTTTTTTCAAAACTGTATCACATTAAATAAAATAAATAAGTAAGATAAGATTACTAAGGGGCAAGGAAGAGGGTGATGGAGTAATGCAATGCATTACTAATAATGTATTTGGATGAGCAGAAGTGAGGTGGTGGTAATAGAGATGTGGGACTAGGACAAGGAAGATGGCAGTACTGTGAATGTAATAGATTACTATTGGAGTACTGGTATGAGGAAGAGGGGGCTGGTTACTGCAATGGAATACTGATTGGGTACTGGGACAGTGACCAGTGAGCCTGGGTTATTCAATGGATTTTTAATAGGGTACTGGAAAGCGGAAGAATGAGGAGACGTTAATAGAGTAGTGAGACGAGGAAGAGAGAGTTGGGATTATGGGTAACTGCGACTAAGAAGAAGGTGGCAGCAGTAATTCAAAGGAATTCTAATTGTGTACTTGGATGAGGTAGATGGAAGCAGGGTAATGCAAAGGATTACTAATGGATATTGGGATGGGGAATAGGGTGGTGGGGTAATGCAGCAGACTACTAAGGCGGTACTGGGATGAGGAAGTGCGAGTGTCCATAATGTAATTTATTATTTTTGGGAAGAGGATGTTTGGTTAATGCAACTATTGGGGTACTGGGTAATGGAGTACTGGAGTACTGGGACAAGGAAGATTGATGTTTGGGTAATGTAACAGATTACTAATGGAATTTTGGGCCAAGAAAGATGTATGTGGCAATAGTGTACCGGAATAATAATGGTGTACTGAAATGAGAAATAGAGAAGTGGGGGAAATGCACCAGATTACTATAGGGCCACTGGGATGAGGAGGAGTGATGTGGTGGTAATGTAATGGATAATTAATAGGGTGCTGGGATGAGGAACAGAGAGGCAGGAGTAATGGAGTACTGAAACAAGGAAGAAGCAGGTGATGGTAAAGTAACATATTTCTGATGGGTGACTGGGATGAGGAAGAGGGAGATGGCGTTAAGGTATCAGCTTATTATTGGGGAAAAGGGCAGAGGAAGAGGGAGGAGTAGGTTTTGCAATGGATTACTAATGGGGTACTGGAGAGAGGAAGAGGAGAGTGGGAGTAAAGGAGTACTGGAATGAGGAGGAGAGATGTATGGGTAATGGGGTCCTGGTATGAGGGAGAGGGAGGAGGTGACAATAAACAGATTAACAATGGGGTAATGGAATGAGGAAGAGGGATGCAGCGGCTAATGTAATACAGGAACAAGGAAGAGGGAGGCAGCGGTAATACAGTAATGGGTTTTAGATGAGAGAGGTGGAGGAAATGCAACAGATTACTATGGGGTACTGGGACAAGAGAAAAGTGAGGGAATGGAGTACTGGGACAAAGGGGAGGGTGGCGGGGACAGTGGAGCACTGGTAGGCGGAAGAGGGAGGTAGCAGTATTGTAAAGGATTTCTAATGGGATGCTTGGATGAGGAAGAGGGTGGTGGTGATAATGCTACACATGACTAATGGGGATACTGTAATGAGGACAAGGGAGGTGGACAGATATTCACTGGAGACAAGCTGAGAAAAGCAAGATATGCATTGCAAATCATGTTGTATGCTTAGCCAATCAAAACAAAGCTTATTGAAAACGTGCATCTGCACCACTCGTGCCTCTGTTGTACATGTTTTTCAATGTCTTTAACCACATGAAAGCTATTAAAGCTAATCCAACATGCCCAAACCACAATAGCCCCCTAATATCACCCTCCCACACATTTGTAATAATTTAGAAAGCAATCACTGTATTTTTGTATATTAAAAAAAAACAGGTATTGCTTCCTAGATTCACTTAAAATACTCCTCTTCCCCTATTCTAGCAATTACTGTGCTTGACACATCTAAATATTCTATATTTCTAAAGTATTTACTCTTTTTTTGTTTTCTTTTCTACTCGAAACATTTCAGATCTGGATCTTAGAAACATGCTAAAAACAAATCAACATGATCCGCAGTATCCAACCCTCACAGATCCTCCTCTCTCAAACTGCCCACATGCCCCCCAGCCTCACAACCTCCCTATCCACTACTCTTATATCATTTTAGGAGAGTTTAAAAATTTTTTTTTAGATAAGTATCTTTTTTTCAAGAAGATGGTAGTTTTTCAGAAATGAAAAGCCTTGGCTCTAGTAATGCATCATGGGAGATAACATACTTTTTACATTCTTGGGCCATCCTTTTCTCTGTTAAATTGTAAATAAAAACTACTGGCTGGATTTAAGCCAAACCCACAAAAGATTTCCTTTGAACGCTGTATGCCCAACTTGTTTCTTGTTTTGCGAAAATCTGTCCAGCAGATTGGGATGTGCACATGAGCAAAAATATGACATTTTCCCTAGGGGACAACCAATGGAGAAAGTGAAAAGAAACAGCCATTTTTTTAACCTTTATATCTTTTGAACCATAACATGGATTTGCACAAACATTTCCAGTTTTCGGAGGCCCAAGATCCCTTTTGAAAGAATGTGTGCTAATCTGTCTGACAGTTAAAACATTACTAGACATAGAATACTCAAATTTACTATGGGTTACAGGTTTCACCTAACTGCAGCGTGACTAGCGTTGCCCTATTATATATAAATATACAGAGAGAGAGGTAGAGAGAGGCAGACAGACAAAAGAGAGGTGGTAGTGATGCAGCTCTTGGTACCAGCTGCAATCAGCTCACAGTCCAGTAATGTTCTCCTCCAAGCATGCTTTCATGCCTCAGCAATTGTCAGGGAGGAAGATCTAATTCAGGTGTGGAAGGTTGAATCCTACAGGTAGGAATTCCAGTTGCTGTAGTTCACAGCTTGCTGGGATATCCCTCCCCCCATTATTCAATGTCTGCCCTCAGTAGGGGAGGTGGAGGGGGACTACAAAGAGTGTGACACTCCAAAGTCAGGCATAGGTAACCTGGGTACAGTCCCTCTGGAGACCCAGACTCTGGTAACATGTGTAGACAAAAGAGGTGTTGTAGGGGCGGAAACCTGGTTCCAGCCGCAATCAGCTCACAGTCCAGTAATGTTCTTCTCCAAAAGAGATTTCATGAACTAGGGCGTGTTGCTGAGGTGAGTGGTGCAAAGGGTGTTTAATTAAAAATAAAAAATGAAAAATATGACCTTGCGGCGTGGCACTGTGCCAAGTCATACTTTCCTAAGTCCGTTTCTCAGTTGAGGATGTCACGGTCATGAACAAAGAATATCGATTGCAGGAACTAGGTTGTGGCACCAAAGTGCGCAGTGGGGTAAGTGTCTTTCAATCAAAGGCCCTAAGGACCTGCGCAAGAAACTACATGGGTGTTAATGGAGGTAGAATCTGTGGCTGTGAGCTGAGACTGACGGTAAAGGTACCGCTGCCTGCCTTAAGGTCCCCTTCTTTCATTTTGGGCCTTTAACTTCGGCAGTGGGTGGTTACCACTAAGGTTAGTCTGTTGCTGTGGTTCTTAATATTTAACCCATCTCCCCCCAGCTTAGATTGTTTATGGTAATTCTAAAAATGACTGTTGTGGGGTTAAGGAGGGTTTGGGGAGGAGGGAATGAATGTATTAAAGATCGATGGAACTTTTTCTTTTTTTTAGAAGTTGTATTTTTTTTCATTAACAGTTAGGTAAAACAAACCTGAAAAGGGCAGTTAAAAATGCACAAAAAAAATGTATAAATACCAGTGGCAATTTTGCCTATACTTCACCCAAGCATCCTCAACTGCCTCAAAAGGTGTTGCATTTAGTGTTGTTGGCATATAGAACTTCCTGCAGGTGAAAATACCACCTTTTTGAGACCTGAATTAGCCTGGAGAGTCCAACACTGGGGTGGCAGAGGCAACATTCCCATCACTGGCGCAAAATGAAGTTGATTGGAGAGATCCAGCAGATGACACAGCTGGTGATTATGGTTCTGTTTCCTCCTGTGGTGTCGTATGTCTGGCAGTGGGTTGCAGGGCATTGCAACCAAGACGGCTTCCCTGCTGCCAGAAAATATGTCTGAAATGTTTGTCCACTTGCTGCCACTGGTAACAGATAGGTAGTTGACCAACGCTATGGTTCCAAAGTTTTGTGCAAGAACTGTGGAAAATCCTCTCTTTTGGACTTAACCACTAAATGTACACTGTCCCTTCTTGACATTGATAGTGTATTGTCTTTAGACAGCTTAAAGTACTGCCAACACAGGGAAGGTGTGAGGCTCCAGCGGTTGTATTTTTTGGGTGGAGTTGGCTGAACTATGCACTGAATGTCTTTTGTGTCTTCAGGGACAGTGACGAGGTCAAACTCTTCATCGATGGAAGGTTCATCGCGATGTTGTATCGCCATCTCCAGAAAATAATCAAATAAATAAATAATTAAAAGTAAAAGGATAAACAAATCCTTAAAAAGGGAATTAAAAATAAATAAAAAACAAACCAACATACAGACAAAAAGGGAAAAAAAAGGGAAACACAAAGGGAAAAGGTTTTGATCGGAAATAGTACCAATAGGCAAAATTGGTAGACCAAGCGTTCACTATGTGTTACAAAGTTGGTGGTCGTGCAGAGTATGGGCTATCCCTCTGTCCCCAAGTATCAAACTGACATCCACAATAACACCTGCCAGAATGAAAATTAGAGCCAAAGGTGATAGTCCGTGGAGTCAGGACGCGGGAACAACCGGAAGAACCCCTGGAGCGCTGCAAAGGAAAGTATATGGTTAGGTAATGGTACAGTGTGCGATTCTCAAAGTGTAAACATCTGAATCACTGTAATACCTGTAAGTGTAGGGGTTCTGATGACAAGTGGTCTGTGTAGAGCGTCCTGGTAGGCAATCACTTGAGATAGGACCGAGGTCCCAATGAACCATGGGATCGGAATGAGTAACTTGAACAGTTCGAGGTCCAAAACAAGAGATCCAAGATTCGAGGAGGGCTAAGCAAAACAGTCCGTAAGGCAGAGCGTAGGTCGGCAACAGTTGACCCAGGTAAATAATCCAAAGTTCCAAAAGCAGACAAGGGCTAGGCAAAGAGCAGTCCGAGGTACAAGGCCGTGATCAATGGAGTGAGTCTTGAACGAGGCGAAAGCGTCACGTGATCCAAAAGAACAGCTGTGAAGCAACGCTTTCGGTAGTTGGACTCCTTTTATCCAAGGTAAGGAAACACGTGACCATGTTCACGTGACGAAAGGTACCAAAGCGTTGCCGTGCTGCTAGACAGCGAGTCACGTGATCCTTGCCGTGCTGTGTCGGATGATTCTCCGTGGATGGCGTGATCGTTTGTGATGCAGAAGCCTCCAACTCACTTGCCACAAACGTGAAGGACGATAAACTCCAGTGGTGTTAAGTATGCCACGTCGTGCCCTACAATGTGTGACCTGCCGGGGCAATAAGGTACCACTGTCGGGTGTCGCGTGGGAGGAGAGTGTGGACGTGGAAAGGCGTGTCTTCTGTGCGAGGGGCGGTGTGACAGAATCCCCCCTCAAAGGCCCACGACCTCGTGGGCTAGCTGGGTTATCCCTATGGAACCGCGACACCAAGAGCGGCGCCTGAACGTCACGGGAAGAAACCCAAGAGCGGTCCTCCGGGCCATAACCCAGCCAGTCAACCAGATACTGAAGGCAACCTCTATGGACACGGGACCCAAGGATGGCACTGACCTCTAACACGTCCTGGGAGGACACAGAGACAGGGGCGGGAGGAACAAGGACACGAGTGGAAGCATGGTAGGGTTTAAGAAGGGAGACATGGAAGACCGGATAGATCCTCCAAGAACGAGGAACGGACAACCGCATGGCCACGGGATTCAGGATTTTCAGGATCCGATAGGGACCCACAAAGCGGGGCAATAATTTGCGACAACCAGGGATGCGCAGATGTCTGGTCGATAACCACACCCGATCACCCACCTGATACACCGGTGCCTCAGCCCGCTTCCGGTCCGCCTTACCCTTCATTACGGACTGCGCTTCGCGGAGATGGACCAGAGTTTGCGCATGAACACCAGCTAGATCATGTACGCAGGCGTTGGCAGCAGGAGTGGCAGAGGTGAAATCAGGGAGCGGTAGGACTCGTGGATGTTGCCCATACATGGAATAGAAGGGAGAAAACCCTGTGGCCGAGTGGCGAGTATTGTTATATGCGAACTCAGCAAGGTGGAGCAGCTTATACCAGGAGTCCTGGAACTGAAGGGACAGACAACGCAGGTATTGCTCTAGAGCTTGATTAACCCTTTCGGTTTGCCCATCGCTTTCGGGGTGGTAGGCCGAAGAGAAACGAGCATCAATACCCAGGAGTTTGGTAAGAGCACGCCAAAAACAAGACGTGAACTGGGATCCCCGGTCCGATACTATGATTTGTGGTAGTCCAAAAAGACAAAACACCGCCTTGAAAAACAGGCGCGCCAGTGTTGGAGCCGATGGTATGCCTGTACAGGGAACGAAACGGGCCATTTTTGTATAAGAATCGACGATAACCCATATGGTGTCGTAACCCTGCTTACGGGGTAAATCAGTGATGAGATCCATAGAGATGGTGTGCCATGGCCTGGGAGGTATGGGTAATGGTAGAAGTAACCCTAACGGTCGTCCCCTGCGTGTTTTGCATTGTGCGCATATAGAACATGTGTTTACATAGTTTTCTACATCTCTCCGCATGGATGGCCACCAGCACCAGCGTTGTAGTATTTCAAGGGTGCGTTGTTGCCCGGGATGACCATTTATGGCGGCATCATGTGACCAGGCTAGCGCTTGATTTCTTACATCGCAGGTAGGAAGAAATAGTTTGCCCTGGACAAACGGCAGCCCGTCCTGAAGTGTAATGTCCCATTCAGAGAGTGTATGAGGATGTTGAGCAACCCATTGTCTGATAGCAGTGAGCATGGTTGGCGAAGGTGTACACATACAAACAACGTGGCCTTTTCCTAATAATGTGTCTGGATAGGAAGCTAGTGATTCCCCACCGGGAGATCGGGACAATGCGTCAGCCTTGACGTGGTTGTGGCCTGGTCGATGTTTTACAACAAAGTCGAAGGCAGCAAAAAACAAGTGCCAACGTACTTGCCGACTGTTAACGCATTTTAGGGAGGCTAGATCTTGCAGGTTTTTGTGGTCGGTATAAACCACTGTTTGATGCTTGGCCCCCAGAAGATGATGTCGCCAGATCTGAAGGGCGTCTTTGATGGCCAGCAGCTTTTTCTCGGTTACCGTGTAGTGAGTTTCGGCAGCCGAGAACTTCCGAGAATGGTAGGCCACTGGATGCAAAATACCCGTGGCAGGGCACGGTTGAGACAACACAGCGCCTAGAGCAAATGATGAGGCATCTGCCTCCAAGACATAGGGTAGGTCAGGATCGGGATGTTGCAGGACAGGAGCAGAAGCAAACCTGGATTTAAGGGCTTCGAAAGCCTTTTGGTGCGTAGGGGTCCATTTGTAAGGAACCTGAGGACTGGTCAAAGCAGTCAAAGGAGAAACAATGGAGGAGAAGCCTGCGATGAATCGCCGGTAAAAATTGGCGAAACCAAGAAATGACTGGAGTTGTTTGATATTCGCTGGGACCGGCCATTGCATGACAGCACGAACCTTGGACTGGTTCATGGATAAACCCCCGGGGGAGATGAAAAAACCCAAGAATTCCACTTCTTTCGAATGGAATATACATTTCTCTGGCTTGGCGAACAGAGCGTGTGCTTTCAGACGAGAAAGAACCTCTTTGACGTGACAGATGTGTTCCTCCAACGAGGATGAGTACACCAAAATGTCGTCCAGATATACCACCACGAACGTATCCAAGATGTCAGAGAATACGTCGTTGATAAATCGTTGGAAAGTTGCGGGAGCATTACAGAGCCCGAAGGGCATTACGGTATACTCGAATAGTCCCTGCTTGGAACAAAAGGCCGTCTTCCACTCGTCCCCAGGCCTCATACGGATCAGATTGTATGCCCCTCTTAGGTCTAGTTTGGTGAAAACGGAAGCCTTTGTTAACCTGTCCAGTAGTGTGGAGATGAGAGGTAGAGGGTATCTGTTTTTAATAGTAATGGCATTCAATCTCCTATAATCTACACATGGCCGCAAGTCACCTTCCTTCTTGGGCACGAAGAATATCGGGCTGGCAGCCGGGGAACATGAGGGACGGATGTGACCCGATTGTAAAGCCTGACGAATGTACACCTTGAGGGCCTGTTCCTCTGGTTGTGACAACGGGTAGATCTTACCCCTGGGTATAGGAGCGTCTGGAACCAGATCAATCGGACAATCGTATGGTCTGTGTGGGGGTAGACCCTCCGCCGTACCTTTATCAAAAACCATGTGAAATTCATGATATTCTGCAGGAATATTAGCCAGTGTGGCCCCCACGGTATGTGAAAGCATAGTGTCAGATGTACTGTCATCTATTTGAGTAGAGGCCATGGCACCCAGGATTGTGGCAGGAGAGGAAAGCGACTCATTTTCTACAAGACAAAACTGCTGACACACTTCTGACTCGAACGTGACTTGTCCTGTCCCCCAATTAATCAAAGGGTTGTGTTGCCGTAACCAAGGTATACCCACTATAATGCCAAATTGTGGTGTAGTGATAAGATCAAAGGACATTACTTCTCTATGGGTATTCTGGATCAAGACTTCCAAGGGAGCGGTCTGGAATTGGATGGGACCAGAAGACAAGGATGTGCCATCAACCGCATGTACGGGTTCCGGATGTTCTTTTCTGACCAGGGGCAGATTGAGGCGATGAGCCAAATCTATGTCGATATAACATCCGGTAGCCCCTGAATCAATGACAACATGAACCATATGCGTGACCTCTCTAGTGGGTTTCAGAAGGGCATGGACTACTACCGGTCTGACAGGGCCAAAGGCGGGTTCAGAGCGATTTGAGGACAGGCTCGCCGGTGCCCCCTGAATCATGGGCGAGCCTTCAGAAAACCCGGTGTTTTGTTCTTAGGACGTCGGGGGCATTCCCTTACATAGTGTCCATTTAAACCGCAATAAAAACAGGCATTATCCGCCCTCCGACGTTCTCGTTCGGTTGGTGTTATCGGGCTTCGGATACCGCCTATTTGCATGGGTTCGGGGGTGGCAGAAGAGGCTTGACCAGACTGACTGGTGAACGCAGTTTCTGACCTTCTCTCGGATCTTCTTGCGTCGATCTGTAAAGCGAGATCCACCAGGTCCGAAAACACCGAAGGAAGAGCAGGAACCACAGAAAGTGCATCCTTCATGGTGTTACATAAGCCACGGTAGAATACAATCGCCTTTTTTTCTTCTGGCCAAGAAGTCTCAGCGGCGAGTTGATTAAACCGCGCTATGTATTCAATCAGAGATAGTTTACCCTGTGTTAAGTCTAAGAGTTCCAGATCCCTTGATTGAGCCTTATAGCGTGTATCAAAGACTTTGGCCATTTCTGCTGTGAGAAGTTCAAAATCATATAAGGCGGGATGATTGTTTTCCAACATAGGATTTGCCCAGGTGGCCGCTACCCCAGATAGATGGGACAGCAGAAATGCGGCCTTCGTGACCGAATCGGGGAAAGCCAAGGGTCTGCACAAGAAGTGGAGTTTACATTGGTTAATGAAAGTACGGTATTTTCGAGGATCCCCCTGAAAACGTTCTGGGGCAGCAAGGGGCACAGGTGCTGGAAGTAACACAGGAGTGGGTGTAGGGGCTGGAACTGAGGCTGGTTGATCCGAGGGAACAGTATCCCCGAATTCGGTATCTGGTGGCAATGGGTAACGTGTACTTTGTAAGGCGTCAAGCCGATTATGTATGGCGGACGTGGCGGCGGCCATGTCAGTCCTGAGGGACGCCATTGCCTGAATCAAAGCGGTCACGGGGTCCCCGGTGGAGGGATTCATACTCTAGACGACCAATAGGCTTCACAGTCTGTTACAAAGTTGGTGGTCGTGCAGAGTATGGGCTATCCCTCTGTCCCCAAGTATCAAACTGACATCCACAATAACACCTGCCAGAATGAAAATTAGAGCCAAAGGTGATAGTCCGTGGAGTCAGGACGCGGGAACAACCGGAAGAACCCCTGGAGCGCTGCAAAGGAAAGTATATGGTTAGGTAATGGTACAGTGTGCGATTCTCAAAGTGTAAACATCTGAATCACTGTAATACCTGTAAGTGTAGGGGTTCTGATGACAAGTGGTCTGTGTAGAGCGTCCTGGTAGGCAATCACCTGAGATAGGACCGAGGTCCCAATGAACCATGGGATCGGAATGAGTAACTTGAACAGTTCGAGGTCCAAAACAAGAGATCCAAGATTCGAGGAGGGCTAAGCAAAACAGTCCGTAAGGCAGAGCGTAGGTCGGCAACAGTTGACCCAGGTAAATAATCCAAAGTTCCAAAAGCAGACAAGGGCTAGGCAAAGAGCAGTCCGAGGTACAAGGCCGTGATCAATGGAGTGAGTCTTGAACGAGGCGAAAGCGTCACGTGATCCAAAAGAACAGCTGTGAAGCAACGCTTTCGGTAGTTGGACTCCTTTTATCCAAGGTAAGGAAACACGTGACCATGTTCACGTGACGAAAGGTACCAAAGCGTTGCCGTGCTGCTAGACAGCGAGTCACGTGATCCTTGCCGTGCTGTGTCGGATGATTCTCCGTGGATGGCGTGATCGTTTGTGATGCAGAAGCCTCCAACTCACTTGCCACAAACGTGAAGGACGATAAACTCCAGTGGTGTTAAGTATGCCACGTCGTGCCCTACAATGTGTGACCTGCCGGGGCAATAAGGTACCACTGTCGGGTGTCGCGTGGGAGGAGAGTGTGGACGTGGAAAGGCGTGTCTTCTGTGCGAGGGGCGGTGTGACACTATGTCTACCCGAAATTGTCTCCAAAGCAATGAGGACATGTAAGGTTTTCTGAAGTATATATCTGTAGTTCACGATCTGTGTGTTTATGAACCAATCAGCTGTTGAATTTCATACCGTGCACGTGCCCTCAAGCCAATCCATTTGCAGAATTTATGTATCTATGAATCAAGAAGAGAAAATAGGCAATTTTGTTCTCCCTTTTAATTGACATTTTTCCAAAAGACGGTGTAGTTATCAATGTTTTTGTAGTGTTTACAATCTCCATTCACATATAATAAAGCTATTGGAAGATTAAGATTCCGTTTTTATTTCAATGGGTGCATATGTGGTTCTCGATTTGAATTGTTGTTCAATGTACTCTTTCTCTTCTCAGTTTTGTCTAAATAATTCATAACTTTATGACTACTCGATTCACATAATGTCTTTATAGCTTTCCTTTTCGTTAAATCTTGATCTCAATAGTCAAAGACATACATATTGTACATGAATCTAGATCTCGTATCAGCACGTCCCCCTTCCTCATCCTAGTACTTTCTTAGTTTCTCAATTTGAGTATTATTTTGGAGAATAAATTGTATTCATATTTATACATAGTCCTTAAAAGGAGTTCTGTGTTTATAATATGTAA